>NC_090789.1:11376472-11689472 GCF_040054535.1 Antennarius striatus
GGACGGACGTCACAAATGTAAATTTCCCTTTTGGGCAAAGCAGTCATTGTGTAAATGGCCATACTTTTTGTACACTCCATATTCATTGGCTCTGACTAAGTAGTGCTTCTCTTTTTGAGACACAATCCTTTCCTGTCTTTCAGTCGGAGTTTCACTCGGAATATGTTGCCGTTTTCTGTCTCATTCCTGCTGTTTGGACTCTCTGCTCAAAAACATGAAAAATATTGGAACAGTTATTACACTGTAAAATTCTGTGCAATGGGACGTCCATGTATAGTTATTTCTTCTCCTAACATAGCAGATGCCTTACGCCATGGTATTCACATGATTCCCTCTGGCAGCAGCGCCGTGATTGGTTGAGAGTCGTGATTGGTTTGGCGCTTGGTTGAGTGGGTAGAGTTGGTAACAGCGTGACAAGCGTTAGACTTTCAAGTGAGCTTATTCAAGTATATAGGTGGGGAGATGGCAGGGAAGACCTTTTAATAGACCATAATTGATTATGAGTTCAAGGATAGTTTTGGTTTATTCATGGGGTTTGTTTGTGAAACAAAGGACAGTACCAGTCTTTTCCTGTAAGTATCTTCAATAGTATCTTCACATTTTCAAGACTAATTGGCAAAACATGTTGTTTTCTTTACATTATCCAGCATCCCCTTCACAGAGATATTTATTGAACTGACAAAAAGACTGCAGCTATCTATTAAATAGCTCATTCATTAGTGATGGGATGACAAGTATCACTGCTCAATTCATCTATGTCATGTGCAATACAACTCCGCAAAGGATGATTGTAATTATAGTGAGCCTGCAGTCTACAGTCAACACGTCCTGAGCTGGTGCATCGATGGGAGGCTGCAAGAGGTGAATGGATAAAAATCAAGTTTATAGATCTGTGGTTCGCACGCACCCAACCCTCCACTGGAGGGCCGAGGTTTTAATTGCCGTCTGACTAGCGTTGGTCCTCTGTGAAGATGTGCCACACTGATATGAGAAGGAGGAGAAGGAGGGGGAAGGAAGGTTTTTTTCTTTCTGTGGTTGTTGTATTGACAGCTTCTCATCCTGGTGGAGCTGATAAGAACACAGGATTGAGTGGGGGAGGGGGGTACAGAGAAGTGGATTACATTTCAGAACAGGAATCTTTAGCTATATTTTGGGGGTCTGAAGGACCCATGGTCACATCCAGCATCCGCCTTTATGACACGTTGGAAAATATCAGAACAGGTGGCATTCTTGAGTAACAGGCCTATAAGCAGGACTATGTGCCAGAAATGTAACAGCTGCATGTGAGAGGAGCATCATTTTCAAAATCAATGAGGGAAAGTGCATTGATTTATAAAAGAAAACACAAACACAGGGGACCTTGCTGTTCGCTTTGTGTTAGGTCACTTTTTCAGCATTGCATTATTTAATGGAGCCGCTGCCCAGACACATACAGATGGAAACAAGGAAAGGAAACATACACCCCTTCTAGTTTATTTGTTTACTATTTGTATTGATGCACTTCATTAAACAATTATTAGCCTAACACTTTTTAAATCATAAGTGCTGAAAAGGATTATAATTAAGAATTTTTAGATAAACAAAAGCTATTGAAGGCTGATACCAAGTTTTGCATTATTTCTTCTGAAGTTTGGAATATTTTAGGATTGTTTTATTTTTTTAGTGCATTTGTTTCGATTTTAAAATTTTACTATGGTTATGACTAAAATAGAACACATATTGAATTATTAGTTGTATTCAGTTTGGCATGGACTAGATAGACCCTGAAGTCAAAACAGCAGAAACAATGTTTATAAAAACATCTGATTCATCTCTCATCTGGTTAGGGAGGACCTTCTGTGTTTGATGGTAGGATCATTTCATAGATCAATATGTGATGTGGAACAAAAGCCACATATTGGGGTACAGTATTACATGCATCTAACTCTTTTGTACTGTAACATCACTGCAAACACTTGACTTGTTGCTCCCTTTACTGTTTTACACATACTTTTAAGGTAACAGTGCAGGAAGACAGATTGCACTATACAGTATGTGCCATAGATTTCGCTGTCAGAACTACATTACCCCCACTGAGCTCTTCAGGTTGCCCAGTGAGAGATAATTTTGACCCCTGCTGAGAGGGAAGAGCCCAGCTTACAGGAACCACCTTCTGTTCATCATTGTACTCAGTTAAAGTCAGTTCCTTCATAGTTAGACAGGGATTTCTGTGGTTGTGACATTTTCGTAGAATTTTCTCCATCTTTGTAGAGAAGAATTCAGCTAGCAGCCATGGAAGATTTCCACTTAGGTTTTCCCATTGGGTTTGAAATTCACATTATGCAGAAATTGAGGTATATGATTCACAGAGGAATCTAAATCTTTTATGTCTTCTTCTGTACCATATGGTTCTTTGAATTATATCCCAGCTGTCGACTACATTGTCAGCAACTGCTTTATTTGTAGTGAACTGAAGTTCTTCCATCAGATAAAAGGTTGTTTTTTGAGCACAGCCTGTTTGAATGTACCCATATCAGAATTCTTCATATGGAAAAACGCATATTTGCTTTATTTCTTAATAATGCAGTGACAATAACATTCTTTATAATTACAATGTTTTTGAGACAAGTGTCTCAATCAATTGTGATGTACTATTAGAATGTCTATGGACCACATCCACTAAACTAAATTTGATTTTCATTGCTTAAACCTTCTCCATAGATGATGATGTCAGTTCCTATTTTTTCTTCTCTAAGGTTTCTTCTGACAACAGAACAAACACTCATCACACTGTATACATAGCTGCTAGAGGTTACTCTCCTTGGAGCACAAAATGATGTTACGTTGTATTTTTATTTTTTTTAAATTTCTAATACTGGATTGATCCCTGGAGGGAAATTATTTGCATGTGATTCACATGTATGTATATATATATATATATATGTGTGTGTGTGTGTGTGTGTGTGTGTGTGTGTGTTGTGTGTGTGTGTGTGTGTGTGTGTGTGTGTGTGTGTGTGTGTGTGTGTGTGTGTGTGTGTGTGTGTGTGTGTGTGTGTGTGTGTGTGTGTGTGTGTGTGTAGGCCCTGAACACACAAACACACACAAAGGTGTGTGCCACTCTACCTCCCCCTGTACGCATGCAGGGGGAGGTAGAGTGGCGGGCAGCTCCTGCTTGGTGCGCCCTAATGAGCAGCTTATAAGGGGGATGGCGCCTTGCTCCGGAGGTGAGCTGACACCTCCCACTGTCAGCTCTGGGTGTTTTTTGGGCTGGAGCAGGAATCGAACCGCCCATGTTAGAACATAGGACGACCTGCTCTACCGCCCACTCTACTGCTGAGCCACTGTCGCCCCATGTATAACTCATAGTGAAATTTATTAGCTTGGTACAGAGTTCATTATGTTTAACATTTTCCTAGTTTACACAACTGAATTTATACACATTAAATTATTGCTTGTTAAATAAAGTCATTTACATGTGCATGCAAAAAAAGAGGTCTTTTCTCCTTAGCTGTGATGACTTTCCACCCTAACTACCTCCTCATTTTTCCACTCTACCTACAGTTCTTTCAACACAAATAAACCCCCTGGCAATCGGTAGTGCCTGCCTCATTATCATATTTATTTAAAGTATCATATGACCCATTTCATTCGAACATTGGTTCCCCTCGTCATGATTGAGTAGTTCCATATTTAAGGCTAGTCTCCAGAGATGCTGCTGTGCATATTGGGAGCATTACTTTTAAGCATAGTCACACGCATGTCCTTGTCATTGAAATGAAAAGAGAAATATTTCTGAAGATGCTAACTAAGCTTTGTTTTAGATTACAATAACAGCATTATTACAAATACATTGAAAAACTGTAGACTATAAAAAATGAGACCTGGATCTTTTTATGGATGGAATGTTGGAAATCCAACTCATTCGATCAATGATCTGTCATGTAAGCAATATGAGATGAAATACAGAATATGTTGGCCGCCGGCAAGTGATATAGTATAAAGAGTCGTGATGGTGAAAGGAAAGGGCTGCGGTGACGCCCTTTGTAATGTGACCACTCTAATGGACCACATCTGATGAATGGTCATGATGGCTCCAATAATAAAAGAAGAAATCTGTACGATTGCTAGGTTTACACAACGGTGAAAGCTTGAATGGTTGAATCTGTCACTAAACGACTTGAGCGTGGTCACAATGGCCTCTGTCCTGTGACTCGTAAAGGAAGATTAATAGCAGGCTCCCAGGCCATCTCCGATTGGAGTTATTGAATGGTTTCCCTTGGATACTTTACTCAGGACTTGGTCACGTCTAGGCTTTATTGATCTGCTGCTTGCAAATTTATGGTTATGTTTCTACAATTGTCACAAAGGCAAAAACAATGCTATTTTGGCTGCATCAGTTATTGACTTGATGTGGCTGCGGCAGTAGTTCTCGGCTTTGTCACCCCTGTCCCAATGGGTCGAACCCTCTCCATTTGTGTTAGTGTGAATGTCATTGCTGTTACTTTATCCATGCAATTGACTGTGACCTTCACAGTGCTTTAATTTTAGGAAGGTTTACTGATAACGGCACTCTGGTGTTTTAAATATATGCAGGTCACTTGAGTATGTTGAAGATTATACCAATTTCAGCTACATCATTTACAGACTGCAATGCTTAGGTTGAGTTTGGAGGCTGACTTGGAGTTTTACAGAATTTTGGATACCATGCAATGTTTTCTTTTGAAGACATTGCCAAACCTGCTGGGCCTGACACCCTAAAACTTCAGTGTTAAATTGATTTAACCTCGACTTCAGATTTAGGTCTCTTAACCTGACAAACCATACTTCAAATTTTGTCCCCACGCTTACTCGATTAGCTTCAATGCACATGGTTTCATTACCTCTGCCTTGGTCATATGACTGGGAGCTCTGGACTGACATTTCAACTGAGATATAATTAATGAGATGTGCATATCTCATTCTCTCTCCTGTTAACGTCTTCAGAGACCTTGTATGGAAGCTAAGAGCAGCAGGCAAACGGACAGTTAAGGCTAAAACTAGAGAGGTGCAGCAAGGTTAGAACCATGACAAGACATTTCATGTTTGCTCTTCATTTAAGAGGGCAAAAAACAACCTGGCTGCGTAAGCTGCTCACTTAACACGTTACATATTGGTTATTTGTTTAAGTTAGATTTCCAGATACTATATGATATGGAATCATAGAGTATGTGCTTAAACACATGCTTTTAGAAGCTACAGTAAATACACACAGCATGTATGCTGACCTGTAACAGAATTCAAGCAGCAAAACATTCTGTAGGCAGTCTTGAGCAGACTGAGAAAAAATATACAGAAAGAAGTCTTTACTGAGTGAGGTATATGGTTCAAGTACTGTCCTGTATGTCAACATCTTTAGGATGGAAAAAGATAAAAAAGCCTATATTTTATGTAAACTCTAACGAAATTGATTATCATGATACAGGCATCGCGCCTGGTGTTTCATGGGGTGGTGACATGGTTCACAGTTGAAATCGTTATACCCGACTCCAAGTTGAGTTTTTAGTCCATGTTTTAATTATTAAATTTTTTTGTATGCAGTTTCATTTTCAAATTCTGTATATGAAAATCAATCAGCCCTTCTATATATTTTTTAGAGGTTAGCTTTGCTCACTACTCTTTATGGTAAGCTTTGGAGGCAGAGGTCTAAATGTGCTAAAGTTGAATTCCATCTAAGCAGCTCTCAGATATTCTGAGCAGAGGTGGAAGAGATGAGACTACATTTTGTTCCTTAATCTGAAACCTGCTGCTGTGCTAAAATATGGAGAGCACCAAATGTCAAACATATGGTTTAGAATTTTTTTGATTCATTTTAGACCATCTAATGTTGTAGCACATTATTATGCAAGTTAAACATGCTTTAGATAACAGACATTCTGGAAAGGGGTCTGGAAAATACAATAACAGAAGCATTTTTTATAGCAATTTGCAAAAAGCCTTGTGGTAATGCTTAAAAAATTATACACACAATATGTTATATTTTTGAATAACAAGGTGTAAACATAGCTTGGCGCTACACAACAGCACAGTTGTATCCAGAAACATGCTTCTGGCACTTGTCCCACACTGTTTTGACTTTCACCACTTAACAAGTTTGTGATTCCAGTGGAGAGGTTCAAGAATAACTCCATTACAGACTGCTTCCTTTTAAGGGTTAGATGATATAATAAATATAATGGGATTATTTTTGTCTTTTAGAATCAATTCTGCATTTTTAAACCTTTCTGTGCCACATTTAAATTTAAATTACTGCAGTATAAAATTTAAATGTACAAGGTATTCTCTACCAGCAGCAGCACAGTTAACAATACAATGTGTTCATGACCTTTGGTTGGAGATTTTATTTCGATTATCACCTGTCTACAGTTGTTTGTTCTTCAGTAGTGTTTTGCGACCAGTAATTCACAGTGATTGTATACTTCAGTTATTTAATAAACACACTTTCTGTCATCGGTCATTGTCACAGCATAACACAAATCATGTGTGCAGACTCAAATAAATCATTAACCCTATAAGATGCTATTTAAATGTGTCCCGCTCAAGTCCCAACTGGATGAATCTAAAAACAGGGATGGGCAACTCCCTCCCATATTCCGGCTGCCTTGCTAAGGATTTGAAGTGGGTGGTAATATGCTGAGGCATTACACATGGTGTGACAGATTCCATGTTTCAGACACAGCTTCAATGAGTTTACTGTCAAGTGTATGTTAAGGGTATCCATGCCCTTCAGAGTTTAAAAATACTTCACATCATGGCTTTACATATGTCTCAGATCAAGTGTGACAAAGATTACTGCCAGGCAATAATTTGACCTAAACAACCATGTCTTACCCAACAGTTAAGACTATCAAAGACTGATTAATATTCCCTGTTTTCAGCTTTTTCTCACCTTGAATCCTACTGGTGCTGTTTTTCCATGCTCATTTTGCTAGCGTGATGTATCATGTCAGTGACTGAAACATACTGCAAAATATCAGTAACATGTTTCACATGACACTTCAATTTCCTCTCTGTCAATCAGTGCAACTGCGCTATCTTTCTTATTTTTTATGCTTCTGCTCGGCTGACATCCGTGACAGATATAGCTTTCAGTTACTGGCAAAAATATATGATTACACAAAAGGGTGTGCAAATGCATGTATGACTGTATAACTTTATTCACCTGTCTGCACGTTGTGTAGACTAACACAGCATTTTCTGTTATATTGTAATTATAGAAAAAGAACATACAAGAATTGTTATATTTGATTATAGGAACAAAGCATACAATGAAAAGATACACTGAGAATATGCACACACTAAAAATATATAAATGAATATCAAATGAATCATTAATAGCAAATTGTAGAAGTTACGCCTTTGGTACCGAGTCTGCTTTATCCAGAAAACAGAAACACAGTCTTATCTTTACTGTCATGTTGTCACCACAGCAGTTCTTGCTCATTGTCATGTTTTTCATTAATTGGTAATTGGTATTCACATGCTACTTGATTCATATACAGGCTTACTACAAAGCCCATGTACCATTTAAGCATTGTAAATTACATGTTGGTTTCGGATTCCAGACATAATTAGTGGTTGACTGTATTTAGCGGCCAACATGTTCAACTAGAACAAGGTAACTGATTAATAGCATGATGACTGAACTCACAAAATGCTGATGTTAGAAAAAAATATCGATACCAACATGGTAAACAACAAACTCACTCTGATTTTCTTTTTCTGTACTCAGTTATTCACATCTCAGACATGTTTGACAGATTTATTTCATGTAAGTCACGTCTAACTTATTTGTTACCCTGAAAAGTACAAAGAACGAGTCATGACAAGTACAGCACAACAATGGATGCTTGCAGATGAGTGATTCACTCTTTCAGGCATTTAAAAAGTTGGGTCAGCAAACTATAACATTGTAGGATCTCAAGAAAAAGCTTTATATAAGCAGCCATCAGCCCACCATTCCACTGTTAGCAACCTCAGGACTAACGTGAGTTGGCGGAGAAAACTACATGTGGTGCCAATAGAGAAAAGCACATTTGAAGAGATAGCACAAGCATATTAGGTAAGCAAACTAATTCATCAATTTCATAACACATGGGCAGCATTTAGGAAAGGTGCTGTAAATACAACACACACATAATGAAAGTGTTTACAGCACTGAGCAAAGCTTCACAGCCTTTCTGTGATTTTTAACTTGCTAACAGTTGCTGTGTATAAAAGAGCAGCCCTCATGATTTATGTCAACACGGAGGATCTAAATAAACTCTCGGTAAATAAATTCATGTTTACAGTAAATCCTTCACAATCTGACCATTGAGGTGGTGACTTCTCGGCCTTCGTACATGCCTGCTGTGGCCTCAGAGCGATTGTCATAAAAATGGTGTGTCCTGGCAAGACAGCCGGCGGCATTGCTGAGTCGACAGCCCCACTGTGTCCTAGAGTAGTCCATTAGCTTTACCTGCCCCTTTTCTCAACAGGATCCCCACAGCACTAAATGAAGCCAGGGATATTTTCATCTTCCTGACAGCCTAGCTGCGTCCATGGGAGATGGAGGTCTGTGCCAGTTTATATATTCTGCTGTTGTCTCTAATACTAATAAACAGACCCCTATACCATTCATTCAGGACTTAATGATGTCATTACAGTGAAGAAGGGGGTGCTCTGGTCATTTTAAATTCATAAACAAATGGCACTGATTTGTCCAAATTAGTGAACCTCTGCATTCCTTAATCCTTCTCCTGCAGCTACTGTATCCAGGCAACATCAGAAATGCAGAAGTGAAAATGTAGCCACGTTTCTACACAAGTCTACAGTTGCACCCACGCTCACAAACACTGTTTCTGCATTCAAATCAATTAAGGAAAGCCTGTTACGAGCAGTGTTACATTTGCAAAAGAAAGACACCAATTAAGTAGTAGCTTACCAGTTAATTTTAAGAAAAATCATGAAATTATAGGAAATACAAGATGCTCTTTTAGTTTAATGCTCTAGTGAGTCGAGCTTTTGCAGAATCACTCCCTAGTGAGCCTGTCTGATGTAGGCTAAACAAAATTGACTCATAGCAGGACTACAGATTCCAGTCAGCACCAGTGAAGTGATGGGTTTAGTGGTTGTGATGCAGCATTCACTTGTGCGACCAGTAGTCAGCGATCAGTGCTAACTTTTCTGCTCTGGCTAACTGGATTGATAACTGGGGGCGGCAGTGGCTCAGCGGAAGAGCAAAACGTCTTGAAGACAGGATCGCCCAGCCATTGGGGGTTCGAATCCCGCTCCCGCCAGAAGAACCATCTGAGTGTGAGCCGACGGTGGGAGGCGTCAGCTCACCTCCCAGCCACTGCCGAGGCGTCCTTGAGCAAGCCATCGTCCCCCCTACAATATGTTCTTTGGGGTGCGACCCTCGTACGCAACCCGTCACTCTGCCTCCTTGTACCTCTGTATGTCCTCCCTATACTAACTGCATGCCTACAGGCCCCTAGCTGTGTTCTAGGGCCTGTAACCGCTGTGTTTGTAATTAACGCATACAGTATATGTACATGTGAGGTGTAAAAAGAATTTCCCCAAGAGGGACAATTAAAGTAATGGTTATTATTATTATTTGGTAAGTCCTTCCTTCATGTCCTCAATGTTTTTTTTTTTTCCAATATGTGTATGCTATTAAGAGCCAGTGTGATTAATGTAATACACTGCTTTTAGCTCTTTCAATTCTGCCTTCAGATTGGAAGAGTATTGTGTACTTTACACATTCTCACACCTAGATACCAGGGGAGCAGCAGTAGTTGAGTTAACTAAGTTTTTGGCCGGGGACAAGCGGGCCCAAACGTTTGGAGTGTGAACTGGCAGTGGGAGGTGCCAGTTCACTTCCTGTGCGCTGCCAAGGTGCTCTTAAGCAAGGAGCTGCCCGCTCTACCGATCTACCTCCCCATCATTTGCATACCTATTTGTTCCTGTAAATCCTCTTTTAAATCACATTGAAGAGTTACACATATAAACATATAAAAGCCATACCAATCTATTAATGGCACTTTTGTGAGTCTGCATACTGTACATATGACTAGGAAGCATTTTCTCTCTCAGTTTTCTCTCTCCTTTACACAACAAAAGACATGGGATAAAAAAAATAAAGAACAGCTTTCTGCACAGTTTTTTTTATAGATAACAGGAAGTTGTAGTAGATAAACACATTAATGGTATTTGAGGAAATGTTTACTTCATGCTCACTACAAAGGAAGTTATTACAAGTTTACATTTACGCCACTGAATATATTTCATGGTTAAATGAAAAAAAAGCAAATCATTACATTTTTTATATGATCAAAGTTCATTCACTGGTATTTTGGTTTGTGCTCATAAGCATCTCAGACAGCATTGTTTTCCTCAGCTTTGCACATTGGGACCTAACTGAACCATCTGCTTACAAGCTAAATATTTGGAGAACAAAGACTCCAATCAGCAGAATGCTACCCCAGCACAAAGGCTATACCTGGAGTATTTATGTGCATTTTACTGCAGATGCTCGGGGAGAAATCTTTCAGAGATGTGGAGGAGTTGGAGCATCACCAAAGCCTTAAACCATGGTGGCCTCTACAAAACTAACCACCCACTCATGTTAAAGATATATTGAAATATTTCTGCCAAAAGTGAGACAGTAAAAAGAAAACGATGTACACTCAGGAGCCATACATTCACTCTTTTGTGTAGTGAATAAACCAATAGACAGTACACTAGACTGCGCTCACTAATAATTGATTTTCTTTTCTCTTTTATTAAATTGTACTAATTATTTTCTATTAGTTTTGCGCAGTTGTGCACTGACAGAAAAACCTTTTTCAGAAGGTAAAAACTGTCATCTGCTGTAGGTTCCCACTCAACATTCAAGCTGTCAGTGAGTGGAGTTCAATCAAACACTGCAGTTATCGTTTTCTTCCCTTGCCACAACTCCCCTGCCTCATTCAGTTACAGCTTTAATTTCCTCCATCATGATACTGTTTGGAGTCATGGAAAAGTTAGCGTGGCTGTGAGGACACAGGTGCTGAGAGCCAAAGTGTCATCCCCTTTGGTTTGTGGTCGATAATGGGACTGAGAGATTGTATGAATAACTCCATGAACCCTTTTTCATTTCCTTAATCTCTGCCCACAGGCCAGTCCAGTAACACTAAGTCATTATTTTCCATCTGTTTGGCTGCTACTTGATCACATGTATCACCTCCTGTGGGGCAGGATAAAGAAGGAAAGACAAATCCAGTGCACAAATGAAAAACCCTGTAATTCCATATCTTTAATAAAGATGGTGAACAAATCTCCTTGTTAAGCTTCATGTTGCATGATTAATTGCAGAATACTTTGTAACTTCAAATCCATGACCAGCTTGTGACCACTGGACCATAGAGGTAAAAGTAGTTGCAGAACAAATGCTGCATTCGTTTTGGGCTTTGGCCAACCATGGTCAAACAAAGAACCTCACAATGAACATATGTTTTTTTCTTCCGTTTTGTTTTTCTTGATCTTGTCGTCAAGCTGACTCTCCATCATGGCTCTTTGCAGTATGTTCTTTCACCACGTTTGATGTGCTTACTGTGGATCTGGTAAATAATTGGTGGTGCATGTCAGGTGACTCAGCAAACACCGATTCAGCGGGTCGACACTCAACCAAGCAGCAAGGGCTTGAAGTGAGGCTAAGCACTTGCAATTGATTTAATCACTTGGAATAGGAACAGAATATAGGGGGAGTCTGTTCATGGATCCTCCTGCTCTTAGAATGTTGGCCACATAGAAAAGGTTAATCAGATATGGAGACCTATTAGAAACTGTGTCATCAGAGAAGCAAGGGTTTATTTTCGAAAGGGATTGCAGATTATTCAATCAATAATGCCACTGGATCACCTAAGCGCAGCAACATACACATGTTTAGTTTGGAGATTCAGGTAATTCAGGTAAAATACACACACAGACACACACACACGCACGCACATGCACGAGCACGCACACTCGCACACACACACACACTAACTAATTGGGGAAATTAGCTAATTAGCTAATAGCTAATTTGTAATTGAAATTTGTCATAAGGTATAGAATAACAGTGTAGAAACAGTGGGACTATGTCAGATGTCAATGTTGTTGATGGTCATGATGAACATGCAAAGAATTAGGATTACAATTGAAAGCTGAATATGAAACTCCCTTTGAATTTTGAATTTTTGGTCATTGTCAACAACTTTTTCAGACTAGCAACTCTACTGTTTTGTTTCACCTTCATTGCTCTCATGGTGAGATTTTCTACCACAGCCGGCCGCTGTTAATAGTGAGTGTGTTCTTTGTTTGATGAAATAAACTTCAGGCTTTGAGAATTTAGGATTGACACATTAAATACTGTGTTTTTCTGCATTTTGTTTGACTGTTTTTTCTAAGAGAAAGGGCTGGATCAATGGAATTAAATTAACTTGTTAAAATGCCTTAAAATGATTAGTGTTCTTACAAGAACTACTTTCAGTCATTTTATTTCCAACTATTGTCTGTCAGAAAAAATAGGGGAATTCTTCTGGCGCCTCAGAGAGAACAAGATGCGTTTAGAAAGCGCTGACATGGATTTGTTCAGTTTATCTTCGTTTCTGTCAGAATGTAACTTTGCTATCTTTTCATCATAATCAGATTCGTTTTTATCAATGATTTGTTCCATTCAAATGTTGTTTGTTGGGAAACTTTATACCTTTTTCTCTTTTGGTAAATTAGTTTCACTGTTGATTAAAGATGCTTTTGTTGTAATGTTCCAATATTCAGTGTTTAATTAGCATCCATTTAGAGTATTTTTCATGAAAATGATCTATTACCCAGCTGTTACACAAATTATGTTACAATTATTTACAGCCAGAATTGTTTCATCCATAATCTTCCCTCTCTTTTGCTCCAAGACACACTTTCAGTAAATTTCTGAAACAAACATTTACCGAGTGATTTGTTGGTAAGTTTCTTTTGGGTTTTCATATCTTTCTGAAACAAATCTTGCTATAATGTAAACCTTAGACTGTGAACAGGAATACAGTTCCTATGATTGAATTACCGCTGATATAATTCATTACTCTGCAGTCCAGTGGTGATTAGCATTGAGACAGGGCCAGGCTGTGGGATTTCCTTGCTCCAACACTTCATGAAAAACTATACTGAGGAATCAGTTTGTATCTGCAAAACAAGACGACAGCTCCTCGACTTAGACACAATGTGTGTGTATGTAGGTGTATGTTTGTGTGTGTGTGTTTAGAAGGAAGGTGATGGTGGTGGTTTGGGGGGGGGGTGTAATTGGCACTGCCTTGTTCCAATGCATTCCCATTTATCATTATTTATTTAGTCAGAGTACTCTTAAACAACATGACCTTTAAGCACGAGCCTGTTTGATGCAGCCTGAGTAGGTATCAGCAGGTCCTAAAATGCTTCATTCGTCTTAGGAGAGGTACTGATGATCTACAGTGTCATAACCTGTAAAACAACATGCCAAGTCATGGCTGAATGATCACTCCGCTCATAACATGACTGCAACTGACAATGAGATAGGGCATAGGTAGGAAAACAATATGGGCTCCTTTCCCGGCAATTAGTCTTGACTGAATCGATGAAGGACTTGTCTTGTTTTCCAGCATTGTTCTTTGCTCACCGATAATATTGGTGCTGGTAGACAACTCATTTCTGTGAAAGTGATACCAAATTTCTTTAGAAATTTTTGCAGGGGTCTCTCAAATGCAGTGTTTGTGGTAGAAATGTAGCGACTTAGATTAAGTGGCTCAGCTGCATGTTCACCTCCATCTTTGCAGACATTTCAATGACGATACAGGCTGAGACGTTGTTAAAAGGGGAGGGGTGGTGGTGTCCGTTTACCCAGGAGAGAGCAGGTGTAATCCATCAGCCTGGCCGCTGCCCGTTCAGCACAGCCAGCCTCAACTGCCTACAGCTAACCACCACTCCACCTCGCAATCTCGCTTCACTCTTTCCGTTTTTTATCAACATGCCTCTTTCTGCCACTCTTTGCCCCTTCAGACTGCCTGTGGAGCAGTGCTGTAGACTAAAAGTTTCCCTGGATTTTCTAATTTCTCATAATGGATAATCTGCAGCTGACCTGACCTATAGCAGCAGCTAAAAATGAAGCAACACAAATATTTAATGTTAAGTGATTTATTATACTGTAAACCATATGGTGTCTGGCAGTATACAACTACAGACTTGGCATGGGTTGTATAAAGGTATTACAGAGCAATGTATTTCTGCTTTTATTATACTGCTTTTATTATACTGCTATGCCAATTCTGCTTTAAGGTAATGTTTTTAGCACGAGCCACTAGTGAAAAGAAATTACAGGAAATGTTTTTCCAATGACGAAACATTTTACCTGGCATGCTTCAGGGCTTTTGTCTATGTATGTTGTGCTGTATATTGTGTTCTATTAATTCCTCACTGCTGATTACTTGCTCTGTGTAAATGAGTTATCCACTGGATTATGAACGACATATGAACACAAAATTCATGAAATCTGAATTAAGCACAAGTAGTCCAGTCTTTCTCTCTCTCTCTCTCTCTCTCTCTCTCTCTCTCTCTCTCTCTCTCTCTCTCTCTCTCTCTCTCTCTCTCTATCTCTCTCTCTCTCTCTCTCTCTCTCTCTCTCTCCTTCTCTCTCTCTCTCTCTCTCTCTCTCTCTCTCTCTCTCTCTCTCTCACACACACACACACACACACACACAACAACGTGAGGTCCGTCACAATCAAAAGAGTATAAAACGCAGTGTGACAAAACCAAAACGGCTCCCTAAGTGAGAGACATGGACAAACGTGAAGACCGGCGCAAACTCGGCTAGCGGCTGAACTTCCGAGTAGACACTGGAAGGTGACAGCGTGAGGTTTTTAAGTGAGCTTATTCAAATATATAGGTGGGGAGTATATATATATATATATATATATATATATATATATATATATATATATATATATATATATATATATATATATATATATATATATAGACACACACACTCACACACACACACACACACACACACACACACACACACACACACACACACACACACACACACACGCGTGTGTGTGTGTGTGTGTGTGTGTGTTGGGTTTGTCCAATCCCAACAACATGTTTAAGGGAGTATCACAATGTTCTGCTTAAATACAAATAAACATATTTCACAAAAAGGCCAAAACCAACACAGCTACTCTGTTTCACATGTGGATGATATTTTGCTATTAATCAGAGGAAGACATTGTAAAATTAAAATGCTAAAGCCCTTTTGGAACAATATTTGAAGTGTCCAGACTTTGATTAAAGTGAAAAGTTACATATTTGCAAGTAAAACAAGATAAAGTCAAATATATTAGACTGCTGAACTGCAGTAATTAGTGTGACTGTAATTCCGCTCTAGAATTAATGATTCATGGATGAATGTTAAGCATCCTAATGTAGCATCCTCACATTCTTTGGATACAATCTTCTCTATGGTTGCGTGTTTCAATGATAGCTTACCAACCCAACACTTTCTGCTAGATTTAGCACCTGTCTGCCATTTTTAGTAGCTTGAGTTTCAAAGTGAAAGGTGCAGAGAAAAGTACAAGTGAACAATGCTTTCAGTGTGTGTGCCTGGAATAAGAGAGCAGTGTGTATCAGTTTCTTGTCCATTCAAGAATATCACTTACTGTAATGCTATATGCTGTCATGGGACACTGAGTAGGCGCTGAAGTACTTTCCACTGCTGTCCAAACTGTGTCTAAAGCTATGAAGAGTACATGTAAAGAATAATGTGATGTTCTCATAAAATATCTCAGTTCAATTGATTTTTCTACAGTAAAGACAAAAATATGATGGCTAACAGCAGAGTGGATGACCAAACTGTACTGAGACCAATCCAAACTTCATGCGAAAGCTTCACCTTGAGCGATTCATGTCTGCTCTCTCTCTGAGGTCAAATCTCCCACAGAAAATGTAATGTAGTGAGAAAAAAAAAGTCAAGATATTATTAAGAAATATGAGGGCCAAGAGAAATGATCGCACTGGCTATATTAATATTTGATCATTGTGAAATCATTTTCGTCCTCATTTGGTAATTAAACTTTTGACAGCATTTAATGGAGGTTCAGTGAATGAAATGTGGAAAATATCGCATAACTATTTAATTAGTTCTCAAACTCATTAGAACATTTTTGCATATGCATTGCCTATAAATCTGATACTGGAATGACACGTTAGGTAATTTCAAGCAGAAAAAAGTTAAATATTCAGGTTTGCTATCCCTTAGGTGTGGAACAATAATTTTATGTCAATTTACAACAACAACAAAAAAACAACAACTTGCGTACATTTACATTCAGCAGTTTTTTTTCCTCTTCTGTGCTCAGAGTCTTGTTTCAGTCTCAGTAGAGACAGCCTGTCAAAGGGCAACAGGAAAAGAAATGGAGTGTATTCAGCAAACACAAAATAGAGCTGTTGGTCTTCCCTCCCCTGTAGAGTTGAGTTCATGGTCAAACCATTTTCTTTCAGTAAGCATCTTTAAAGTATAGTCCTGAGATTAGCCCCTCTGTGCATCTAAAGAACTCATGTCAACTTCCACATTGGAGGTATGACTTTTTCATTTGTGGCCACGTCTTCACTCTGAGAGACTGAACCGAAATAAGGAAGACGAGGGTTTTGTAACATTTGTGGCCTTGGAATATTATATAACCATAGAGTGATCATGTAAGTGTCAACTGGAGCAAGAAAACCCAAAAAACAAAAAAACTCAAATTAAATAAACTTTTGTAGAGGAAGGGATTTTCATCTCATGGGAGGCAAATCATGTGTGCAGCTGGTCTAAGTGACTCTGTTAAAGCACTAAAAAAATCTCTCTTCCCTTCTCAGAGCCCTCTGAGGGCCATTAGGACCTCTCTCATAACTTCAAGACTTGTCACAGTCTGTTTCCTGAGCTGTAAGCATTCTTTTTCATCAGGTTATGCCTAAAATTCTCTGACCCCATTTTCCTTTATGCTCCATGTCTTTTTTTATATGCTTGCGTATTACTGACTTTCTAGCAGACACTCTCTCTACTTGAGTAGAGTTCCAAAGGAGCAGAGATTTCGAGCATAACTTTGATTGGTGTGATTATGAATTATTTACAATCCATTACAGAGATCTTTTTACTACAGCAGCACACGTGTAAATGTAGATGTGAGCAGACAAATTCACATTAACTCTGATGCTCATAGTTAGTGTCATCAAACTAAGTGACCATTATTCTAAGGGTTAATTTGTCAGCAGTTTATTTTTCAGCTTCAAGCATTAAGGTCATTAATGTCTCTTCTCAGAAACATTAAAGGCCCCAGCGTTGTGTGTTTTACTGCAGTGTCATCAATGTGTCACACTCCCTGAAGTCTTTCTGGCCTGATGAAATATGTACGACGTATATCTGTTGCGCTGTCTGTTGCCTTTGACCTTGCCTCTTACAAAAGTGAGATTCAGGTTTTCATTAAGTTTGTTAAAATACCAATGTGCAATGGTGTTCATAAACTATGAGGATCATGAATTACCTTGTTTCTACTGGCCAGAAATTTTTGAAGCAGACAGTGTGGGGACTAAATATTTCACATATAGCTAATTAGCCAATTATTGCCTATTTTGCTTTATTTTTTATTTTATTTTACAAATGGTGGTATTTTAATTAGCCTATCAGTCTGAACAGACTCATGAAAATATTAAAAATTCATAATACCTAACTGGAAAATGCTCTGAGACCTCCACCAAAGAGGTAGCCACTACTAAATACAAGACCTGCAATTCAACTTAATTATCCCTATTTGCATAACTGCATTATTTCATCTTAATATAGCCACAAGAGGGCACAAGCTAGTGTCTTATTGTGCCGGTCCCAAGCCCGGATAAATACATAGGGTTGTGTCTGGAAGGGCAACCAACGTAAAACGTTTGACAAGTCAGTATGCGAATCAAATCTATGACTTCCATACCGGATCGGTCAAGTCCCGGGTTAGCAATGACCGCCATCGGTGCTGTTCACATAAAGAGTGTCGGTGGAAATTGGACTACTGTTGGTCGAAGAAGGAGAGGTGGAAAATGTGTTTGTAGGAAGAGAGAGAAGAGGAACGCCAACAGTATAGGACTGAGAGTAGGGCTGTTGAATGTTGGAACTATGACAGGAAAAAGTAGAGAGTTAGTTGACATGATGCAGAAGGTAGACAAATGTGTGTCCAAGAGACCAGGGGGAAAGACAGCAAAGTTAGAAGTATAGGAGCAGGGTTCAAGTTGTTCTATCATGGTGTAGATAGGAAAAGAAATGGAGTAGGAGTTTTCTTGAAGGAGGAGTTTGTTTGGAATGTCCTGGAGGTAAAAAGAGTGTCAGATGGAGTGATGAGTCTGAAGCTAGAAATCGAAGGTATGATGTTCAATGTTGTTAGTGGGTATGTTCCACAGGTAGGATATGAGCTGGAGGAGAAGGAAAAAATTCTTGTTGGACTTTGATGAAGTGATGCAGAGCATACCAAGAAGTGAGATAGTTGTCATTGGTGCAGACTTCAATGGACATGTTGGTGCAGGAAACAGAGGTGATGAAAAGGTGATGGGCAGGTTTGGTATCCAGGAGAGGAATACAGAGGGACACATGGTGCTTGACTTTGCAAAAAGGATGGAAATGGCTATAGTGAATACCTTCTTCTAGAAAAGGCAGGAACTTAGGGTGACCTACAAGAGTGGAGGTAGGAGCACACAGGAAGACAACATCTTGTGGGGATGGTGTAATCTGAAGGACATCAGTAACTACAAAGTAGTGGTAGGCAGGAGTGTAGCCAAACAGCATAAGATGGTGGTGTGTAGGATGACTCTGGTGGTGAGGAAGATGAAGAGGGCCAGGGCAGAGCAGAGGACAAAATGTCTGAAAAACTACAGCTAATGTGATCAGGGAGACAGGTAGGTCTGGAGAGAGCTTATGACAGGGTGCCCAGAGAGGAACTGTGGTATTGTATGAGGAAGACTATAGTGGCAGAGAAGTATGTTAGAGTGGTGCAGGACATGTATGAGGACTTTAAGACAGTGGTGAGGTGTGCTGTAGGTGTGACAGAGGAGTTCAAGGGGGAGGTGGGACTGCATCAGGGATCAGCTCTGAGCCCCTTCTTGTTCGCTGACAGACGATATTAGACAGGAATCTCCATGGACTATGATGCTTGCAGATGACATTGTGATCCAAAGTGAGAGCAGGGAAAAGGTGGAGGAGAAGCTAGAGAGGTGGAGGTTTGTCCTGGAAAGGAGATGAATGAAGGTTCGTTGCAGTAAGACAGAGTACATGTGTGTGAATGAGAAGGACCCAAGTGGAAGTGAGGTTACAGGGAGAAGAGATCAAGAAGGTGGAGGATTTTAAGTACTTAGGGTCAACAGTCCAGAGCAATGGAGAGTGTGAAAAGGAGGTAAAGAAGCATGTACAGGCAGGATGTTAGAGGTTTTGGAGTCAGAGAGGCCAGACTGAGATGGTTTGGACATGTCACAAGGAGAGATAGTGGTATATTGGTAGAAGGATGCTGAGTTTTGAACTGCCAGACAGGAGGCCAAAGAGGAGGTTTATGGATGTAGTGAAAGAGGACATGAAGGTAGTTGGTGTGACAGAAGAGGATGCAGAAGACAGGGTTAGATGGAGGCAACTGATTCGCTGTGGCAATCCCTGAAGGGAAAAGCCAAAAGGAGAAGAAGAAGAAGAAATAGCAATAAAAAATACTAGTCCAGTACTCATCTGATGAAAATAAACTGAAGTTAAATTCACAAAAAGTGCTTTTGGAGAAGCATGTGATATTGTTTTTACAGTAAGAAAAGGTCCATTCAGGAAGCACAGCAATATTTTATCATTCCCTTTAAATAATTAATGTAAATTAATGTTCTATTAAAACCTTAAATTTTCTCTCATTCGTCTTTTTGTTAGTATGCTTGTAAGATGGGTTAACCTTGAGTTAAGCTTGTTTCTCAGACTGAAGCTTCTTCCAGAACCAAAGGAGACTTTGTTATCATTCCAAGAAGTAAGCTGAACTTTACATGATCAATTCACATCTGTACTCTTTAGCTTACAATTTTGTCTTGTTTCTCGGCCTGACAAAAAAATCTCCAAAAAGTCCGATAGTAAATACTGATGAACTGATCTACTTTGTGATTGCTTTGCTGATTATTCTAAAATACCTAACAATCAGATAATTTGAGGAAAATAAAAGAAGTACGTTTCATTTATGGATCAGCATTTCACAAGCTGATCCATAAATTTCTGATCCCCGTGAAATCAGCACAAATGCTAGCTCTGTCCGTGTGTATAAATGAGCGCACTGTACCTCTGCTGGAGAATATCAAGTGCCTTATTTCATTTACAATATTGATCTTTCTTCCATCTTGAATCATTTGATGCTCACTACTATGAAAAGATGACAAACTGCAATCTAATTGATTTGGCTCGGTTAAAAACAGAGGTTTCATGTGCTTGTTGTGATCAAAGACCATGCAATGCTGACTGAAGAGCAAGTTAGAAAACTTTATTGAAAATTATGTGGTTGCAATCATATCATACTATTCATGCATATTTTAATGTTTGCTTAATGCTTGCATAAATTAATTTGCGTATTTACCAGAATTTGACATGCAGTGTTTGCAGATCCAAACCAGAATTCAATGCTTTTAAGAGGCACTTACATGCTCGAAAGCCTTTACATGTGGTTGTAATTGACATAAGATGAGTAATTGAAATAAAAAATTAAGTTGGTTTGGTCATTATCATTTATGATGATTCAGTGCATTTTGATAATGCAGCATTAAATGAGTACCAGATAATGATGTACATTAAGCTACAGTTTTTCCGTTTTCATTTTGAAATTCCCCCATTCGGCCCCTCCTGGCTTTATGGCCTAATGACAGCTTTATGGGAAACTTCATTAAGTAAAGGAATGTTGAAACCATTGAATATTGGCCACTTTTAATTGTGGGACAAAGTGGCCTTGCTGTCGCCCTTCCATGGTGAGGCCCAGGATGAAAAAAAATGTTGAGTTTCAGGTGTGACCAGAAAGAGGATTTTTATTAAATGAAGTTATGATTTGTCTTCCTCCTTCCTTTTTGTTCTTTCGTCTGACTGTGTGTGTGGTGTTGTACATGGTGCCCAACAGATAAATGAATGAAGAGGAAATATTGCTGACTGCACTGCTGTGCATTACAATGCAAAACTTTAGTCTGAGCTTAGAACATTAAACAGATGTGTCAGTTTGTGCGATTTATAGTGTGTTCATATGTATCAGTCTTATTGTAAAACCCTTACCTTCACCCTAACTATAACCTGCAGCAGCATATTCTCTTCACATATGTTATGTATTCACTCATTGTTCATTAATGCAGTACATGCATTTACTCTGTCAGCTTTATGGAGTCCACAGGTGAAGTGGGTTGCCCTGCATTAAGGCTGTGATGTCTCCACTTCTGATGTATTCCCTGTTAAGTGCATTTCCATCTACCTGTTTTAGGTGTAGGTTCATCTTTCGCTGTGGTGAACAGGTGGTTGTCAGTAGAGTGTACTGGACACAAATTGGGTGAATAAGTTGTGATATACGAATAAACAAACATGATGGGAGACAAATACAACTGTGTCTAACCCTCCTGAAATTAAATATACAAAAAAAAACAATTGATGTTATTTTTCCCCAACATATTTTAATTCACTTCATTTCCATAAAACACTTCGTGTGTATGTGGGTGTCCTCAGACCATCTTCTTCTTTACCTTTCGACTTTTCCCTTCAGGGGTCGCCACAGTGGATCAATTGCCTCCATCTAGCCCTGTCCTTTGCATCCTCTTCTCTCACACCAACTACCTTCATGTCCTCTTTCACTACATCCATAAACCTCCTATTTGGTCTTCCTCTAGACCTCCTGCCTGGCAGTTCAAAACTCAGCATCCTTCTACCAATATATTCACTATCTCTCCTCTGGACATGTCCAAATCATCTCAGTCTGGCCTCTCTGACTTTATCTCCCTAACATGTGCTGTCCCTCTGATGTACTCATTCCTGATCCTATCCTTCCTGGTCACTCCCAAAGAGAACCTCAGCATCTTCATCTCTGCTACCTCCAGCTCTGTCTCCTGTCTTTTCCTCAGTGACACTGACTCCAGACCAAACAACATCGCTGGTCTCACCACAGTTTTGTACACTTTTCCTTTCATTTTAGCTGAAACTCTTCTATCACACATCACACCTGACACTTTCCTCCACCCTTTCCATCCTGCCTGTACACGCTTCTTCACCACTTTTCCACACTCTCCATTGCTCTGGACTGTTGATCCTAAGTACTTAAAATCCTCCACCTTCTTGATCTCTTCTCCCTGTAACCTCACTCTTCCACTTGGGTCCCTCTCATTCACACACATGTACTCTGTCTTACTGCATCTAACCTTCATTCCTCTCCTTTCCAGGACAAACCTCCACCTCTCTAGCCTCTCCTCCACCTCTTCCCTGCTCTCACTTTGGATCACAATGTCATCTGCAAACATCATAGTCCATGGAGATTCCTGTCTATAGTCCATGGAGATTCCTGTCTACTCCATGGAGATTCCTGTCCTCAGACCATACATAAAAATATTGCTCATAGTGCCAATAATGATGAAAAACAGGGAACCATTTGTTAAGCACAAAATGCTTCTTTTCTTAACTATTCTTAATAACCATTTTGGATTTCTTTTCCTCAGACCATACATAAAAATATTGCTCATAGTGCCAATAATGATGAAAAACAGGGAACCATTTGTTAAGCACAAAATGCTTCTTTTCTTAACTATTCTTAATAACCATTTTGGATTTCTTTTCTTTTTTCTTTGCTTCTGGCTTTGAAGGATTTTGAAGGTCATTCATAAACTTGAGGCTCATTTTTATAGTTAAAATATAGTTTTAAAATAGTTTTATTCCCTATAATAGCGACTGCCTCTGCATAGAATAGTACAGTGTCAGACACATTTCATGCGTATTTAAAACAATACAATTATGTGAGTCTGCAGCTTCTCTTGTGGATCCACACTCACAAACACAAGAATTTGTTACTGAGCAAGGTTTGGAATCACCTCCCTGCTTCTAGGAGAAGTTTGATGTTTTCTTATGTATTGTGTGAAAACTGAATATTTTATGATGAGGGCTATTTTGAATTATGTATGGGAGAATATCATTAACCCATATAACTTGTTTGAGGATCAAACTTGTTCCTCATTCAGCATTTTTTAGGCCACAATTTTAAATGTTCTTTAGATTTACTTTGGAACTTAGCAAAGTCAGCAAGTCATGTGGTGTGTTTTATTATAATATTCATAGATACACTTAGCACTTATGTAGAGACTTTCATGTGATGGCAAGGTCATTTAGGCAGATCTATTAAGCACATAAAGTTTATTTTATGACCAGGAATATTTGCTTTTTCTGGTAAATAATGCATAAAGAGCATTTATTGTGTAGCATCTCTGAAGAAGTCAGAATATTTGATGAATAGTCACTTGATTCATGACACTGTAACTTCAATCCCTTTGTGTCCAAAACCTGTGACATATTTATCATCTGAGGATCAGGTGGTGGGTAAAAGCTGAAAAATGATGCCCACACAAACATCCCTTTATGTCTTTTATTCTTCTGAACCTCACTGTGTCTTCCTACCTGAATTGCAGATTTTCTTTAAATGCGGAGGCAAGGGAAACCCAGAAGCATACCTGGAAGGAACAAGAAACTACTGGAATTTTAATTAATGTTTTGATTTTCTCAAAATGTGATTCAGTGGTAAATGATTGCTAATGTGATTTTGTTTTAAACCACACATGATCTCACACAACAAAAACAACAACAAAAACTTGCAAGATACTTCCTGATATATTTGTTCAATAAATTGTATCACTATTTAATGCAGCTGCTCATGTTTTTAAGAGTGGGGGCATATTTCTAAGCCAAAATCCTCTGGTGGGTTGAGAACGCTTTGATAATCTCTGCATGCAATTTGTAAATGAGCAGGTGCCAAGATAAATGCACCCTGCAACTATTCTAATGATAAGTAAATAACGAAGGCCTCAAGGTCAGAGTATTGCTTTTGCATGGAGTTGAAGCATACACCATTTCTGGCATCTTTGAGGTGGTTTAAACCTAAAATCCTTAAAAAAGAAAACAACAAGTTTGTGCACTTTGAACAACCCCCATCACCCAGGGGTTCTTTGGGGAACTTAAATGTTCTTAGAAAACCATTCTAAATGTGTGCCTCACCCTGAGGATGACAATAACATTCCTGAAGATGTCATGATTTTCTTGCAGTGAAAATGTTCTTTCGTATTTGTTTAATGCTCAAGCCATTAGCACTGACTTTGGTGGATTAAGATCATATGAAGTTGACTTCCACAGAAATCCATGGAATCGAGTCCCTGACTAGCTGGATGTATTTATGATGCTCCACAGGCCAGATACTGACATGAAAGAGGCACCACTCGAGGGGTTCTCTGTCTTAATCCGTGGACATTATCTCTATACTGTAAGCGGGTCTTGGCTCGTTACCTCGCAGTGGAGAGCCAGGCTGGCAGGGTTGCAGAATGGGAAGGAGAAGGGGGGAGGGCCCTGCCCAGGCGCCGAGAATGTAATCTCCAGATTAGGGGGCGAGACGAATTCCTGCTGCCAGCCTGACCTTGTCAAGGCAATGGAGAAGCCAGAGTGAAATTGAGATTTCAGGACCGGAGTGACTTGAGCTTTTTTTTTTTCTTTTTCTTCAGTGTTTCTCTTTCAAGGGTCACAGGCTTGACACCATGATTCATGCTTAATCTGTGTGGTCACACTGGCAGCGTACATGAAATGTGTGCGGGGCAAACTGGTTCTGGCAATGACCATACTGCTCGAAACAAACACAGTCAGTTTAGTGCAGCCATCATTGTATATCATAGCCTATACTGTATATTCTAAATATAGTTTGCTGTAATTCATTGAGACTTTTAAAATACGAAACAGAATATTTTTTAGAAATAGATTTTAGAAGTCAATTAACAGGCCAATAGATAATTTAGATTTACAATCCAGTAGAAGTTAACTGGTAGAAATATTTTTTCAAAGGATTTTCAAGAGGTTAAGCAGCTTGCTGGGTCTCATCTCCCCTGGAAAATAGCTCAAGAGAGTGGGGGCACAAACAGATAAGTAACTTGGCCATCAGAAATGACTGGCAAAGGCTTGGCTGAGAGCCTGACTTTGTTGTCTGGGCATGCTTGTTCTAAAAAGTAATATCATGCACAAAAACAAAAACCTCAAAATGTAATCTACAATATATACCAATGAAAATTTTGAGTGCAGTTATGTAATTTGTTGATTTTAGTGAGGATTTTGGCTGCTGCATTGTGGGCAAATTTGACACTTGCACTCAAAGTCAGGCAACTGAAAAAACCAAGACTTGACATCTGTTAACATATTTTGCTCAAACTGGGGTTGTACAAAACGCTGCCAGTTGTACAAAACGCTGCCAGTTGTAATTTTTTTTTTTTATAGTGTTTTCACATTTGCCCTCACTTGTCAAGTTTGTATTTTAATATTTAGACAAGGATGAGGACAGAGATGAGTTGACAATGACAATGGATCTCAGTTATCTCAGCCCTATGCCGCCGAGATAGACTGTGGCTCCCCGTGATCCGCTGCGGCGGATATAGCGGTGGTAATCTGAAGCTGACTAATAAGGGTTAATGGATAAAACCTTTGAATGTATGAACAACTTTTTATTCTTCTAACATTCTATCCTGCATTTTCAAAATTGGAGGGACCTCTGTTTCATTTAATTGGGTTTATACAAAGATGCCCTGGTAAATAGAAACAAAATGAGAGTAACAATGCAAAATAAGAAAATACATATAAATAATGCACTGGCTATCAAAGCATTTCATTCATTTGACCCATATTTGTAAAACATTAAAATAATGAGTCTGTTGCAGAATGAAGCATAGAGCATATATAGCATCACTTGCATAAAAGAAGTGACAGGACTGTGCAGATGAATGACTTTTGTGGCAGTTAAATAAGATTTATTCTTTTTGCTTCAGACGATTTCTGGAGCAGAAGAGACACTAACCACTGTACAATCTTCAATTCAATTATTTACGCAAGCAAATATACTCAGAGGTCAGCTTTGGAATCCCTGCTGTGCCTTACTGAAGCATTAATGATCTTCAGGAGTTCCGAATTGTCAGTTGTAGTGGTATATGACGTTTGAAGCAGTAAATCAAGACACGCCATTTTACATTGGTTGTAATAAAGGACATATTCACCTATTTGCTTAAAACAGAATGATATTATTGGATTCTTCATAAAGCTGCACAAACTGCACAAAGAGTGTACTGTACCATTAAATGAAAATCGCTGTTAGATAAGTAATTTATCAACTTCAGAACTGTTTCATGAAACACATTTTATGCACAATGAATCCTGAAGTACCAGGTAGTTCCACTAATTCTGTAAAACAAAACATTGGCTGGGTTTTCTTCAATTTCCCCACCACCTGGATTTTACCACCAGCACCCAAATAAGTGTCATAAGAGGTGTAATTCAAAGTCTGTGTCGAGCTAATTCAAAGGGAGAGACAGTGTCGGAATGCCCTTGAACATCCAAAGCTACTATGAAGTCTTAGATAGTAAGCGTCTGTATCATTGCACATATTACAATATACAGTATTTCCAATTATATTTGTTAGCTGTAAACTTTGAGTTCACATGCATTCACACCAAAGAGGAACCCAGACTACCTTATTAGAAAAATGCTAAGCCAAAGCTATTTGTCTCATTTAAATTAAAACACTGGTTCTAAACGCTTTGATAATATTGGTAATCGTAAATAGAAAGTGAAGCTTGGGTGACTAAAAGTAATTCTTCCCGTATAAGGTAACAAAGCAGTTGTTGGTAGGCTTTAATATACGTACGTGTTTTTACTTTCCATTCACTGGATTTGTGTTATCCTGCAGTGCACTTTGGGGCAAGTGAATGAACTTTAGCTTATGCTTTTTTTTCTCTTGCCATGGTTACCATTAGAGGATTAATGCTTCATTCATATGTAATCTGTATGCAGCTAAATGTAACGGGGAGGCAATTATCTTCGATGAGAATGAAGCATGGGTAAAGTTTGACAAACTGTCAAAGAATGGTTTCAGTACCTTCTTGAACCAAAAGTCGTTGCTCTTACATTTCAATTGTGTATGGAATCATGACCACACTTTCAGGTAAGTATATAAAAATAAAATAAATGTATTAAGTAAACTGTCGGTATCTTTCTGCATCCACTCACTCAGTCTAATGTACTTAATGGCTGTGGTTCATAGCTTTAAATATTCCTAATGCCATGTACAGTATCAAGGAATACATTGGTGTGCAAATATAAATAGTTATAGGTGAAGTATAGACAGGGTGTGATTTGTTGGCTTTCACATCTTTACCTCTGCTGAATGAATTTTATTCTCTGGGGATGTAGATGCTAAACCAAGCTTTAAGCCACTCAAGCGTTCCATACGTATATAAATGATGCACTGATGCGGTTCCTGTGATCAAAAGTCAGACACGCCGCTCTATGTTTGATTATTCTGTTTTATTTCCATTAAGCTTGTCAGTTGACTCGACAAATAGTTAACATCAAATAGCAAAACATTCAGAGTTCAGCATTTAGTAATCAAAAAACTGTTAATGCTTCCGGCCAGAAACCTAACCCGCCCAAAATTGGTTCCTACTTATAACTAAGCACCAATTATCCGTAGGGGACCCAATATATCCTTAGACTCCTACAGTATAACCTCATCAATAACAACAACAAAAAAAGAGCTAAGAGGCAGATTGTGGCGAAGCTTTCTTACTTACCCAAGAGAAAACTGTTAGTTTGTATTTGCTGAGTTATTTTAACACGACCTATGAAATTTTGATTCAAAAGGTGTTAGTGTTAGGTTTTAAAGACTGTTCACATTAGACTAAATCTTCTCACCTTATCCACATTGTGGAAAATGTGGCCATTTTCCACATTGAGGCTTGCATAGATAATTACTGTAAATGTTTCATGTGTTTTTAAGTTTGTGTTAAATATAAATGTTAAACTGGTCAGCATTTAGGGGTCTTATCATCACGTTAAAAAAGAATTAGGCCTGTTTATTTCATATTTTGTATGATTAAAAAAACAAAGCAATCCCCCCCTCAATTTTTTTTTTTTTTTTTTTGACAAATCACTCCCTGGGTAAAGTTATAGGTATCGGTTTAGGTATAGGTACAAGTATGAATGAACACTTATCCCATTGCATTTGTTATCAACCCAACTCTGCAGTCTTGCATAATCCCACAACGTCCACCAGATTCCACAGTGCTGAATCACAGTGCTGCTTTTAAACTGACAAATTCTAATTCAAAGGAGATAGCTGAAACCCTGCTCCATTATTGGGTTTTGCCAAGGCCTTTTATAGATTGCAAATCTATTTTTAATGTGAGAAAATGTTTTAAAGTTGACATGCACAAGTTCTTAGAAAGGAAGTTTAACTTGAATTGTTTGACTAGTATAGTATGCAGGTCTTTATTTTATTGTACGAGCAAATGTTCATTGTTTCTCAATATAACGATCCTCCAACTTCAAGGCCTGTTAAGAATCCTGGTTACACAAAAGGGGGAGTAAAAATGACAATAATGGCACACACTTTTCAATTGTTCCTCCTCCTGAAAGGCAGTGTCGTTACCCTCCATTGTGCACAGGAAAATTAGCTGTAAGGGGAACAAAAAGAAGAGAGACCTTGAGAGCTAACTCACAGCACACTTTTCATCTGGCCAATCGCTGAATAACGACTGTTTAATTGACTTGCTGTTTCAGATAGTAATTTGATTGAAAGATTGAAAGATTCTAAAAGTTTTGAGGGTAATCAAGTAGCCCTTCATTTGAAGCATACAACCTCCCCTCTCCCTGAGTTGTTTGTTTGGTTCTTGTCAACTTGCTTAATGTAATATAACACCATCAATTCAGCAAGGTTTACTTTGAACCTTGCGCCAAACATTAACTAAGACATATTTTTAACTAAAACAAACATGCACATGCAGCTAGACAGTTTGGTAGTAAAACCAGAATATATATGGTTACAGAAGTTTTAAACCTGTTGCCTTTGTCTTATCTTAAAATAAGGGAATTTAGCAGTAAGCAACTTGTGCAATTCTGGAAAGGTTTAAATTACCATTATTTATTATTTCAAAATTATTAGTATTAAAGCTTTTTACGCCATTTAGAACCAGAGAAATTTCATATTATGGAAGTGGCTCGCGGCATTCTGGCTATACGTCCAGGTGGTACCACGCCTCTCGCCTGAAGCCGATAGGCTCTAGCAACACTCCTGACTTGCGAGGGGGAAAAACAGCTGGTGTTGAGATGATTACAGTCATCTGTTTTCAAGAAAATGGATGGATGGATGGATGAATTACATACATAGAAATTTATTTTATTAAATTGTGCTTACTGAGCATAATGGCTGAGAAATTCCACCAAATCTTTTTTTTTTTCCCATAAGTTCAGAAGTTGGCAGAATAGAAGTGCAGCAACCATCCCAATCGATCTGTGTAGCTCTTTGAGCTACTGACTGTGTTGTGCCTCTCAAATGAGGATACCATGCTATCCGCTATCCTTTTGCAACCAGAAGAAAAGTTCACATAGAAGGGGAAAAAAAAAGAAAACAGTAACATTAAGCTTGTGTCAGAGATGCATGTTTTAATTTGTCTTTTGAACACTCGGTAATGAGTCGTAAACTGCGACACAAACAAGATCTTTTGAAGGAACTGTGGTTAGTTAATTCACATGAGCTGAGTCTTTGTTCAAAGAACAAGTTCATTTGAAGCTGTAGTTGGGATTCTTATTACACCTGCTGATTGATTGTCATGCCCTGCTGGAGTTCATTTGGACTTAAACAGCAAAAAAGAAAATAGACATGAGACAATTCACATTCAACACACAGTCTTTATCACAATCTCCCGAAAACACATCAGTCTGTGTGTTTTCAAGACAACGTCTGGTAGAAGGAGGAAACTCCGTCTTGGCAAGTTGCTAGGCGATGCATTAATATTAATGTTATCTTCTCTCAGAACGTGTGCACTCTTCCCCCCCTTGGGATAAACTGGAGCTTAAAGATATCTCCATCTCACTGATACTCATTTTATCCTTGTTAAAACTCATATCAAGAGTTTTAATTACATTCAGCAAATGTAATGCAGCAAAGCTTTTTTGAGAAATTGCAATTGTCTGTTTTATAGTGCAGATATGCCCAGCTAATGTCTGATTTAGTGTAATTGAAAAATGAGAATGTGGTATATCTGCTTGCGCTGTGTTTGAACATCTAAAGCCTGTTAACTTTCTCATATTTCCATGTAGGACCACTGCCTGTTTCTTGGATCTGATCAGTGCCACATTCTGATTCCAATCAGAAATTTCAATTATAATGATCATGATTCAGGCATTCTAATGTCACTATTATGTTTTATAAATATTTCTAAAATAACATTATTTTGATGGTGATCCCCCTATGTCTCACCCTTCTCCCTGTTGGGCTTCTTGCCTGGGGTCTTTGTCATACTCTCCGTTCATCTCTTTGCTGCCCTTTCAGCAAAACCATTTTCCTGGCACTGACAAGCAGATGCTATTCGTCTGATTAAACATCCCACGTTACACCTGAAAATGCATCTAAAACTACCCCTCCCTAAACAGGGAGCATGACAGTTATTATGCTTGCTTGCCTAAAGGCACTTTACTGCTGTTGTCTAATTTTTCTTTCTATGTAAGTCATAAAGTTCAGCCAGCAGGTGAGCTGAATGATGCTAAAGCACTCTTTCTCAATTACAGCATAACTGATAGTTTGTTCTCTATGCTAAAACAAACTCTACTCCCTAAAATGCTATGTCAGTTAGGAGAAAAAAAAAAATTGTCATTATTGGATATTGATTTTTTCATTTGTCAGGCTAATTGTGATTTATTACAAATACGTTTGACAACATTGTTTGTTATACATTTAATGGAGTTTCAATTTAATCAGATTAGGAAGTAGTAGAAGTATCTTTCTTCCTTCTCGTTCAGAGGTAAGATGACATTTTCTGTTGTGTCCATTAAATATTATACTGTAACTATAATTATTTTAATTGCTTTTTTTAATTCAATCATTTTTAGCCATTGATTAATTATTACTTTACAATTATTACTTTTTTCAGTTTCATTTCATTGTTGAACTCCTCTCTGGTACAAATTGAAGCAAAGAAATAAAAATAAGTGAGATGCTCAAAGTAATAAGGAAATATTTTCAACAGGCCTCATCGGGGGAAGAGTACACAAAGTACCTACATGGGCCAGATGTCTCCTCGAGACTAAATTACATTCATTACAACAACCATTTCTTTTTAAATCTTAAAATATTAACTTAAAGCTGAGAGAGACAAGAACAAATTGTAACTCTAGAGAATTCACAACCAAATAGTTTTTTTCCTTAAAAAACACTTGAAAACATCTATAATCAATAGAAACAACAAATCCCCTATGTATAGATGAGCAGCACGTACAAACAAACGGTTTAGCTTTATCAAATATTTTAACATCCTTCTGTCACATCTTTTAACTTTTTGAAAGAGTAAAATTTACTGTTTTCATTAGGTAAAGTGACACCATATGTAGTTTGTGAGATTGCCCTGTGTTGTACTATTGAAGCAAAGACACTGGAAAAATGTGTTTCACACCAACTTGTTTCACACCAACTTGTTACAGCACATCATTTTGACCATTTTTCGGAAGTCTTGGTCTTATTCTAAGCAAGCAGGGGTTCTGACTGTAACTCTGTACACCAAACAGAAACACAAGTGTGTCATACCTTGTAAAGAAAGAGTGTAGTTCCTGAAATGGTAAAATATTCTTTTGATCGATACAGGAGATATTCATTAGTCGCATTCTCTCCAGAGCCATTTTTCAATCTTGTTTATTTGCTGCTTGTCAACACCAACTGATTACTTTTCTTCTCTCATCTTTCTAGAGATTGAAAAAATTCAAAAAGATGAGGGGAAGGAAGAGGAGAAGTTCATCGACGTCGTCATCAACAAGAACATGAAACTGGGCCAGAAAGTTTTAATACCAGTCAAGCAGTTTCCTAAAGTAAGTAATGTAGTACACCCACCAGAGAGTTCTCCAAAATTTGATGTGCGCAGGTAGACAATTTCCGATTGTGTTATTTATAGATAATGAAGCCAACTACAGGTACTCTGGTTTTGATTTAAATTCCTCACAACAGCCACTTGACATTTTTTGTACATGTTTTATGTTATTAGATGTAATAAATCTTGAAGATGACGTATATGCAGCGTTGGTTGACATAACTGGGGTGGAACTATATTAGGGATATTACATTTAATCTGAAAAACTGTTTCAGTGTTTGAAATGTTGCAGCTGTAATTCTCTTCTTCCCTTCGACACACAGCTCTCTATTGGGAATCATCGTTAACCTTAGTCAATGATGATTTGTCTGTTAGTTTGTCACTAGATGTATGTGAATGCATAATTCAAAGGTTTGTCACAGTGGGATACAATGTTTTTGAGTGTCCACTGGACTTTTTGTTTAAATGAATGCTTTTTCATGATCTTTATTAAAGTGTATGATGAACCTTCTATTGCAAAGGAACACATGCACTTTATGTCATATATAGACAGCCTCACAATGACCTCTGCATGAAGTCGTTGTGAGCAATGACACTGTTGCCACCTTTAGAAAACTCTCAAGCCTCGGCCACCAAATAGGATCCTTCACTAGCAAGAGCATTTATTGGACCCTCCTTGCATGACAGGGATTTCCCGCTGGGAGCTCAGCCGGGAAGATGGTGTAAAAGTGCGAAAGATGGTCTCAGACGGGAACATCACTCAAGTGTGCACCTCAGTCCTTAAGGGGAAAGGACAACAGGAACTTGCAGAAAGGAGCATGGATGAAACACAGCACATGAGTTTATACTGAAATAAGGAAGCTTCTGGGAGCATTTTAGGTTATAGTCTATAATTTTAATGGCGTGTACAATAAAATAATGTCAGTAGAAAAATACAAGGTGTTAAAAAGTCAGCTTTATATGAGGTGTTATATTAGTCCACACCCAAAATTTAATTTACTACTTAATGATAGCTTTAAAGTCCCATCATAGTGCAGTGTTACCAAAGTCACAGCACATTAGGTAACACTCTTCAATTTAAAATGATTGTCACTGAAAGGCAACCCTTGTGAGGATTGTGCGGGATTTGTCAGCATTAGAAAGGAGGAAGCAGTCAGATGGACAACAATATTGATTGTTTCCCCCCTCACAGAATCAAACTATTCCTTTTGGGATCAGAGGCTTTGAGTTTGGTCTGATGTCAGCATGGTACCATGCTCATGACAATGGCCCCATGCTAGGTTGTAGGTGTTGTTTTTGTTTTGATTTTGATTTTGCATAACTAGATATTCTCTAGCACAGATGAACGTTTGGGATATCATTGGTTTTTCAAGCATTTTGTCATTGAAGTAGTTATCATGAGATGATTACAAGATGGTATTTGGGATTTAACAGTTTTTAGGTTTTTGATGCTGAAGGTCTGTATTACATTATATGGCAGTCCATCCAATAGTTAAGATAAATGCTTTGAGCTGTACAATGAGTAAAATAAAACACCAAATTCGTAACAATTAATTGTTTGGCAGTTAATAAACATGAAATTACGACTTAAATGTAGGGGGGAGACTTAATTTTAAATCCCTCCTATTAACATTTTTATAAAGAGTGGTTCTTGTTTTAGGTAACTATCGAGCAAACAAACAAAATATTCTCCTTAGTATTGACAGACACTCTAATGAAAGGTTAATACATACATGCTGTACTGTGCACATATGTTTGTCATGTCATCTGGCTGATCTGACTCTCCTAGGTTCACAGCTATTTGCTTTGACAGCTTTGATAAGTAGAGCCACTATTACACTGTTTAGAACCCAACAAGCTGCAGAAGGAAGACAAATTCAATTTGTTCCATCTGACAGGTAGCAATGGCAAGAGTGATCGTTCCAACTCGAATGGGTTTTCTCCTAAGCTACAAGCATCACCTTTTGGCTTCTGGCATTGAGGTGGCACAGGCATTTTCCAAATAGCCATTTAAAAGCACATGGAGAGAGGTTAAATTCATCCTCTGCAAACATAGCTTTTTATCAAAATGAAGTGCGCAAGGACGCCACGCGGTGGGTTCTGGGCTGCTGGTTTTCTGTGATAAAATGGGGTCTTTCCTTAGCGATGATTTAAAATATCCAACTACAACAAAGCTTTAGTTTCTGAGATACTTGGAAAAGTGATGATAATATGATGTTGTTTGTTTGTAGTCTTCTAGCAATGGAAACTCAGGCTCAGCAAACTAGGTCTCATAGCGGTCCACATAATGCCTTTTATCACATTGACATATTACAGTGATATGTAGTGTTGAATAACCAACAATTAACTGTGTCTCATTAACTGTGATGGGTATTTCACTTCAGTATCTGCAATGAAAATTATCAAAAGGTGGGCTATGTCAACTTTACACTGGTCATTAAATTTCTCCCAATTTGAAAATACATGTCACTATTTTATACTCGCTCTATTGATATGTCATTCATCCTAATGAATTTTGTTGTACATTTTGCAGGGTTCGGATTAGGTCAACTTCTAATGACATTCAACATAAACAGAGAGGACCTGATTTAACTGGTGTGACAATTAAAGCACTATCGCTCATCTGTACATTTGTTTAGATCCCTTTAAGCAAGCATCATTTGGCAGACGGCAACACAGACCGTTAGTGAGGCATAAGGAGTCCTACTGGTTTATTTCCAGTTCAGACTGTGGCTTTTCTGTGTTTAGAGCAATGATTTATCCTTCTGCTGTCGCTCCTGTCCTGCTGTCCTCAGCACAATCTCTCTACACTGGGTCTCTGTCAGCACACCTTTCACAAGACTAGCAGGATTATGATGAAAAGATCTTAGATTTGCCTCCCCTCCCCTTTGTGCCATATGCTGTCTTTTTAGTAATCCACGACTCACTTTTGCTTCACTGTGCAACAAACCATTTTCTGTATTTACATATTTTTCGTAGATGCATGCTTAAAGATTCATGCGTTACTTTTTGTGCGGCTAATATCACAACAGCTCACCCTGCAAAAACCTGTGATTAAACATATTGGCTTTTCTCCTGGAGATCACAGGCAGAAGCACAATCCTCTGACAGAGTGCAATGATATGAAACAGTAAAGGAGCTCAATTTTTTTTTTCTTAGTAAATCACATAATCCCTTCTGATAACTAAACTATTACTGAAACCACAACCACAGCAGGAGCCAGTCGGATTTTGATTTCTGATATTCAACAGGGATTACATTTACGTGGTCAGTACTGGCAATGTGTGTGCCTCTGTAAATGTCAACTGGGCGCTAATATGTCAAAATGTCCATAGTAAGCCTTTGACATTTACTATTATTTGACAAATAAATACACAGTAAATCCTCATGATCACTTTTTAAATACTCAGAAATGTCCAACATATATTACAAATTATTTATATTATTGTCTGCACCGGGAGAAGACAGCATGAGTACAAGATATGATATAGTGACACCCACAAGACCGGATTTACCCGCTGCCGGGATCCTATTCACCTTTTTCTCTTCTGATGATGATATACAACATCATCTGAGGTTTACTTTGCTCTTATATGAGTAGATAAAGTCATTCAAAGATATTGAAACACAAACAATAATGAAGGTATAAGAAAAATCTAATTCTAGACGAGATGAACCTTTCAGAAATTCTTTCAGAAATTAAGCACTGACATCGGCAAATTCAAATCAGAGAGATTAAAGTATAAAGCTACCTGAAAAAGGATTTTGTAAATAAAATAAAGAAGATATTTTATTTGTCTATTTTATTTTTTACTTTATTTTATTTTGATCAGTTTTTTTCTTTCTTTCTGGACATGTTATTACAGAAGACTTCACCTTCATCACTTTTGAAACATCAACAACATCCTCTTGATAGCTGGAAGCACAGCATTTTTACAGAAGAAAGCAAGAACTACATTAAAAACATTTTCATTATCTTTTACATGTGTCAAACTTTGGAACAAACTGGACAACGAAGTTAGGAGTCTAGGAACTCTATCTGCTTTTAAAAAAGCTTTAAAAAACTGATGTAAATAACGGTATAAATATTATTAATGTTATTACTGTATTAATATTAATCCTCACACAAAACTCACAGATAGCATAAACTTTTTTTTTTTTTGTGTGTGTGATGACCCTTCATATACTACAATATTGGCTCTTAAACATATCACAATTTAACATTTATTTAAGGTTTATCTTTAGGTTCCTGTGTTGAAAGACAAACAGCAGTAGGGATTATTAGAAACATCATGGTGGAAGTTTGAGAGTAAAAATATTAGATTAAGTTACCTGAAGGACGTTTGTAAGTTAGACCTAATAAAACTTTCCACACCTTGTGTACAGAAAATTGCTGTTTAACTGGTAAAATCACAATCCAGTTAGTGATGACATTTTCTCTTCAAGCCTTACTATAGTTAAATTAAGAAGAAAAAAAAAAGTTCCATGTGTAACATTAGGCATCTTGTGCATGTTATGGTACCTTTCACCACCCCCTCAAATAAGACAATAAATAAATAAAATTGGTGCTTGTAGGGTCACTTGGGGCTCTGAGGGCCTTGTGTTACATCAGAAGCATCACTAAATCACATGCATTGTATTCTATGCTGCTTCATAGTTGGATGGAACATTTTTTTGAAAGTTATTTTTCAATTTGCATCATTACAAGGTAGATCGAAGAGTTCCTTCTGGCACCTTGTTTGTTTTGGCCCATCGTACCTGCCCTCAGGGACATTTTACAATTTTTAGAAATTCAATGTGTACACCAATAGTTTTTAATTTAATTATTATCCACAATTACAGATGGATATACTGTATATAGTGCCTCTTCACTAAAACAAAATTTCATTTGTTCATTCATTCATCCATCCATCCATCCATCCTTCCATCCATCCATCCATCCATCCATCCATCCATTCATCCATCCATCCATCCATCCATTCATTCATTCTTCGTTCCACTGCATACAAATATTGTTTCTTGTATGTTTAACGCTGCTTTGTTCATTTTGTTTAGATGAGCAAAACTTGATAATGGACTAAACGATAAAGTTTCCCACAGAATAGGCATTGAATGAGCAAACTGGCTACAAAATATGATGGTCATACCGATTCTAAAGTTAATGATATGATATTTAATTAAAACCAAGTTTTGAATACAGTATATCAAGATTCTGATGTGTTCTGTTAGACTGGTTGATTGGCACAAACAAATGTTTATTGTAGTGGATTTGGATTCAGAAATACAATTATTACCATTTTGTTATTCAACAGGTTCTATGGATCTGCATATTTCAAAGTTGCCCTGTAACAACAACACCATATTTTCTAAATAAATCTGGATATTTGCTCTTCTGTTAGCTCAAAATCTAGTGTCGACTTGTGTTCCTGCTTTCTAGAAGCTGGAGACTGTATTTTTGTTTTAGCCAGTTTTTGTCTTACAGACTGTAATGATTCCAGTCTCAATAAGCTTTCAGCCAATGTCATTTAATTCACATTTGGTATTTTCCCAGTTCTCCCACTGTCAAATTGAAAGTGACAGTGGGAGAACATAGCACTGTCACAGTGCAATGTTCAGGAACAGAAAAACTACAGATTACCATCTTCAAGCACTTTTATTTATCCACATGTAAAATACAGTTGGTGAACTGAGGACTGGGATATCCATACAAACATCCTGAACACCATGTCCAACACACAACCTGTCAGAAAGGTGAAATGGGTACACAAAGCTGTAGTAATTCTGAGGGAAGTCAGCTGTGTGATCTGGCATCTACAAATCATTTTTCAAGAGGTAGCACAGCTCAGTGATCAAGGCTCTATCCAGGTGGAAATGATGGATGTGCAGAACAACTTTTAAACTCAGCACATTTAAAACATTCCCTGACATCCTCTGTTCACCACGGTTACAGCTGTCTCCTTTGATGAACCTTTGTAAACTTGAATACATTAAAGCAGGATTTATCTTGTTTGCTGAGATAACTTTAAATGTAATTTCTGCGACCCAACAATTTATGACATTCTCAGCATTTTTGGACCTAATTAGTGTGCAGATTTTACCAGAGCTATTGAAATGTTTCTGATGAAGTACAAAGCGTAAAAATGGACTAAACTTAGAGTGTATGCACTTACATGCATACACTAATGCTAAGGAGAGTCTTTTTTAAGTCAACTCAAAATCATAGACTTGCATGAGGTCACATTATTTTTTTAATGTAAGTGCAGGCTTGGTATTACTGTCATGGACATGGTATTAAGGTAGGGGCAATGGCTGGAAGGGGTCCTGTATGATCACATCCAGTCATAGGACCTGTGATTATTTTAAACGTTGACTGAAAATGCAGTAGCTGAGAAGTGCTGAAGTTCACCCTGGTGGTGATAAAACCCATTAATCAGGTTTTGCATTAGTGAATCAGTGACGCTTTTGTCTCAAATCCCTCATCCAGGAATTGGCAGAAGCCTCCTAATAAGTCTTCTCTTTCTGAGCAAAAGGTTGGAGACATGTAGGAGAGGTTGGTAACCAAGATGGTTATTTTATTTTGTACCTCCTGCTGGGTAATTGATGACCTAGATAGTTCATGGTGACAAGTGTATAACTCAATGTTAAAGGAAAACATGGAGAAAGGGGGTAAAATAATCACTCCTCTTTTGTCTATTTGACCGTCTCCAGCTGGTGGTGGATTTGTGCCTAACTTGTGTAAAGTTTGTCTGAATTAGATGGATGTCACACAGCGTAGCCTTAATTTGGGTTTTTATGGAAAAAAAAAAGGTGACCTTGTGAAGGAATCTAAGCCAGCTTGTGATAGGTGGAAAAATGCCAAAGGTGGTAAAATTCAATGTTAACTCCAACCAGCATATTATGATAATGTTCCACATTGGAAAATGGGGATGTTGAAACAGCCAGGAATAGGCTATTCATCTGAATTTGAGAAATATGTTGAACTGATATCAGTAAAATTCTAATCACACAGAGGCAAAGGAAAGTATTTCCCTTCTTTTCTTGAATATTTTCTCATCTTTTTTGTTTTTAATTAATACTGACAATAGAAAATGTTGAACTTTTTTATAGCATTTGGAGTTTAATTTGTTGACTGACCTGCTTTTTTCCATCTGCTGAAATAGGTTTATTTTTCTTTCAATCGTGTTGATACACTGGTGTATTGTGGAAAGAGTATGGAAGCTTGACCTTGAACTAAAACTGAGGATGTCCTGTTTTTGCTGTGGGTTTGCTTTCATTGAGACTGTACCAAGATTTGACTCAGTTATGAAAGGCACAACTAAAATATATTCAGGTGTTTTAATTATATGCAATTGTTTGAATGTGGAGTGTGGGAGAAACACAAGAAACTACCAATTTGGTACAGAACCTTTCACTTTTGAGTTTAAACTGAAAGCCCGACAAACATTGTACTTTTTTTTAGAATCTCAGAGGGAGCATTTAGAGAAAGCAGAACAAATAGAAACACTGCTCCCCTAATGGATACATTTGGTGCATTCTGGATTCCCCATTCTGTAAATATACAGTATATGGAATTCCAGTCCTACCTCTGGTTTGTTAGGTAGACCAGGAAGCTCTTCACTGAACTAATAATATTAATTAAAACATATGTTTGGTATTGTAGCTCTAGACTATTTCAGTAAATGACCTTGAAGTTAAACTACGTCTATCATCCGATTCAGGGAATTTGGGATAGTAGTGCCATAACAGTTTTAGGCAATCTGAACACAGGATAAGAGCTGTGTGAAAACTGCTCATTACAAGGTAATGTGACAAACCCTTTTGGATTCTTTCCCATCATCAATGCTCTGTCTAATAAAGGCATACATTGCTCAAAATCTAATTTTTCATCTCATTAGTTCTGTATACTTAATATTCTACACACATCCAAAACACTAATAGTAATAAAGTCAAGGAGATTTTGATTTAGATTTTATATTTTTATTGGATTTCATTCTAATCTTATTTTCTCAATCTAATTTTTATGTCGTTATTTCTTATAAATGTTGGAGGTTATCTCCTACATCCGTCTCTCTACTTTGCACTGGACCCTAAAGCTATCTTTAGTTGTAAAAAATGGAAACAGCATCATTAATCATTTATATTGTGTGAATGGGTGAATAGTTGATTCTGAATGGCTGCAAAATGTCCATTAATTCATGCTAATAGATGCCTAGTAAGTAGTTGCAGTGAACTGTTTAATCACTTTGAAATTAATGTGCTGGCTGTGGACTCCTTGACATTAGAAATAAATTACATGAAAAAAAAAAAACTTGAGTGTAGTCTTCTGGATATGATAGTCAGCACAAGTCAGCCCACAAGCTGCAAGCAACCTACGCTGAACTATCAGATACTGTCACCACATAAGTGTCTTATCAAACATTTCTTTTTTTTTTAAATATTCAATACGTACACTACTTCATGATCTGGCAAGTAGTTCACATGATCTATTATTTTTTTATGAAAATCTTGAGAATTATTGAGGATGATGACATGGAGGGATAGTTGTATTGGTAAACATAATTAACTTTGAATATTGCTGTCAGAATGTTGGCTTTCAAGCTACAGCACTTGGGAGAGAAATAAATAATGGTTTTGATTGACATTAGCTAGGCAGCAAACATTAAGTGTCACTCTAACATTTGGTTTGAATGCTCAACCCAACAAGCTTACATGTGAGTGGGTGACAAAAAAAACACAACATTCCCTTCAGCCTACAGTGTGTAGCCAATACTCTTATGAAATTTGAAAAGGAGGGGCTGTTCTGTCACTGTCCAAAATTGACAGAACCACCTGGTTCTCCATGTCCATGAACACAAGGTAATACATGACAAGTCCATTCCTTCATAATGTCTGCGTGGTTGTTTTTTGTTCAAAAAAGGCTACATACTACAAATTGTGAAAGAAAGAAAACACTGTTTTAAGAATTGCCAATATGTGAACACAAGGTATAAAGGAAATTATAATGTGCATCATTTTTTTAGGAATCTGATATCTGTCTGTCTGTCTGTCTGTCTGTCTGTCTGTCTGTCTGTCTGTCTGTCTGTCTGTCTGTCTGTCTGTCTGTCTGTCTGTCTGTCTATACTATTTATATGTGTGTGTGTGTGTGTGTGTGTGTGTGTGTGTGTGTGTGTGTGTGTGTGTGTGTGTGTGTGTGTGTGTGTGTGTGTGTGTGTGTGTGTGATATACTGTACATGTGTAGTTATGATGACACCACTACAATGGAAAACACAAAAATCAATTACGTTAAATGTGTTTGACAAAAGGTGGAAATCACCAATATATGTAAATGAAGGAAGGAGGATTCACATTTAGTGGTTGAAGAAACTCTAATTCTTAATCTCAGTGCAGTAACCTATGAAAAGAGAGAATCATGTACATCTCAAAATCATCCTCATACTCATATAAAGACATAGAGAAGAAAGACTGCTGCTGAGTTGCTGTCAAACTACATCCGACTGATGTTAATTTCTACTCAAACACAAACATTCTGTTTGATCCATGCTCTTGCCCTGTGTTGCAGTTTAATTTTGTGGGCAAACTCCTCGGGCCACGAGGGAACTCGCTAAAGAGACTACAGGAGGACACTCTCACAAAGATGTCAATACTTGGAAAAGGATCCATGAGAGACAAAGAAAAGGTAACACTCAAATTAAAAATAAATGTTTATTGATAGTCTGAAAACCTTTTGTAGAACTTTTTCATATGAGGACACAGGGCAGCCTTTTTTTGCATATTTTTTTTTTATTTCCAGTGACTACACCTCTATATTAAATTATATTTGCTTCAATTTAAATGAGATGTGAACAGATCACCTCAATAACTCATACATCTTTTGAGTGACAGCAAGTACGCCACATGGACTTTATACAGTTTTGAAAAACAGCTTCATCTTGAAAACAAATTTCAAAAGTTAATGTAAATGAGAATTATCTTCGGGATCATCAAATAAGGTTGAAATCTCAAAATTGAAATCTTATAAACAAAACGCACACAAGGTACACACACGACAGCACTCTATGTATCTATCTCTTTTTATCATCTAAACTGTCAAAGGACTGGAGATATACAGACATACTACTAATGATTGGGAGATTAATGGAAACAAACTGGATTTTTTTTTAAAAGGTATCGCAAGAAAAGGCTCAACTTTATATTTCAGACAAAATCCAGTTAAATAACTTTAATCATCCATTTTCATGTGAGTGGATAAAAAGGGGATTTAAATGGCTTAAATAGTAGCTCTTAAGCATCTGAATTGATTGCACACTGAACTGGTCAACAGGGAATACATCAACTTAATTTGGCTTGACTGTGTCTCTCTGTCTATTTGTCAAGGATGATTTGTTAGTGACGATGATCCTCACCATCATGCAATACATTCTTTGTGATGACTGTGATCAATAGACTTTGATGGTCAACTGCAACCGGAAAATAATCTGTCATGAAGATGTGCTGACCTCAGCAGCCTTTACCTGTCTGCACAAACCAATCACAGGATTTATGAGTGACAGCTTTTTGTCGTGGAGCTCTATGTAGCTTTCTCTTTTTCAAGGGAGGAAGAGTGGTCCACCCTTGCCATAAAACTACATAATCTTAAACTGGTGGTTGACTTTTTGTTTTTTACTGCACAGCATGTGATATTCTTTGTCTAAGGCTTTTATACATTCTCACTGTAAAGAAGATGCTTTCAAATTTTATCACCTTTTTTTTCCCCTAGCTGACAAGAAGATTATATATATACTGTAATGGAAATAAAACTCTAGTCTGGCTACTCAGAAAGTAAACCACAGCAGATGTTTTTGAAGATGAAACAGTACAAATTTTTTTTCAAGCTCTAACATGAGGCAGGCGCTCAGATTGCTGCTGCAGGACGTTGATCTTGTGTTGACAACAATGGAACTGCAGACAGGTTGAAAGGCACCGAGCTGTCGAAGTCAGTCTCCTCACTGGTTATGGCACCGCGGCTGTCCTGCGCTGTCAGAGTAGGATGATGTAAAGGCATCTGTGTTCCTCGCCCATTATAATTAGCGACGTGATTAACTCATCCATTTCCTTCCCTGGGACTTGTACTCCCTCTTTAATTTTCCTAACAATCAAAACAATCACACTGTCTTTGTTTCACTTTTGAAGAAGTCCTGTGTTTGTTTTAATTGCAAGCTGTTGGGAGAAATACTTTTATTGTTTGTAAGATTGGCTGAGAACTGTCATACACTAGAAAATTAACCTAGCAGTATGTGCTTCCAAATAAATTATACATTATCATCTTATGATTTTAGGATAATTAAAATCACATTACTAACAATATACAGTAAATTACAGAAGATAAGGTTCAGAATGACAGTGCTTAGAGCAAACATTTAATTTTTCTCCCCATCTAACAGGCTGTTGACATTGTTATACAGTGTGAATGAATGCTGATTGTACAGTAGCTGCTTAATTTGTGGTTGTTGGTTTGTCTTTTTTGTGTTGTTTTGTTCCATTGCTGTGTTAATACTCTGTATATATCTTGGGATTTTGCTGGTGATGTTGAGCAGTGTAAAGTATAGGATGTGTGGATATAATATAGTAGTCCGTGCGATACAAATTTAATTCACTCCGTGACTGAGCTTGTAAGTCAAACAGCTCATAACTCAAACAAATTGTTCTCATTTGAAATTACTAAAAATATTTTAATGCATACCAGCCTTGTAGAAAAGCCCCAAACACCCTAAATTATGAAAAAACAAACATAATTTTAGTAACAATACACATACTTACCCTTCTTGTGAATAATTAATTGTATATAAGTTATGTAAACCATGAAAATATATGAAAAGAAATGCAAAAGTTATGAGCACACACAAGCTATGAGTTTATTCTGCAGTCAAAAAGTAGGAAAGATCGAGATCCGGTCTCAGCTGATGATGTATCCATCCGTCAACACATAGGAAAGGACAAATTGAGAACTCAGCTGACTTTGTTCCTGTCCATCGATGGGTTCAATCGTATGTTGAACAAAAAGATGGACTGAGCGATGACTTGTATCTAAAAAAAAAAAAGGATGTTGTGTTGCTCCTATGTCAAGGTATTACTGTATTTCCTTTGTGCGTCTTGTGTTATTTTCTTACAAGAACATCATGTGAGGGCTGCAATAATAGATTTGTCCGATGTTCACGTAAGTGTCAACATTATTGATGACAATGTAGCAGATCAATGCAGTGCTAGCTGTATTCATTGCAGACCTCTGTTGATAGATGGTAATGGAAATGAAATCAAAAGCACATTAGCGAATCCACAAGGGACCAAGTAACAACAGGTCTCTCAAAAATAGTTAAAATTATAAGACAACAACAACAACAACAACAACAAGGCAATCAGAGACTGCAAGATCCTGCGATACCCCTGAATTCAAAATTTTACCCTGACCTACACATTTTTGTGCCTCTGGCTTCCTGAAAATGTTGTTTTGTGATTGTATCTCATCAGGTTTGTTTTGTCTGTCTATCTTTCTATCTATCCGCTTCCTGAGTTATGTGCAAAACAATGTACAAAAGTTGAAATTTTACCTCGACCTAGTTTTCTCAAGGTCAAAGGTCATCATCTCATTTTCATCCCTTTGCCACCCGAGTAATGTGCTTTTTGTTTCATCTTTCTAGCTGCAACTGTTGTGAAGATATTTGTTGGACGGACGGACGAACACACAGACACTGACAATTACAATTCATCACCCTTGTAACGACCCGTAGAAATGTAAAGCACCTTGTATTTCAACAGATACGTTAGAAAAAGCTTATAAAAACTAATATTTGGATTTTAACATGAATCAGCAAACTTCTTAGACCACCACTGGGAATGAGTGCTGCACCACTATATGATAATGAAACACAATGTATGCACTCCTGTCCCGGAGCTGCTGACCGTGTCTCTGCATCTCTTCTTATCTCCCCCTGGAATATCCCACTGCTGTTGTCAGCAATGTTTATGTTCCCGTCATGACAAACCTCCAAGGTTCTTGGCATAGAGTGTTAAAACAAATACAGTAACTCGCGATAACAAAGTTTCTGTCGTCATGACAGATATATTTATAAACAGTTATACATCATTCTGAACAATTAGTCGATCATGACCGTGGTTATAAAATGTAAACCCCTGTCTTCTTCTAGAGTTGCATTTATTGAATATTCAGTAATTTCCAAAAATGGTTGACCACTTGGTAAGCACATTAAGAGCTAGTGGCTGTAATAAACAACAGCCATTATTATTTAGGGCTGAAAAGTAAAGAACTCATGCACATGGTAAGATTTCACACAGTAAAATGATGTAACTCATTGGTATATGTGCAATAGTTTTCAGACATTTTATCTCTGTGGCTCAAAGGAAGTTATATGGAGAAAGTCACAGTGGTTGCTCTCGTAGTTGCCATAAATATCAGAGGCCATAAATATCAGTTTATGAAGAAGATATACTAACTGCATCTGGTGTAAGTATCAATGAGCTTTCAATTTTAATATATGTTAGAAGCTAGAAGTGGTCCAGCGACTGGTGACAGTCCATTTATTGCTTTAAAAACAAATAAAAGAACAGTCACTTATATATAACACTTATATGTTCTATTATTATTTTAAAAAAGGACATTATAGTTCAGTTAAAGGAGGATTTCTTCAAACTTTAAATATCATAGGATAGTCTTATAAAGCTAGATGTCGATGATGCATTTAATGTGATGTCTCACCTGTCATTGTGATTGAATATTTTTCACTGTCCTTAATTGTATTTGACAGGAAATTTTGCAGTTTTATATTATTTTTTACTTCTGAGATTTGTCATTGTTGCCTTCTGGTATCGGCACATTTTAAAAAGCAGATTTACATAGAAAAAAATTATCAACAAGAAGACGGTGCCAATAGATATGATAAACAGACAGACTGTAAACTCCAACCTTTAGCTATGAAGCTGGACCGTTTAATGGATCGCCAGTGCTTTTTATCAGTGCTGGATATGGTTTCCCCACAGATGAAAGCTGCTATGATGTCCATAATATTGTATGCTAATGATGTGTTACACATACGGACTGTTATCACACTAAATGAGGTTTATCTATATATAAAATTGACATTTCCACTTGTGAAATTGACTATATTGATAGAAAGATGAAGTAAAAGCATGAATACTCTGAAAGAAGATGTCAACAGATGACACAAGTCAACATTATTTTGCATGACTTAAAAAATAGTTACAGCACAAGATAACGGTTACTTTTCATGCTGCTTTACATGCAAATACATAAAGGAGCACATTAAAGGGAAGGAGATGGACAGATCTGAAAGCAGTCGTCTCTTTCAAACACCATGCTTAGGCTCCCTGCTCATCACCGGCATCCAGTAGGACTGGCGTTCTGTGCAAAGGAGCCCTCTGCTCGTAAGGCACAGATTTATGAGGAAAATTAACATATCATTAACATACCACAGGCACTCTTAAAAGAAGGTTATTTATAATTAGGTGACATCAGAGACATTGACTTGCCTGATACTGGAGAGAGAGAAGGAAAAGTGGAAGTTACTGCCTTTGGAATTGCCCGGGCAAAGACTTTTTTTCTTTTCTTTTTTTAAAGAAGAAACTGGGACGCCAAACCTGTTGTTTCCTTTGTGTTATGTAGAGGGAGACATTTGGGGTTTTTGCTGTCCTATTTCTTGCCATCAATAACATTATGCTGGCCTGTTTCTGTCGGGCCTGAATGGCCCATGCAGCCCCCTGTTGTTTACAGTTTGTGTAGGCAGAGGTGGAGAAAATCGACTGGATTCTGCTCCACTTTTAAGCGTTTGAGTGACAAAATAACAAATGTAGCACTTTCTTTTATGCCTGCACATCTGCCTAAATCTCCTGAAAGATATAATCTGCAGCAATGTACACATTGGCAAATATTTGGTAGTAGCAGGTGATCGATGAAATTCAGAGCCACTGAAAATCTTTTGGTTTTTAATACAGTTCATGAAAATGAGGTTCTTATGACAAAAGTAAATTAACAGACCTTATTGGCAGTGTACTTAACAACTGAGTTAAGGATCATATTACAGTGGATATCACATGCCATTTTCAAGCTGTTGATCTAACTCTACCATGCTAATGAATGTTCATGCTTATATTAAATGTAATTTCATGTATTAAGGGCAGTATTACAATAGTGTATGGAAGTAAATAATTTCTAAAATCCACAATCGTATTTAGCTGACTGTTTCTGCGGATTCGCATGTCTCCTCTGAAAATACTTGTTCAGTAAGGATAGTCTGTATGGCTTTTGCAGTGTATAAAAGAACATGCGTATTTTCAGATTTTTAGATCTTTACAGATTTTCCTTTTGCTGTTTAATTAAAAAGACACACAACACCAAAAGTGTGACAGTTAATGGACTCTCCAAATAGATTATCTGAAGACTATTTTCACCATCCTGTGATCTACAAAATGACCTTTTACCTACATTTATTGACACACTACTCAACTCTATATTGAGTGAAACAAAAAAACAAGTATTTCCCTTCCATAGCTGGTGCATATACTGTATTTCACAATGTAGGTGACATAAAATACAACAAAGAGAGCAATAGTGATAAATCACTAAAGTTAATATGCTTTTTCTGCTGTTTAGTTGTGATGACAGTCGTCTGTGTTAGGAGAAAAATGAGTCAGGTAAAGCTGATAGCTGGCAATAGAAAAAAATCGTAATGATGATCTGTTCATAAGAACCTGCATGAATATGGCCTACGTTTCTTAAAATTTTGTTTTAACTTGTTTCAGTAAACCTTGCCATGATATATAAAATAAAATGACTTTCCGTGCTGTGACAGCAAACCCATTCACATTACTGTGCTCACTGATGCTTGAATATTTGCTTTTAATCAGGAAGAAGAGCTACGGCAGAGTGGCGAAGCAAAATATCATCACCTGAACGAAGATCTTCATGTCCTTATTGAGGTGTTCGCCCCACCTGCTGAAGCCTACGCCCGAATGGGTCACGCTCTGGAGGAGATCAAGAAGTTTCTCATACCAGTATGTTCTCCTCCTTGTACACTCACAGCCTCACACCATCTAGTTCTCCTTTATCTCCCTCTGAATCTCCCTTTGGCTGCTCTTTGGTCCCGGCCAGCTCATTTTAAGCTGTCCAAAGTGAAGAGAGTGATCACAGACAAACCTCTCTTTCACTTACACCCTTTGTCTGCGTCTTGTACGATTCTGTCAGGGCCACCACAGCGTGTGAAAAACAGCTGTGTGTGATTCGTGGTGGGAAGTCTTGAGTAAAACATGACTAAAAGAGCATCACTGAAAATGCTGCATGGACCAAACCCTCTTTGGCAGCAGCACAGTGCTTATTTACATTTCCTTACTTCATGATAGATGATCTTTCTGATGCTTGCAGCTGTCACGATTTACATATCACCATTAATTATCTGCAGACCCTTTTTCCCCACTTTTGCCATTAAATATATTTGTTTTGGCACGTAACAATAATATCAATCAATTAAAGACTTATTTCCATTTTAATTATGTAATTTAAATTAGTGTTAATAAAAAAAAAAAAAAACTGCTTAAGAAGATAAAAGCAAACGGGTTCCCGAGAATTTATCAGCAGGAGATCTGAAATGTTTTGCAGCCTCAGGAACAGCGGTCACAGCTGTACTGTAAAGTACACTAATTAGATATTCCCGGGGCTGTAGCCCTGGAGATAAAGCACCAAATTTAATACAGTGTAATTGAAAGCGAGTCTATCGCTGTCTGAGTCTGCACGTCTGTGCTTGTGAACGCCATGCCTGTCTGTGTACAGGATTACAATGATGAGATCAGACAGGCGCAGCTGCAGGAGCTCACATACCTGAATGGTGGTTCAGAGGATGCCAAGGTGCCATCGGTGAGGGGAAAGTCAGCCGTTCGTGGAAGAGGGACGCCTGCTGCAGGTCCTCCCAGGTATTCTGTTTCCTAGTCTGTTTGCATGCAAGTTATGTATACATGCACTTTAGTTCAGCTAGGGGATTTCTTACAGTAATGAAGTTAATGCTGTCCCTTGTAATAATACTCTTGCATTCAGTCTTTTCATTTTTTCCAACAAACTGATGTCTGTGAAAAGCAATTTTTTATTTCATTTTTCTTTTCTTGAAAGATACTTTCCTTACACACACTGTGTTAGACATTCACTCAGACATACAAACTTTCTACTAACTCAGCCCAGATTTATTACAGCGACAAAATGCGCCAAAGGTTCACTTGAGTTTCTTTACCTTGTTCCTATTATGTCTTTTTTTTTCTTAGCAGTAAAGATAAGATAGTAGAAGATAGTACAAGACAGCCATCAGAATTAAATTGACAATGACAACAGAGTCTGTCAACAATGTGTGTTGGGAGTGATGTGTGCTCCAAGTGAAGGTGAGCTGATGCATTCATGTGAAATCTAAGTTTGGACATAAATAAAAGCATGGCAATTTTGACTCCCCATATTTACTGTAACATAGTTAAACTTTATACAAGAGAAAATTTTGTAATGGATACAATTATAGTTTGGGCGGCAGTGGCTCAGTGGTAAAGCGGGCGGTAGAGCGGTCGTCCTATGATTTCAAAACTGACGGTTCGATTCCCGCTCCCGCCCAAAAACACCCGGAGTGTGAGCTGACAGTGGGAGGTGTCAGCTCACCTGTGGAGCACTGCTGAGGCATCCTTGAGCAAGGTGCCGTCCCCTTTACAAATTGCTCATTCGAGGCGCACCAAGAAGGAGCTGCCTGCCACTCTACCTCCCTTGCATGCCTACAGGCCCCCTTGTGTATGTGTGTGTGTGTGTGCTACAGGGGCCTGTACACACTAATATATACCGTATATACTGTATATGTATGCATGCGTTTGAATCATTAGCTAGAGTGTGCATTCTTAATTTCCCTTCGGGGATCAAAACAGTATATTAAATTTAAAAAAATTAAATTAAAATTTTGAAGTCATTATAACTGCCTAGATTATTGATACATCAGGAGACAACAGATTAAATAGAAAACAAAAAGTAGATTTAATAGTAAACACAGCATAAAAACTACTGCAACCTTGGAGGATGGTCATTCACCTCAGAATGTAGTGAGTGGATGTTGAAACCAAGGAAGAAAAAAATAAAGTGTATTTAAATTCAGCAATAGCATTGAAACACAATTTTCCTTAAACACAAGTAAAACATCCTCACTCTGATCACTATTCTATTTTTCTCCATATGTAATTTTGAGTCTGTAGGTAATTTGACTAATAGTGCTGTGCCATGTTTCTGTTCCATTCCAATCTTTTCTGGCCACTCCATCTTGTCTGAGTAATTTTTATACGTCTGGTTTTAAAATTATGTGCTAATGATCCATTTTGGTGCACCTATTGTGTTTCCTCGTAACTAGAGGTGAAAGAAGGACGTTACAACATCGCAGAACCTGCACATAGGAGACTGCATAATGAATATGTAAAGTGTCAAGAATGAAGTCTGCATTCTTTTGTCTTTTAAATTATGCATTAATTTAAGAAAAAATGAGTGAGTTTGTTCTGGTGTACTGAAATGAAAATATTCCAGGAGAACAAGCCAAGTAAAACCGCACATGACAGAAAAAATACTACAAACCAAAGAATTGCTGCTAATATTACTTTTGTGTTAAGCTGTATAACTTCACCTTTAGCTTATTATTTGCAGGCTGTTTTTTTAAAACCACAACCCCCCCCCAAAAAACAAAAAAAACAAAACAAAACTGAGTCTAAAACTGTTGAGTGACTAAGCTGTCAATAAAGCTTAGAAGCTCAGGTCTGAAGGACTCTCTCTTTTTCTTTTCCTCTTTCATTGATTACTATCTCCAAGCTGCACTTCTGCTGCTTCTTTCATATATTTTACTCCTCCTGTTATCCTGTTCCATGCAGACACATGGGAGCAATTCACTTTAGGATAATTATGTTGCATGGTTTTATGGTATTTTTATTTAAATTTTAACAAGTCTCAAACTCAGATTACGTGGGAGTCTCTGACAACAATGTTCTCTGATAGAGGGGCTGCAGTAACACTTACCTTTTATCATTTCAACCACATTGTTTCTGAATATGGGCCCCTCATCTTTCTCTCCTCTTAAATGTGCAGCTATGTCATCCTACTTTTTTGGTAAAATTGCATATTGTTGTGTTGTTTTAACTGAATTACATGCTTTGTTGTTGTATGTTTTTTATACCATGCTCAAGAAGGTAATCTGAATCTAGCAGATCACTACCAGTACAAGTAATTCCAGTATGTAAATACTCATTAATAATCTAATTTTTAAAAAATTTAAAAGGATCAAGCTGAGTTCTTTAAATGTAAATATTTCTTCCTTAGAAATAAGTCACATTGATCACAGTTTGTGTTGATTGTGATGTTATGCTAATCGGTGGACTGCACTGTAGTAATTTGGCATCATCTTATTAATATTTGTTTGTGTGTCCTCCCTATGTCTGCTTGAGTTAACTGAGTTTTCTGGCTTCCTCCCACCTCAACACACATGTAGTTTAAGTGAATTGGTCTTCAACCAAATTTTTCGTAGGTGTGAGTGCGTGAATGTTTGTTTGTCCTTTGTGTGGCCGCAATATGAGCTGGCTCTCATGTGGGGTGTACCCTGCTCCAGCAGACTCATCTCCTGCAAGGCGAATAACCGGATAATTGTGATTGTCTCATCTACAAAAAAGTTCAGTAGATATGACGTGTTTATAGTTGTTTTCTTTTTTTCTATTTTCTGGCACTGCAGCACAATTGATTATCAACATCTGACCATTTGTCCTTAAAGAAAACAAAAAAAATCAAATTTAGTTTTCATCATCAGTGCTTGATGTTACGAGTGACTTCTGATTAAAATGCTTTCAGGAGACATTTTAAAATTACATAAGGAGCATTTGGGGTAAAAGGGGGTCTCTCTTGTTCTTTTGAGCCACACTCTTAGCTGAGTACATTTGGTAAATCTAAGTGCTTGTTAAATACTGTCTAGCAGTACACAGTGATAGAGTGTCCAGTGTCCTTAAACATTAGCCAAGCAAAGCCAAATTTGCATAAAGCCTTTATGTGCAAATTAGCTTCAGTAGGTCCTTGCCTTCATTCTATCCCTGTGAACCCACACTAATTCAAGCTCCTCTGAGACCTCACACGACTTCAAGGAAAAATACTCTTGGCCATTAGAAGAGTGTTAGAGTTTTCTATGCCAGTGATGTACTTTAGAAAAAGTAAAAAAAAACAAAAAAACCCCAAAAGAAAACAAAAAAACAAACGCAGTGTGGTATTGTTTGTCTGTTGTGTTTGGAAAAGAAAGCATACATAGTTCTTTCATCTGATTTTGAAAAAAAAAACAAGGTCACAGCGAAGGACTTGTGTATCCCTCAGCCAGCTACATATTTGGCTGTTAAATTTAGAGTATTTAGAGTTTGCTATGTCTAATTTCAGTTTGCTAACACAGACTTATAAATGTGAAATACAGTTACCAATACCAATACCATGTACGGTATATTAGTGGCTTTCAAATATGAGCAACCATCTCTTTTTTTTTTGTACTTTAGGGTGATCAGATATATGTGATTATATGTGTGTGTATGTGTGTGTGTGTAAGTATGTATGTGTGTGTGTGTGTGTGTGTGTGTGTGTGTGTGTGTGTGTGTGTGTGTGTGTGTTTGTGTGTGTGTGTGTGTGTGTGTGTGTGTGTGTTACATAAACATCATCATCAAACATCATGTGGTTTTCCCTTTAGTCAGAAGACTAGAGGAAGTTTTTCTTCACTCTGCCCCAGATCTGAAAAGTTAGACCATGCTGCACAGTTGAAATGGGATACATTGAAAGAAAATGACCTGGCGAGCACCCTTTTTTTCACTGCTTCTTCAAATCTGCTCTTAAAAGAAAGCTCAGTCGTTCTAAAAAGATGTTACACAACCTCAAGGTCAGACTTCCTTTGATATCCTACAGAGGATTTTGACTTTTCTTCCATCATGATTATACTGCATTTTTGACTCTTTAGTCTGCACTAATTCATGTTGTTACCTGCAGATCACCCTCTTTCAGTGGATATATTCTTATATTTTTAAATATTTGTCCAAACCTTTACTTAGAAATTGCATATTTGTGATTAACAAATGCTCAAAGGAACAGCCATCACACATCAGTCAGATACATTGGCATCTTCATTGTTCTTACACAGTAATGCTGCTGTGTTTTATGTAACGGATGGGACTCATTTTTCACATGTGAACGAACTTGCTGTTTTGCTGTCTCCACCTACTACAGTATACCCATAACCTGCTGCTGCAAGTCACCACAGTTTCACCAAGCCATTCTATTAAATGATTACGAGTGGAAGTAAAGAAGGCAGCTTGACTCCTAACATAATAAAGTAATATGCTTATCAAGTAATTCACAAAAAGAGTAGTCATCTCATAGAAATGATGTGTAATGCTAGACGTTGAGATCAAAGTCTGTATGTTAGTTGGTCTCATCTTGAAGGATGAAACAGGTTTACTTTCATGCTTGAGACATACATGAAATGTATTTATTGTAAAAGCTTGATGCTTGTGTTTTTGTCAGGAGTCGAGGAGGAGTACCTCCCTTGCATGCAGCCGTACCTCGTGGAGCAGCACCTAGAGGAGCTCCGCCCAGCAGAGCTCCATCTTCCAGAGGGAGAGGGGTTCAAAGAGCCAGAGGTGCCCCCCCAACTGTCGGGTATCGGCCAGCTCCCCCCATTGTTCAGGACACATATGGCGAATACGTGAGTAAATTAAAGTTCTGTGCTAGAAAAGTGCTAGACCAAATTACATCTGATATAATTGTTTTTGTAATTGTCATTGGACTGAATAAAGAATTTTAACTTTTTTTGCTAATCACTAAATGTTTGATCAAGCATTTGCTCACGTCAGCTCCGGATGATTCATTTTTAAAATATTGATTGCTTTGTTTAATATCACAAATAAATATGTCATTTGCCCTGCCATAGGGTAATACAAAAATTAATTCAGAGAATTATTATAGTTACAGTCCTAACATACTTGTCTGTCTCCATTGGCAGATAGTTCTACATTAGTTTCACAAATTACACCATATCTGTTCTCCAGTGTCATAAAGTGTCATCAGCGAAGGGGGACATAATTAAATGACCAAAATTAAGCCACGATTAAATTTGTATTACTTATAGATCCAGTATAGACTGAGCTCCTATAATCCCTAAAATCTATGGGGCATTGCCTTCAATACATCACAACAGCATCTGTCTGTTAGATTATAGCTGCCAAGAAAACTCAACACCTTCTCATTACAGGAGAAGCATTGCTTTCTGCATAACGGTGCTGGAATGATAAGGGTGAAGTCTTTTGACATAAGAAAGACAGTGAAGACACTTTCATTTTCTTGATGGTTTGATGATTAGAGCCATACACATTGAAAATATCCGTGAGTTTAACATGACCGTATTAAAACATTCTGGAATAGTCAACATGTCTAATTTTGAAAATCATTACATCTTAACAAAGACCTGAAAGGAACAGGTACATTCTGTTACTCTAAAGTTAGTTTGGCCCCACTCTCAAACTTTCAGCAAGTGCAGCAAGAGGTTTGGCTGTGGCACACAGCTCATATGCTTTCCTTTTGAGGTTTTTCATTGGCAACCAAAAAGAAGAACTTCTGCACTTCATCATTTGACCACAGCGTGAGTTTCCCTGCTGTCATTTATTCAAAAAACTGGGTCAAAAACATAAAAAGAGATTAAGGCTGCTATTTACGGATGTGCTGAATGTCGATGCTGTGAACTGTATGTGATAACTCTCTCGTACCATTTTGTGGTATTTATACTACATTTTAAAATTTTGTTACATTTGCTTGCGATCTTTGCTAAAGAGATTATAGACAATTAATTGGTACTCTCTATAACCTTCACAAACGGAAAACCAAAAAGAGTTCCAAACAACTAAAGTTCATTTGGGTCATACAGTAAATATGGCTTTAGAAGACTGCTCTCTCAAGAATCAAAACTATGTATCAAACACATATCACACAACTTCGGCTCACATAACCAAACAGTATGCATGACTGCATACCGCTGTATGTTCAAAAATGCATAATTCGACGTGAGCAGTGAACAGACCCTTTTGAAGAGTGTGTTGTAGCACCAAGAATAGGTAGTATCTGCTTAAGAAGCAGATACTACATCCGATAAGTTTCCAAGACAGGGCAGAATGAAGCATGCAACACTGAATAATCCACATTACTAATTGACCCTACTATGTTTTTGCCTTACTTTAGAGTAGAAGTTTGTGTATTTGTTATTGTGGCCATTAGAGTGATTTTAGTCTTATAGCTTACCTGCAGAGTCTTTTGGGAGTCTGACTGGAGCTATCATTAGGTTCCAGATATGGATATATTAGGCTTAGAGTCAAATTCTTTCTTCATATCCCAAGAGAGAGTCCTGCTGCACTGTCAAGGCAGGTCCCACAGGGACTCAAGAGTCAACATTGCATATTTAGCAGACTGAAGGAGAGAGGTGGTGGCCCACGTTGGAAAATTGCCCCAGCAGCCCATACCTAACCACATGTGACAGGTTTATTCAGAGGTTGCAATTCAAATGTGTGGAGGTCATAGAGAATGACTCCTCAACCAGCTGTTTCCCATCATTGCCACTGTTGTAAACTGCATCCCCCAACACTCGCACCTGTGGTGAAAAAAACACCCTAAACATCTGTTGGATGATAAATCCAACTACATCACTGCAAATTAGAGGCTGAATGAATTTGACTCTGCATTATCTGAATGTATCACAATAACAGGACAAGTGTTCTCAGTTGGGTACTGACAAATAGACTCTTGTATTCATCAATAAAATGACAAAGGCATGTTTCATGTTCACATGTGTTGCTGTCATTTATCACTGCTTAATGTTCACTCATACTCATGTTCGCATCATTCTCGTTCTCCAGTGCTGCATTGTCAAAGGCAAAGGTAATTTTTTTTTTTTTCTCTATTTGAGACAAATTGCACCAGACCTTGTTCCCCTCGTGGCCACATTGTCCCAAAGACACATTGTTGAACAGTATCTTCAGTGTCTGGATAGTTTGGCTTTTTTGTGTCTTTATTAAATTACTTTGACTCTAATTATTGCAAACAAAATCACAAAATGATTTTACTCTGTGGTTCAGTTTTGCTAACCCAATCAGTCTTGAATAGTTACAATGTCTGCTGCCAAATCTCATTTCATGCAATTCATTACTTGGCATTGAAATACTGTATGTCTTACCGGCTGCTAATTCGGGAAAAATAAAACCTGCTATAATTCTCACTTAAGAAATAAGGCTGTATATAAAACCTTTTGTGCAGTTTAAACTGAGCTAATGTGAAATCTCTTAGCGCTAATCAAGTGGAGGAAATTCACATTCTTGCTAAATCTAGTCATATGTAAATACAGTATTGTACAACCATGTTTAGTTGTAACCATACCGAACTTTTGTTACTTTAGGTGAGAAGGCCAACAAATGTGCAATATATTGGGGGTGGTATTGTTTTTGTTCAATCCCCAGATATAATAATCCATTGTGAGGATTATGGGTCTTAGCTGGCAGTGGTGGCATTAAAATATAAACATTCCCCTCAGGCTGTACTCCACATGTCTACCACTGTTGATCTATTGTCTGTAATTTCCACTACTATTTAGACATGTCAATCATTCCATATTGTCTATGCTGCTATGTTTAGTTTCTGTTACAGTAACCTCCTTTGGTTAGTTTCATTAGCCATCTGATCAGTGTGAATTTACAAATGTTTACCGATGTGTCTACCATTGAAACATTTATTATAAGTTTGATAAATTGTACATTCATAGAAATAAAGTCCCACCAAAATTTTCATTCGTGTGATGGATTGTAATGAAATTTCATGCGTTATTCTTGTGAAGACTACCAATCCTCTCAACTTTGGTGACTCTTCATGTTGCGCCCCCAAAGGTCAAAGAAAACTACAGAATTTCCTTTTCAATAACTTTTGTGGCCATTTACATTTGTGAATCATCTGACTTTAGAATGTACGTCATTGTGCGCACGACTCAGTATGTTTTAGCAGAAAGACTCACCAGTGTGGCGGACAGCCTTCAAGACATACTTTTTAACTTTGGACCCTTCTGATGCTTTTAAGAGAGCAGGTGAAGTATCGCACTCACTATGTCTTTCTTGCATCATAATAAATACTAAATGTCTTCTTGATGGTGACCTGCCCAACCTCAGCCCACCCAGGGAGACCTTACATACAAGTAGGTTCCAGGTCTGTGACTTTCCCTTATAATATTTGACATATGAGAAAAAGATGTGGAGACAAAGATGTGCTAAAGTAAAATAATGGAAAGGAAGGTATTATCATTGTGTAACACAGAGTACTTATATTTCAACTTGATGCATGGGACAGGTATTTGACATCATAAATCTGATATGCTCAGAATGATTTCTATTTCTGCAGAATAAAAGTTTCAGCAAATTGCAGCCTCTTCGGAATCCTGAAATATTTTGTTATGAAAAGTTAAATAAATGACTAATTGAAGACAGAGATAGATTAACTGTTTTGGTCTAAAAGTGTGTGTGCGTGTGTGTGTGTGTGTGTGTGTGTGTGTGTGTGTGTGTGTGTGTGTGTGTGTGTGTGTGTGTGTGTGTGTGTATATTACCAACATCATAGCGTGTTATTTTCCTTTTATTGTCTAGAAGTTAATACCAGTATGTGGCACAGCTGTGTAAAGGCGCGGCAGTTTTCTTTGAACAGATGGCAGTGGGTTGAAAGTCATCTGCGTAGAAACAGGCTTTTTGTTTTCTTTCGATTTGCTTAATTTCTTTCTTTGTTGTTTGTATTTGTGAGACCTTGAGGTTTTAGGAGAGGACATGCGAAATGTGCTGTTCTCAACAAAGTTCGTAATGTGACAATAATGTGTTCCTAAAATCATTTGGATTTAGTGCAGTGCGCAGAGAACAAATCCAGCATTTGAAAACCCTGCTGTGGGTGTCAGTGGCATTCTATCTGTTATAGTGTTATTGTAGAGCACAGTGGAGCGGCTGTGATACTGCTGTTCAGTGGCCTCAGAGGCCAGTCCTTATCTTTTAACAACACGCCTCTCAGCCATCCACTGGCATACAAATGAAAGACTCACTTAGAGACTGCGCTCGCTCTCCTGTCTGTCTCTATTCCCCAACATCTCACTGTCACACTAATCTGGTTTGGTGTTAGAAACTGTCTCTATATAAATTGTTGCGCTATTGTTGCTCTATAAGATATTTTAGTAAATTGTGTTTTTATTCAAACACATCAGATGCTGTATTATAATAGCTTGAAGCACAGTATCATCATGCCTGTATTCAATTTTAAAGTAGTTCTTCCATGTGTCAGATGCCAAAGAATAGAATCGATTTAAACAGCTGAATATACTTTATAAACCAAGCATGTTTCTCCTCTCAGTCTGCTTGTAACTCAATTATAGAGTATCTACTCTAATAAATGGCAATAACATGCCATTGTTAAAGTTTAATATGGTCTTTAATACAAGCACTGCTGTCCAATGGAAGTGGACAGCCCTTGTATAGAGTCACAATCAAGCAAAGTGGAGAACTCAGTTCACAATAATGGTTCATGGCTTGTGCTGAAAGCTAATCAGGGTGTCTAAAACCTGCTCTGCTAAAACTTTAAAGGTCTACATAAAGTAGTGAACAGAAATAATAGGAATGTAGGGAGTGAAGAGTTCAAATAAAACTGTGTTGTTCAGAGATGGCTTCCTGCGTATTCAGCAGATATAAAGATGTCTTGAATTGTATTTTTTGTATTCTGTTTTTGGTTTCTATTGATCATTTGCCTGTAAAAATAGTCATACTGGTTGTGTCACCCAAAGAAATGTTTTTCAGACTTGCCAAGATAGCTTGCTGCTGTCTAGAAATCCGGATTGGTCCCCAAAAATGTAATGATGAGATTGCAAGATTTCTGGATGACATATCGCACATTTAGATTTTGTTTGTTTACTACATTCTTAGCACTGATTTTCATGGAATCAGTTCCCAACAATGCATCAATCCGCCTCATTTGTAATCTTACTGCCAGTTGTTATGTTTCACCGCCTTTCACAGCATCAGATAATGAAACCAACATTTTCAGAAAAAGAGATGTAGACATAAATCAGCATTATAAGCACCACCAAATTACTGCAAGAAGCAGTCAGGATTATGTGGCTTCATTTTTGGTAACACAATTTTATATAGGTAATAGGCTTGACAATTGCATTTTGAATATCAAAGTTATGAGAAGAAAAATGAGATATTTATTTTATTCATCCCAAACTGGGAAATTATGATTTTACTGCAGTCTATTACAGCAAAGCACACAGCATACCCACCATAAGTAATAAATATGGACGAGAAATGGACAGGAATATAAGGCATTTAATAAAGAATATCTAAAGAATAAAGATTACACACAATATGACATGAATTTTGAGTAATTTACCACCATGATTTTAGGCTTGTGTATGGACTTTGGATGTGACAACTTGTTTGAGGTGCAATGTGTGGCGCTGTTGTTAAACCAAGTAGAGTGTCTCTCTGGCCCCGTCCACACGATGCCAGAATTTTTTGAAAATGCAACTTTTTGAAAACGCATCGAAAACAATTTGCGTCCACACGACAGCGTTTTCAAAAAAATCTCCGTCCACACGTAAACACATCAGTGAGTTTATCAACACGTGTATAAGCAGAACAACTCCGAGCATGACAGGAGAGAGGACCGGGACGTGTGGAAATTCACGGTGTTCCTCCTGGAGGAGAACCTCCATCACAGAGTTCTCCCAACAGCAGACAGTGTGCCCCAGTCTGACCCAGAACTGGCGTCGGCGTCTTTGGCAAGGAACATGAATGAATGAATAAATAAATACATATATAAACTTTATGACACATAAATAAAGAAACAGACGAACAAATATTTAAGTGCACGTGGAGCTGTTATACATCAGAAAATAGCTGGTTTTAGCTCTGTTTGTACAAGTAGATTCGGGTCACATGCATGACGTCACAGCGGTTTTAGTCCCAGGGACACGCCCCCTGGATAACAAAAGTTGCGGATACACCGTCCACAGACCCAGCGTTTTCAAAAAAATCCACCTTGGCCAGCGTTTTCGAAAAGTTGCGTTTTCGTTCCGGATATCTGCGTTGTTGTGTGGATGGAATGCGTAAATGCAACAAAAAAGTTGCATTTTCAAAAAGTTCCGTCATTGTGTGGACGGGGCCTCTGTCTCACAGTGGTGATCTATTGGAGAGTGTCAGTGTTTGTCGATTATGTTTGCGTCACTCTCTCCAATGCTGCTCCCCCAACAACAAACAGATGTAGAGTCACATGTGTCCTTCTTGGACACAGCAAAGATGTCCATGTTTACTCCCAAGTACTTTTCCACTGTCTCCACTACTGTGAGGCTATCCTTTCTTTAGAAGTCAGTCAACATCTCTTTGGTCTTAACCCTTTGAGAAGCAGGTAATTCACCCCACAAACCCATCCCCCAGCTTTTGTTACTCCCCTTCCTGTCTGTTCCTTTTACACCCAAGCACCACAGTACCATCTGAGAACTTCTGCAGGTGGCACATCTTAGATCTGTACCTTCACTAAATGTGATGTCAGTGCTACTGTTTGGTAATGCTCGAGGCTGGATGGAGTTGAGTTCTAGGGGACAGGGACCAGGCAGGAAGCCTTCTACTTTCTCCAAGCTCAGGTTCCAGTCGTAGAGTTGGTGGGAATCCTCAGACAGATGGCTGGCATGTGTCTTCAGGAACCTGGGCTGATGCTGTTTGATCCCACAGCCTTGTACTGATGGTCTAATTTGAGCTGTCTTCTGTGGGGTGGGTCTACGGGGTTGACTGCTGGGGATTGAATAGGATGGGGAGGGAGCATTGGAGTGCATGTATCTGTGTGTGTGTGTGTGTGTGGGGGGGGGGGGGGGGTTGTTTGACATGACAGCAGACAAGGAGAGCAGTGAGTTAAACTTGTTGGAGAAACAATTCAACTCTTTTGCTATCTACTGGCTTCTTGCTGTCTGCCTGCCTCCCTTTTTGCACCTGATCTTTTTCATCCCTGATTTTACGTTGCTCATGTTGTTCAGCAGGAAGTTGTTTTCTTGCTTCAACCTGTGTATATTATATACACAGTACATTATATATATATGATAATATGAAATACAGTACTGTAATATATATAATAAAATTCTGATTTTTTTTTTTACCATCAATCATACTATCTCTTTTAACCATACTCTCAGATTGAAGATGCTACGTTTATGTATCAGGTGTAGTGGCATGTGCCATCTTTTACATAAGAATTTGAATTATGGATATACTAAATAAGCACCCAGTAAAGCCCTAACTCCAACAAAGGTCCAACAAGCAAGACATGTTTGTTGATAACATTATCCAGTCCAGTTTTACAGTAATCCACCAATAAGTTTAAAAGCACTTGACAAATATTCAAAATGTGATAAAAAAAAGAAGAAGAATGTATCCATATCTTTATCTAGATCCACTTCCAAATGTATTGAGTTCATCGTCTCTACATGCGCAAGAGGTAAGGGTTTATGAAAATCTCTCAAGTAGTTTTAGGTTCATATTAAATTATAGAACATCCCTTGCTGGTTTTGTATAGAGTGATATAATAATGTACATGAAAGAAATTTAAACACAATTATTTCTTCTGCTGGAAGAAATTAAATTCAGTATGTTAATTTAGAAACAAATGGGTCCCAAATGATGAACTAAAAGTTGTACCACTGATTTGAAATAACTTTTTATGAGAGATTATAATCTCAAATGGTTAATGGAATGCATACATCCGTTATTTTAAGTTGCTCCACCTTTTCAGTTATGTAAGCAAAGCCAACACTCTTATGATTTCCAGTTTTGACAAGTTCACTTTCATTTTACTGTACAGTATATGCCTGTTAGCCCTTACTTGTCATGATGCCTTTAGTAAATCTTTTGAAACCCATGCAGTATGAATAAATGTCCTAATATTTTTGTGTAATTACCCACAAGAAACTAATATTGGTTTTAATTTGTAAATCATATATTGTACATTTGTTAATATGTATATATGTATGTTTGATTGAATCTCTCTTCTACTACTCTATCCTACTGCAGTGTATCCTACTCTTCCATTCTCTCTGGATACTACTGCTTCAATCATGAAAATTGCTCCACTGTGTGACGAATAAAGGATTATTTTATCTTATTTATCTTATAATTAAGGTAACAAAATGTCTTCTCACCCTCTTTTTGTCGTGTATCTGAACTCCAAGTATAGTTTTTTGTACATAAAATTATAATTTGTACATAATCAGTGAGAAGAAATCAAGGAACTTTTGACTCATTGTTTTTACAAAAATAAAACATTCAGTCGACAGCTACAGCTACCTTCACAATTACAGTTATGGTTTTGCCTTCATCTTGCTTCAGAGATGTTCATCGTTCAATATTTATTACTTTCTTGTTTATCCCAGTCTGAACTGTGTATTAGAGACAGCTTTCAATATAGTGAAATGGAATGACTTTATTTTTAAAAAAACCAAACAGACTAAACAATATATTTCAACTTCAGATCAGATGGTTAGAGCATTACAGAAACTTCTCTCAGATTCATTATTTGGATTACCAATTTCGGCTTTAGGTTTTAGTCTGTGTATATTGCATATTTTTGTTTCTCTTTGTTTGCTTAAGTATATACAGGACATATTTATATACATAACAGTGTATTGTTATGAAAGATTGCATTGTTGTTACTTAAAACCCATACATATGAAGAAAATATTTTGTTGCTTATAAGAAAATAGTACACCAATTTAATGCAATGGAAACATTTTAAACTTACAGGGTTCCTAGTATGAAAAACATATACGAACAGAGTGGTCCCCCTTAACCCTACCAAATCCCTAGAATCTGGAAAACAAACATTTCCTGCATCAATAGATGCAGAAAAATTGAAAAATGTAAGGCCAAAATGATCAATTTAATCACAGCATTGTCCCTGACACCTGTACATGATAGATAGAAATTGACCTATCCTGAGTCACATTTGATTGTCCACCTGGATAAGGGCATGGTCATCCCTGAGGTGGAGTTCGTTCAGGCTAAGGTAGCAGTGTGAGGAAATGACCTGGCCCAGAGCTACACACTGAAAATTCTCACAAGCTGTTGAAGTCAGCTAGCATTTGGCTAACTAGTTAGCTCTGCCTCAGTCAGGTATGTGTGTGTGTGTGTGTGTGTGTGTGTGTGTGTGTGTGTGTGTGTGTGTGTGTGTGTCTACGTAAGGTTATCCCCAGCCTCATAACGAACGCATAATCAGTGTGTGTGTGTGTGTGTGTGTGTGTGTGTGCGTGTGTGTGTGTGTGTCGACGTAAGGCGCATCCGTCACGGCGAATATACAACCAGTTTCATAACAGATGAGGACACTACTAAAATCAGAACTGTTGTCTGTTTTTTTAAGAATAAAAGCAGCTTTAACTTTTCTAAGTGATGTGAGAGCTGCGTGTATGCAAAGCGACTGCACCGCTCATTAAAGACATTCTCTGTCACCAATCAAGGGTTACATTCAGCTGACCTAAGCCCTGCATGTGAAATAATCCGGTCAGAAATCAACAAGTGAATTTATCACTCATTCCCAGCCTTGTGAGAGACAGAGGGTGGAGGTAAATACACACGCGCGCATAGACACACAGAAAGAGAGAGAGCAAAAGAGAGTTAAAAAAGATGATGTGATTTACAGTTGCTTATGACTATTAGTAAAGTGCTATGTTGATACATTCTTCCTTCTTGTCACTGTGAAGTAGGTTAGTGGAAAGAGAAAAAGTAAGGAATGGCCAACAGTTCAATATACTTCACAAATACAATATGTTTTGTCATACCTCTCCGTTAACATCCCATGTTTCATGAGACTGTGTTAGCTTAGCTCCCCGGTGTTGTTAGCGGGCAATGATTGTCCTTAACCATATCTTGTCTCCGCTGTTTTGTCCCATGTATGAACACTGTGTTTTTCTCCAAAACACAGCTATGAGTAACGTGACTGAGTAAGTAGCTCCACGCTCAATGCAAAAAAATCACCACTTAAATCATGAAAAACAAGAGTGAAAAACACGAGAAAAATAAGAGCAAAATATATAGGTAGCAAAGTTACTGAAAGTTAAAGAAGTTCCAGGCTATGGGAATCGATCGGGAGCGTGCGCGTTCACGTGGCGTGTGTTCACAAAACGCACATGAACCCAAGGGGGGAAGGAGAGGGGGAGTGAGCAGTTGACAGAGAGAGTTCAGAGGCTCGCCCATTAACACGGAGCATTTCAGAACAGAAGTGATTTTAACCATATCCAATCAAGGATATTGAGGACTGCGGGTCAGTTTGGGGCAAGACATTTCAAATACAGTGTAGTTGGACATCTAGCAGCTCAATTAAATGAATTTAAAAAAGCATAATATGGGACCTCAACTATAAATTTCTTTATCTTTTTCACCATTAATGTTGGCATAAGAAGGGCCTTGCTATGACCAGGTATGATCTACTTCGTTAATAAAATGGCAGCATTGGAAAAGCAACCTTGTGATAGGAAAGTCGCCAACCCAATTCCCCCTGACCAGCAGAGTGAAATGAAAAACTCACCCTCATTACCACCACTGAGCTGGCCTTAAGCAAGACCCTTAACTGGAACTACTCCAGTGGAGCTGCTCAGTGCGAGCAGACCACACTGTGCTTTAACTGGGCTGATTCCAGGTGTGAACATGAGCATTCTGTACCTGAAAATGTGTGTATTGCTTTCAGTAAGTGAAACGTCCCTGAAAACAAGGTAAAATTAAATAAATCACATTCTATATCCAAAGTAAATTAATAGAACGTTGTGACAGATAATAAGGACATGAGGTTCTTTGACTTGCTCTACATAATTCAGCATCAAAATCTATTATGTTTGAGGCAGTAAGAATGTCTGTAACATCAAGTCAACATACTGCTAAGCTACTGAAAGAACTTACCAATATTACAGTTCTGTTCAATCACAAGCTACTACAAAATCAATACCTGTCTTCAGTGCCCACACCATTATTATGTCTGCATGTCGGATGAACAGTTCTGAATGAAGAAAAAAAATACGATTAGCTTCACAGTCTTTAGTTAACAACTAACTCATCAAAAGTGGAGTATCACTTCACATTAGTCTTTTAATGTTTTATTGAATCAAAATGCGCAACAAAATGAGAAATTGAAAATCAAGACCACATTATGTACAATTGTTCTCCAAACTAAGTGTCGGAACTGTTGACTTTCCAAAAAACCTGCAGTGGCAAATTTATAAATTTAAGGAAAGTGAGTCCTCAACAAAGAGAGGAACTGATCGAGATCTCCAACAAAAACAAAACAAAAGAACATCTCACATTCATGCTAAAAAACGAGAGACAACACAAATACATTTTGGAAATGACCAAGTGGGATGACCATGAGATGTACAAAGTTGTACCATTACAATATTTTGCCCAGAAACAGGGAAGTACTACTACTTATGGGTCTTTTTTCTTTGGAATTGCATATTGTTCTTTGTACGTCTTTTCTGGAGGATTAATGATAACAAGAATCAATTCAAATGCTGTCATTTTCTCAAATTCATGTGTCTAATCAGGAGTTAGGGCCTTAATAATAAAGTGGATGTGATGAGCATTTGCTTCAAAATCTTGCAGACATTCATTTCAAGCATGCAAATCAGGGGCAGATGGAATTAGCCAAGACGTGCGTGAGGGATGAGAGATGTGTCGCTAGGGGTCGACGCCTTTTGTGGAACATAAGACCCATTTATCCCAAATTAGGGCGGGTGCAGCACTGTTTCACTTTGATGTTCCTCTTTGTGGGGAACTGGTTAGAGTGCTGGGGGTGGGGGAGACAGATTGCTGGAGCACAAACAGATGTTCAAGGCTCATCTTTTGAGGTGGTGATGAAATGTTTCAGCAGTCTTTATATTCCACTGTCAGTTGACACAGAGACAAGGGCAGGGATGTAGCCCTCCACTCCAATGGTGCTTCATATCATTAGCTGTACCAGGAGGAGCAATTCAGTCTATTTGACCTATATCTTTACTACTCTGTGCATTGTGTTTTTTTGTACCCTGCAAGCAGTTGATGGTTACTGAAAACATTTGGTAAACCTTGTCAGAAATACATTTTATAACAAGTAACCAAGCACACTGCAGCTCATATCTAACAAGTGTCTTCTCGGCTTTCTCTTTTTATGTCAGTCTATTTATTGTAATATTATACCAGTTTTCAGTCAATCAATCAGCCTATAAATGCATCTTGTTTAACTTGTGACATTTTTCTCCTTTATTTAAGGAATATGACGATGGCTATGGAACATCTTATGATGACCAGGTATATGAATCGTATGACAGCAACTACAGTAATCAAGGGCAAAAGTAAGTCACACTTTTTTTGGTTTCGTTTTACTTTGTTTTGTTGTTTCTGTTTTTGGTACTTACACTTGTGCATTGGGTCCTGGTTATTCGGTCGCCATATGCAGCACCACAACTCTCCACTTAACATAATGGTATATTGTAAAAACACAAATATTTTCATATGGATATGCCATTTGGATATTGCACTTTGCTTCAATGGAATGTTAATAATATTTAATTTGTTATATAATTAGTGTTCAATTTGGAAATCTCTACTGGAAACACTTCATTACAGAGTCTATCATGACATGGTGAAAAGCCAATAGAGGAAGCAGTCTGGCATTCTTTCAGGGAGGTGTAAATTGTTTGGGTTGGCTTTGTAATATACTGGACTTTAACATTAGAGCTTGTATCAATAATCAATAATGAATTTTCACCTCTTCAAATCCATGTTTCTATGTCAGCAGCATAATGAATGTCATGGAGCAGCTTTAAGCACAGCGTTGTGATTTTATGGATCATGGCTTCATTTTCCTTATTGATCTTTTATCCTGTGGCATGAGGACAAAAAAGCTATCAAAATCTCCCTAGACAACTGACCAGCACTGACCAGCAGACAAAGTTAGCATGTGGACATGGTGGCACTCACAACGCAGCTGCCGAGACAGGTATTTATCAGGAGCATTTGGAGTGTCCTCCGCCTTTTGCCTGTACGTCAGCTAGGTTAGGCTCCAGCAACCTCCATGACCCACAAAAGCGGCAGAAGGGGATAAGAGGATGGATGAATGAATGAATGAATGAATGAATGAATGAAAGAGGGGCAGCTGAATGTGACATTTTTTTTAGAAATTTTAATGTTCAATTTTAAACTTACAAGTCATGCAAAATATTAAATAGAAGAACCTGATTCCCCCAAAACAAAACCAGTGTAAATTTTGGAGATAAGATCATGTTTGTGACATGCAAATGTGAAAATTAATGCATTGTGCTCGTTGTCCATCCTGTTTCAAAAAAACTTTTATAAACAGGGTTATAATATTAGAATAGATGAAATAGCTTTAAGCATTTCTAGTTCTGTTTATACATTTTATTTTTTCAACCAATTTTGGGAGAAACAGTGGTGGCTGATTTGAAATTATTTGTAATTCATTGCTGTTTATTATGTAAAAGACACCTTTGATTCATTATTTTTCTTATCTCACTACATAAACATTTTTTGTGGCATTTTTCTGCATTTTTCTTAACAGTGGATCCAGTGCAGCTAAATGTACATTATTGATTTTGTTACATCCAGGGAGCTATCACACCCTGCAAGCCACACAAGGTTAAAAGCATTTGCTGTGGCATGATGGTGTGCCACTTTATTTCATCAACACACAATGTGCTACATTTATGTATGCCTGCCTGTGCCACTTTAACAAAGAACAACTGTTGCCACATTTAGTGTGTCAAAAATTGGATTGTACTGGCAGCTGCTGAAAAGAAAGGGAAAGTAGGCAAGTAGAAAAAAGAATGTTACTCTGTCCCTTGGCTTATGTGAGCATGGGTGGTCGATGTTTTCTTCTGTTGAGGTGTCGGGATATATGTCACCTAGGCTTGATCCATCTTTTGTGCTACATCTTATTTTTTTATTTATTTTTTTTCTGGCCAGCTCACACTCCCACACAAATAAACCCTCTCTAACATTCAGAGGGATGTACCTTGAAGTGTTGCTGGTTTTGTAAAGAGATGCTTGCTGGGGATTGGTGGGGTGGGATGAGGGGGGCCAGGTCCGCATCAGGAATCTGCAGCTATTTCTTTTAAAAGCTGCCTCGTGAATAATAGTGGGAGTGTTTCAGTGAAGGTGGGAGCAGAGGCGAAGGGGGTTGGGGACAGCAGAGAAGAAAAATGAAGTACATCATATCCACGCTTGAGGCTGGGTCTGCTCAAAGAGATTTTCATGTATTTAATCTGTTGGATACAAAGCAACTAACAGAGCATAGACATCGAAGTCCGTGCCTCCAGAGACAGCTGATTCACTTACTCTTTGTCTTATTTATGTGTCCTCTGTCTTAAATTTGGTTGAAAATTGACCGTTACTGCAGGTCAGCATTGTCCATGCATACAGCATAAGCTTGTGGGATTGATTTGATTTATGCACGAAGGTAAAGTATATTATGCACAGTGTTTTTTTGTTTTGTACTTGCAGGCAGTTCATAAGGATGTATGATCATACTTATTAGCATAGCACATTGTCATTCCATCAAAAAAACATTTTATTTTTTTTACAGGCTAAAAAAAATTAGATGTGTAACCTTTCATGATTGCATTTCACGTATTACTTACTTATTTAACTGTATTTCAGAGCTTCATGGTGAAATTAAATACTGTCCTTGCATAGCCTCCTCTTCATAGTCGCAATCCTACTTAGCTTTGTGATGGACAAAGGTGCATTACATTCACCCTGAGCCTAAGGAAAACCATAGCAGGTCCCAGCTGCACTAGTGCCTACAGGAGAGTGTGTCCATGTGTGTGGATTGATGTGACTGTGTGTGTGTGTGTGTGTGTGTGTGTGTGTGTGTGTGTGTGTGTGTGTGTGTGTGTGTGTGTGTGTGTGTGTGTGTGTGTGTGTGTGTGTGTGTGTGTGTGTGTGTGTGTGTGTGTGTGTGTGTGTGTGTGTGTGCGTGACAAGTCTCCTAACAATGTTTCTCAAAGCCTAAGGAGCTCCCAGTCACCAATGTGAGCTCTGACTGCGTGGCAGGGTTTCGTTGCCGGAAGATAACAAGCAGAACAATTTACAGTCTCTCTGTCATGGTATTACCCCAATGGCTTATATGCTTGAAAACAGCCCTGCCGTTTGTGAACATAAAGGAAAAGAAAGAGAGTGGTTTTGAAAGGTTCCTGTTCTTCAAAGATTGTAAGACTCCATCAGTGGAGTTACTGATACCTATATTGTCTTGAAATATGAAATGCATTACAAAAGAGCATTTAGCATGAAATGTATTAGCTTTAGGTGGCTAACAGAGTGTTGCTTGTCACTCAGATGATTTATATATTCTCACTATGCTATTATATGATAGATGTTTCTATTTTCAATAAGAACTCGCTTTCTATTCTGGAGAAACAACCATTTTGCTAGATTTACGACTGTATATTAATCATTTATAGATTGTTTGAGTCATTTCTAAAGAAAAAAAAAATACTGATTCCACCATTTATACGTTAATATTTATTTTTCTAACTTGAATATCTTCTTGCACATTGTGTGTAATAATCATCACTTTGTACTTATTACTGCATTCTGAAATTATGCATGATTAGCCTTGATGAAATCTGAGGGATTGGTAAATAATGAAATTAATACATCCATACTGCACAGTGTACAGTGTACATGTAGCCAGCTGTCATGTCAGCCACTGTAATTGTGTATTCTGTTTTGTTATAAGGGCTAGGTTTAAGTTAAATGTAAACTTAATAATGTATAACTTTTATGTTACAAAACTACAAAATACATTTCCCTTTTTCATAAAAATTCTGAATAAATTGTTGGTTCATTACTGTCATGTTATTATCAAAAGCCATAAAACCTAATTTTGTCATGTATTTTTTGCTTTGTTTGTGCAGACATAAAACAAAGCAAAAAAATGGTTAGAAAATAGGGCAAGATGTGTTTTCATGTACTAAAATATGAATTATTAATTTCATCCTAATAGACATGGTTTTGCATGATACTAAAATCATCTACTTCAGTGGAGAGCACAGACATGTCCTATTTGATTACATCCTTTCAGTGTTAATTATTGCAGTAATTTACAGCTGGCTAATTATATCTTAATCAGTGAATCATATTTTATGTGAAAATTGTATGTCTTGCACTTAAAATGTAGTGAACATAGAATGTGCTGTTAGATGTACAGTGTGAAGTTAAATATACATAGCAATTCTTGATGTTAATGTGTAACTAATAAAAAATGGGCACAAAGTCTGTATTGCCTCATTTTCAATAATCCAAATTCCATATTTAACAAATTGTACAATCACGATAAATCATTAACTTTTAACATTTGATTTGATGGCAGCAGTACACACTCCTGGCAGCAGTACGCACACTGGCACTGTGCAATAGTGACAGCAATCATAGCAATCAGTCTTTATGAACTCAGCTTGAATAACAGGTACAAACTGCTACATTGAACATTTGTTATATTGAACACTTGTTAACTTCACCACTGCCAAATTAGATAATACAACCAGTGTATTATGTGGACATAATGTGTAGACTCTACACATTATGTCACATTAGATACGATCAAATCCAAAAGGCATTTCCTTGTTTCAGAAACAGCTGATGCCTGGAGGAACCTTGTGAAATGCTACCTAAACACGACAGTTGTGCAGTCAGTCCACCAACCCTAGATCACAGCCTCTTAGAGCAGTTTTAATCAACACAGCAGGCTGAACTATCATATACTGTATTTTGGAGAGGCATCAACAGTTATTGGAAGCTGAAGTGCTTAGGTACCAGTCCAGCGCTCAGGTCATGGAGGCTGAAGAGAGCTGTTGTGGAGAGTGTCTTTAACTTTATTAGCAAAGGAAAGGTGATATCGCCTAAAGGAAATGGGAAGGATAACAGTGGTGACACAGCCCAGTCTGGACACTGCGACAGGTCTTCGCGAGACTGACTCTCGCAGCCCGGGTGTGATCAAAGCATTATTTCATACTTGACACCTCAGAGACTTCTAGCTGTTGACACTTAAACCCTTCCTTGCATTTGCTTTGGTACGCTACATCTCAGGCTCGATCTGGGGGCTGAAGGGCAAGAGTATAGCTGTGTGACAGTGTTTTAAAGGGCAGACTCATCCCTGAGGAACAACTGTAAATTTTATTACAAGGGATAGAATGAAAGAAGACAGTAGAGTGGCTATAGCTTTCTGGGTAACAGCCTAGAATCAATTGCTTGATTGAACCCCAATACTGCTGAAAACAAGAATCATTATCAGAATCACAGTACTGAAGCGGAAGATGTCAAACCATGGTATCTTTCTTGAGGCCAAAGTGAGATATGAACATTTGATATGCAACACATGGGGAGGATTTGCAGTGGTAAATGCCAGACCACTTCCATCAGCTTGTAGTGTCCTACTCATTCATGTAACAGAAAGGGATGCTACTAAAAATGTGAGTGTAAGTGAATCATTGAGTTTCCAGCTAAGAGGTAGGCCGTAGATGCAGACAAAAGGAACAGTCTATGACTTAGTTATGTTATAACTATGTTGTCATTGTGTTGTCACCATGGAAACAATAAGTTAAATGAAGCTACAAATGTGCATAAATGACTGTATATTACTGTACTTAAAAAACCCCCAGCTATTTTAACAGCTTCATTGAGGTGATGTGACTCTTTATTTAGACAGTATAATGTGCAGAGCATGATTCATCCACAGAGAATCGTAGATTCCTTCACCATATATTTCTTGGTTTTTGTGATCATTTAATTAAAATAGATGTGGATTAACTAACAGGCCGACTTTATCGTTGCTATTGCAGATAACACGTCAAACAATGGTCGCCAGAGTCTCAGCTTTCAAGTAATAATTTCCCAGTAACATCCACGTTTTATACCTCTGCAAAGTTGCTGTTCTTAAATTATACTGTATATGAAGTGGTGACTTGCTCTGTAATCTAAAGAAGACCATGTATAAATGTCAGTCGTCACTTTGCCTTCAGCTGCTGTCATAGCATTGTTTGAATTGCCATGCAATCTATTTGACCAGCCTAGTTTTGTCAGTGGTACTTCTTTGATGTCTCCTTCTTTTGTCAGGGCCCTCAGGCAGACAACACCCATTCAGTACAATGGGATTTTAAGCATTGTGTTTTTTTAATCTTAGTACAGATTGCCTGTGTTAGCTGTCTGCTTCCGAAATGCCTGCAGTGTTTTACAGATGCTGGGCACCTAGATGCTGTTTTCTAGGTAGACAGTTGTCAAGATGAATGACGGCTGCCATGATGGGAATGAGGTTGTCTACGCAGAAGGCAGGCAGGATTTATGCTACTGTTTCTGTCTTGGAACAAAAAGTGGCAGATTTTGTATTGTGAATGTAATGTCCCTCGATTAGAAGGGTTTTACTGTGACAACTGTGGACTGTATTAACTTTGGACATTATGAGGAATGATTTCACATATCTTCCACAGATGCAAGAAAATGACATAAAGCAAGGATTCAAAACTAGTGAGATGACTTGTTTGCAAGACTGAATGCATGCTGGATGTCTTTTTGTCCTTCTTTGGGGTTCTGTAGTAGGGGTCTATGTTGCAAATAGCCTTGCAATCAGTCTTCGTACTGAGCAATCATGAGAATGCCAACAATAAGGACAGTTTCTCTTTTAAATTATGTCTCATGTATATCTTTTTTTTTTTTTTTATAAAGCAGGACTGTTTTTCATTTTTTTGTTGGTTTATCGTTTTCCTTCTATTCGTGACTGTGGAAAGCACAACGGAGGCAGTGTAATTAGAGAATTCAGGATCAAGCATTTTCAACAGCTTCACCTTTTCAGTCTAGCAAAAAATGCATGAAAAAAAAAGACAAATTAGGCCTATTACTGTACGCGAAGCCCATCAAGGACATATTTTGAATCATGAACAGTCAACACATGCAATATGCAAGAAATATGCGAACAGAAGGAAAGCAGCTTCTCTACTCATCAACACAGGCACTGTTACCTCGGCAGCCCCTTCTAATGTCCTGCTAGATTTCTTCAAATTTATCACAGAAGACTGGAAGAGTAATGGTGATGCAGGAACACAAAGTCCACTAGGGACATGTACTACATCATTCAGATTTAACACCACCATCTGTTTCAGTGTGCCCAGGAATGGCAACATCAGTGCTTAAGACGAAGCATTTACAGAGATGACAGATGCTCTGGAGAGTCAGGGTGTTTACCTGTGGTAAAGTAAGCTTGGAATCAGATGCCTGATGAAGGAGACATACGTATCTAATAAGTGTATTTACATTTGCATTAAACAGATGTTTTTTTGTTTTTTTTTGGCCATTGAAACAGGGAGAGACAAACCCATGTTTTCTACCATTGAAAGTCAGATCAAAAGCTGACCTGTTAAGAAAGTCAAAGCACTTCACACCTATAACAGGAAAATATATTGAGTGAGAAAAAATCATCTCAGGTGCCTCACCTCATGTTTGTCTTCATACAGCCAACTTAATTCTTGACAAGGACAAAATCTGAGATTTCTTATAAATAATGATGGATGTAGAATCATGATCTGATCAGATATCAGAAATTGTTACAGCTGAATAGAAACCAGTTAGTGTTAATTCAAAGGAAATAACACTGACAGCCAGTAGAATGTAGTCAAGTCTAAGTGAGTTGCTGAGCAGCATCCTGGTTTGTCCTATTAGGATCTGTTTTATTGGTGGTTATGAAACAGAGTGGTGTAAGATCCACTAATATCTCTCAAGTCTCCCCACATATCATACAAATGCGAATTGGGCCAAATTTATTTTCCTGCCTTTACAAAAAAATATGTATTTAAAAAAAAATCCTCTCCCAGTATGCAAATTGTGAAATGTGACTTGTAATTATTTAGCGTCTTGTCGGCTCTGGTTTCGAAGAACACACCATGATGAGCCAAAGCTTGTATTTAGTTGTGTCTCTGTGTCCCTCTCTCTTCTCCCTCCTTCCAATGAGTGGTGTCAAGGATACTGCAGCGACTTGGCATCTGTGGCAGATGCATGGTGGCACCTCTGTCACCGGGGCTGACTGGAAACCTCATACTCAGAGCAACAACAGCTGTCCTCGCCACCTGGAGGGAGACTATTTTAGTGCGGGGGGGAAAGCCTGACTTGCCACTGCAGGCTTGATATTGTTTATAGTTGAATGTTGAACTGTGTAAAATTTATGCTAAGCCTGACTTAAGGCACAAGCCTCTGTGGAGAGCTGTCTCATGTCTCATTTAGCTGCCATAGTGCTCTTGAAGAGAATCCCTCCACTGTCCTCAATTGGTCATGTTGTCTTGCTCATCCTTACCAAGAAATTGTTGCCAAGAAGCCATTGAGTTTGTCATGTCACAGCTCTTTAGAAGCAGTATAAGTAGTGGGGAGGCTGCCAATTCCTCAGATATTTCTTGCACTTTAGAACTGTTTACAGTTGCATTGACAGCATTTTGGTATTTGCTGTTAGTTAAAATCACAATAAAAACAATTTAATCCAAATTGAAGTTTTGGTCAAACTGCTGCCAATGCATTTATTATGAAGGAAATAGTCAAAAAAATACTCTCTATAGTATATTTTCAACCATTTACTTTTTTAACTATACAGCATTGTGGAAGGCATTATGAATTGCTTGAAATAAAAATTGGATAATTGGAAATTTCCAAGAAAACAAGAAAGGTTTAGAGAAAAATAAAAAAAAAACATTGTAAAATTTGTCTCAGACACAAATTAATGATGCTGGGAGACATAAGAACTAGTTTAGAATATATAATCATGTAAATAAAACAGAAAAAAAAACAACATTTTTTTAATTGAAAAAATAATATCTAAGAATAATGTGTCGCTGAATAACAGTGGACTACGCTATTTCAAAATCAAGTACATGATTATTCATGTTTTCTATGCAACAATAATATAGCTATTAAAGTATATTCTATTCTATCAATGGGATGAAATGTTTTATTAATATACAATAATTTTCAGCCTTCACAAACAGCACTTTTGAAGAGGGGTTATGTATTGACAGAGATTAAATTACATATGTTTTGGATGGACGGACGGGTGGACGGATGGACGGACGAACAGATGGACAGATAGACAGATAGAAAGATAGATAGATTTAGATTGTAATTAAAGAAATCTACGGGTAATGCGTAATGTGTTACTCATGTGTGTCGTGACTGTCACCTCTATGCCCTCAGCAGTTGGGGGGTGTTGACGTGGTGTGTTGGGGCTTTGGACGGTGCCTTCAGCTCTCTAATCTGGTGAGCAGAGAGGTGTTGGTGTCAGGGATGGTCTGACTGACAGACAGGAGGAAAGGACCCAGCTGTGATGGCTGGTGCCGACGCAGTGGCAGGTTTATGATGGATTGCTTCTCTTGAATGATGGCACCATTACTGAATGATACTGAAGCAGGATTGTTCTGTCAGCATCTCAATGGCAGTTGCAAATAAATAAATAAATAAGCAAGAAATCAACCACTGTGCAACTTGGTTACCCCTTGTCTTTTCATTTATGTTGCCACCCCTCATAGATCTCTGTATGCAGTTATGTGAAACTGAAACTATGGGAGAGGCACCAGAGGAAATTGCCTTGTGGAACCACTAATGTGGCTAAAGCATCTCTTGTTTGTTTCTACTTTTGCTACTTGTGCATTAGCTTTTTTTATCGCTGCATAAATTATATGTAATTACATGGTTATTCATCTTAGATGTTGTAGAAGTTCAATACAGTAATTACTTACATATTTATACATCACTCCTGATAATCACATCACATTTCTTCGTTTCACAGCTCAGATGACTACTATGAGTACGGACACAGCGGCGAATCATATGATTCTTATGGTGAGTGTCTTATCTCTCCTCATCATATATATCTTGTGTCAACTGTTAGAAAATGCAATTAAATATCTGAATCTGCCCTGCTGGTTTCATTTCTGTTGCCACAGCATGAGTCTAATGGTCTGATGTCTTGGATACATTCTACACAAACACGTTTAAAGCCACAATTGCAAATCTATCTTTTCAGCTCTTCATTTCATTTGGCTCATTGGGAGACAGAAATACCCCCAATACTCAATAGCTTGCAGCGAAATTTGTATTACTAAATTATCTTAAATGTATTATTATTTTGAAAATAAAAAAACATTAATAACAAAAACATGGACTTGTTCTGAGTTCTTGGCTGCCAAACAAAAGCGCTGCCCTCCAGCCCTGATGAATTCATGACTGCAGAGGAGTTTTAAAAGTAAGCTGATAGTTGAGGCACAGAATCATTTAAGAACATTTTTCTTCTTTTACTTCAATAAAGCAGCTAAAACCACATTTGAAAAAGAGTCATCCTTTCATTTGACCCCTAGCGACAGTACTCACATCTGCCTACAACAAAAGTTCAGACGAAGATCAACTCTGCTGTTTAGCAAATTGACAAATATCTGAGTTTGTGTGTAAACCAGATTCAATATGAGGGGTTTTGTGTGCAAAGGTGTTGACATTCAACATAATAGCCAACAGCTTGCTATCACTGTGATGCATGCGCTGGAGATTATACTGCATGATGATACCCTTTGTCACATCTCCGTTAGCATCATACCCAACCTCCAACTTAACAAGATATCATCTCACCGAGGAACCTTGTTATTCAAGCGCTGTTCTCAAAGTACAGGAAATAAATGTTAGTGTCTACGTTTTTGCCACAGTATGTGGCTCTGCAGCTGAATAAAAACGACAGCATTTTATTTAATGACTGATTTCAGATTCAGGCTGTGTCTATGTATGTATGTACAGCTCCAGTAGCTCCAACATTCAGTCTAACTTAGCACCACTGAGGTACCTTTGAACAGTACTGTGTCAGTGGTCTTTCACTGCATTTAGAGAAAAGTGGGCCAAGGTCATTTTGTACTTGAATAATAGTAGAACAATTATACAGTTGCTCCTGCTGCTGTACAACTGAATGTGAATACTTGTGTAATCGCACGTGTCTGTGCAAGTACAAATTTGTGTTGTCCACTTCATAGTCGTTTTTTATATCATTATTTCAATGATTAAAGGATTATAAGTAAATGTTTCGAGATTTTAAGTAACTTTTTATAGATAATTCTTGACACTGTGGGGCAGGGTTTTCACTATAATCTCTCCTGCGGTTGTGGGATTAAATTCAGATCTGTGACATCTGTTTTAGTTCCTCAACTTCCCCTCACAGTTTAATGAAATGCATTGAATTGGTGAATTAACTGTCCGTAAGCATGAATTTAAGTAGAGCTGAGTCAAATAAATATTGTGATTATTTCAATAATTTACCATGGTTGTGACTGATGGTTGTTTAAATGTTTGTTCATGTTTATTGACTTTGAACACGATTGAAGCATTTTTTTAAGAGGACCGGAGTGCACATACATATTCAATTTACCGATATTAGCAAGAATGAGGTTTGACGTTTTTGTGAGTTTTACCTCATCTTTATTGAACAGCTCGGAGCTCGGATTTGTCTCTATGCATTGGGCCTGAGATGAAGTGAGTACCAGTTTAAAGTTTACCGTGCCTGTAGCCTCGTAATCAGGCCCCTCCGACACCATATAAGATGGATAATTTCAAATATATTGGTTTTTGTTGATTATCTTTATGTGACTGTTTCTTCTGAGACATATTTCACTTAAAATGTAAATATTTGTGCTTTGAATTGACAAAATAATGAAGATGATATGTATTTTATTATCTGCGTCCGGAGGATATAATATATTGGAGACGTATATGCATTTGTGTTTTATTCTGTAGAGATTTTAATGTGTTTTTTGGGAAAAACTTCCCCAACTTTTCTGACCACATAAGTAGACGAAGCACCTTCAACTCATTAATGTGCTGTGAGGCTCCACATAAAATAAAAACTGCTGCCGCTTGGGTCACAGAAAATAGGCACTAGCTCAAAGAAGAACAGATAAACAGTGTTGATGTGCATCCTTGCTCTTGAAACACAAGGTTACCTTGGTCTATTTCTTCAAAGTGACTGTTAGTGATAGGGTGACAGATTTAATTAAGGGGTATTGGCTATGTGCTACCAACAGAAGGCCTGTACACAGGAAAAAACAACCCTTTGTGAGCCTCAGCTCAAGGGAAGTCTCAGTGCGGGCTGAAGATCAGACAAAAACTGCCATCGATAGTGGCACTTTCACATTGACAGTACCAGGGGGTGAAGAGAGGCTGATTTGGACTAATGGTAATTGTGACCTTTTTGCTGGGAACCCCTAAATGGGTGCTTTTCAGGTAGCTTTTTGATCCTTTTCATTCAATTATCTGAGATGCATCCGTCCAGGTGAAAGTCAACTGCTTGTATGAGTCACTGTTTGTATAAATGCTTTTGTTTTAAGATGACCAGCATCAATTCCAGACACTCACAATTTTTTTGCTGCATTATTTTTATTGAAGGGAGTATATTTGTGATATTTGCATGGTGCTAGAAAGACTTTCATAATGTTTAAATGAAAGAATAGTGTGACGCTTCTATATTGACTCTCCATCTGTTTCTGTTCCTTTCTTCTTCAGGTCTGGAAGAGTGGGCAAACAACCGCGGCAAAGCACCGTCAGCACGAACAACCAAGGGAGTGTACAGAGATCAGCCCTACTCCAGATATTGAACTGTTTATACAACCAACACCTGAGTCCTCGTGGCTGTTTCAACCCAAGTAATGGATTTTTTTATGGACGCTCCCACATTTTTAGAATTGAAAACTAATCCGTAAATTAAACAGATAAAAAAAATGATATTAAGACACAGAAGGAGTAAGAAACTGACTGGGCATTTAGATTAAGAAAGACTCCATAATAAATTAAGTTTCTCCCTCAACTAATTGAGTATGAAGAATGACATTGTATGAAGCAACTTTTTGTGGTTAGGAGTAGTAACCAACAATAAGCCGCTGATACAGACGTTCTACACAGCTGCCAGTGCAACGGAATTTATCAGACTCAATTCTTCAGACCTTGAACTGCGTATTGTTGTAGTTTAGTTCTAGGAAAGTGCAGTACTGTACAGTAGATATCTTTTCTGAAGGGTTCTTGGTAAAGTTGTCTCCCTTGTATATGAAACATTTACAAAATGGAAATGAGAATTCATACTGTATACACTTTGCTGTCTAATCCTTTTTTTGTAAAATAATAGTTCTATAGTGTTAAAGGGCTTATAAAAGCATGGTGTGCAACTGTGGATACGTCAGCTGTTTTATTCTGAAAAAGCCCATGTAGTTGTGTTCATGATTCTAGCCCTATTACACACACTTTAATAATATTTAAATAGCCACTAATGATTTCTGTACAGCCAATAACAAGAGATTCAAAACAGTTCAGGAGCTTTTTTAATTTTTGTGATTTTTACTTTTGATTTAAATTAGTCATTTTGATGTCATTTTTTGATTTAATACAATACAAATTCCTTTCTGACTTTTTAGGGATAAGACATAAATTATGTGCTGGTGAAATATCTAATCCAGAGATTTGTCAGTTATATTGATTTTCAGCTTATGTAAGCCCTTTAATATTTTCTTCTTTGTTGATGCTGAATAAACATTTTGAAAAAAAAAAATGCTTGTGTTGAAGACAATAATTACGAACTCATTAAAAAGCGTTATAATTTAAACTAACAAGCCCAAGTGAAAAGGATAGGTTTGGAGTATCCACAAGATGAAAGTATGTCAATTTAAACACAATGTTGCTTTATTAAGTGAAAAACAAAATAAAACAGCAGATACACTTGCTTACAGCTTCAGATGTTTGCAATATGATAAAGGTGCAGCTAGCATGTCTGTGACCTTGTAACTGACCTTAGTAATCTGATAAAAATGGCTTCCTATTTATACTTGAACATAATGTGATGCATTTTGTAGGAAATCTCTCCAACTGAGATTTGTTGGATTTGGCGATAACGGCAATGCGGCTCGTGAAACTCTCTCCTCTCTGTTTGTTCATATAATTCAAGTGTGAAGTGAACGCTGATCACGTCAAGCATCATCAGTAAACACACATTAACTCTGTGAGTGTTTACCCTAACAGAAATGGCTTGTAGCTCTGCACCAAAGCCTCCTTGACCTCAAAGTCGTGTTCGGTTCGGTACAGGTGGGGGTGGTGGGATTGCTCTCTTCTTGTTTTGCTCTTTCTGTTCTCCACCGGTCATGTGACGTTCGCCCAGTCGTTTAAAGAGCCTGCCTTTGTCCCGTCCATTAAAGCGACTCTAAATGACCCCCAGCTGACCTCCGCAGAGAGAGGATGGCAGTAGCTGTTTAAAAAGACCTCCATCCCACAAGGTAAACAACCTGATCCAGTTTAACCTCTCCCCTAACATAGTTGAAGATAAAACCTCTCTAAACTTAAATGTAATATGGTTTCCTATCTCTGTTAAGTCACAAAACTGGGACTAATTAGATGTCTGTAACAAAAAACTGTAAACAAGTATGATAAATAGCAGTAATATTTCAAATGACTGTTTAGTGAAATAACTTTATCCTAAGACTTTGATAAAATATATCCTCTGTTACAATCATTGAACCATACAGTATTCTTGTCTTGGCATTTGTTTTCAGAATGTGTGATAAATTATGTTGTTATCAACTTTCATGGTCATATTGTTGTTTATACTCTATTCTAGGTCGACCTCCCAGCTACACCAGATCACCCATCCAACTATCTCATCGGTGCTAAAGGTACAGTATGTTGTTTTCTGTCCTAAGTATTTGGTGTCTTTGATTGAAAGTATATACATATTTTTGAACTAAACAAAAATTAGAGAGTGCAAAAGATTAGCGGGAAGTTGGGTGATCCTTAGAAAGGATCCAAAAAGTCTTGTTTGAAAATGAGATGAGTGTAATCGTCTTGTCTTCAGTCACTTATCGGAATCTGGGTCACAGGTTTTGCTGGAGCCTATCCCAGCTGACTTCAGGCGAGAGGTGGGATACGCCCTCGACAAGTCGCCAGTTCATTGCAGGACCACACAAACAGACATTCACCATGCTCACGCTCATACCTACAGTCAATTTAGAGTGACCAATTCATCTATCATACATTTTTCTGGCGGTGGGAGGAAGCCAGAGAACCCAGAGAGAACCCACAAAAACAAGCAAAAGCAAGCAAATTCCACACAGAAAGCCTCAGGTGGAATTGAACCGAGGCCTTTCTTGCTGTGAGATAACAGCACTACCCACTGTGCTACCTTGCTTCCCTTCTGATAATATAGTGAGCACAACAAGCACAAAGACAATGTTACATAAGGTTTAGGAGAGCTTTGACAACAGGGATGCACAAAAATGTTTCAAAAATCTTTACTGCAGAAAAGCAGTCTATGGGGATTACTATACCATCGGAACTTTTTCCTTGCTAGCTAATCTTGATTGCAGTTCTTATCATTTTGACAAACTTGTTTAGCCTGTCCTCAATGTAAGTACTCTCCCAGCAGAAGAAGAACCTTAAATAACATAGATGAGACTCAAGTGTTCATTGATTGGTTAAAGTAGTGAGCAGGTGAAGCACTGCTCACATTATAGCTGCTGTAAGTCTGAGATATGACTACTGATGGTATGGAAGTAATTTAAAAAATGAAGTCATGACTTTAAGTTCTCCTCAGTTTGAAAATGTCCATAAGCTTAATTCCACAGTTTTGTTTTTTAGGATATCATGTTGGTGGTGATGTAAGCATGATAACACAAATAAGCATCCAAAATAAATTACGGTTAGGGAGTCCTGAACACATTAAAGGTAAATAGGATATGCTTAATCTTCATGGTCATATTTCTGTGTATGTGTACAGTATTTCTTTACAAAAAAAACAACAACAAAAAACTTGATTCTACAAAGGGAATACAGCAATACCATGGCATATTGGACAGTAATGTGACTTTGAGAAAACCTGATGTACTCCTGACAGATATTTTAATGTTAAAATTGTTTTTCCATAGATTGTGAAATCCTTCAAAAGAGCCCCCTAGTTTGGAGCTTGACCCTCAGCTCTCCTGTGAAGCTTTCCTTCCCCAATCTCCTCTAGGGGATTCCTGTCCTCTGCCTCGCTTTTTACCTTCATGCAATTAGTATAGACAAGCACTTTTGTGTGTCTGAACCACACCGGAGTCTGTTTCGGTGTAGTTTGAAATAACACCCTGTGCTTGTATTAAGTAGAGAAACAGATACCAGATGGTGATAAGGACAGTCCTAAAATGTCATTTGGCTTTTTATGTGGAGCTCATAATGCTTGTCTTTGTCTTGTTTTGTCTCTTAATAGACTTGTCCGACTCCACATGAGCTGCCCTCCAAGCATTCAAGTCAAACCCATCCCAAAAAAGGCCAGACAACCACAGAGTCTGCAGTTGGATAGGTGGTGGATTTTCAAATCAAATTTTCACACTCAAGACTGCAGGTGACTCTTGCTGGTGACAACATGGAGAGACACATTTATATGCAGAGAAAAAAGGGGGGTGGGGCACAATGTATGTATCACAAATCAGTTTTCAACAAAGACAGGAAGGGAGAGAGAGGAAATCCAGGCAAATGGAGTCCTTCGTCCTCTGGGATGACGTGTCGGAGTGTATTTCCTTCAGAGCTCCAACAGCTCTGTATACATTTTACATACACTGGGGTGCTCTGAACTGACTGTGAACCTTCTTTGACTCTGTTCATTCAAGCTGTTGTCTACTGTCTATTGTTGCTGTCCTAAGGAGGATGCGTACATAAATAATGCAGTATGCAAAGGGAATGAAATCATATTTCTAGCAAAGACACCTCTGGATTCATGTTGCTGTGCTCATTAACCTACATCCAATCCACTTTAATGAATAAATAATTTGCAAAGTGCCTTGTTGTTGCATTGTTATGACAGTTTTTGATGCTTAGTCCCATACAATCCTTTTAAATATGCGGTAGAAAAGGAAGGTATTCTTTTCTCTTTAATGCTGTTTTTTGGTTATCTGTATGCATTACTACAGCAGACACCACCCAGCCACACATCAGTGTATAGTCTATCCCAGATGTATTGCTTAATCAGAATGGACTTGAGTGGATATTACAATTCCAAAATAGCCTTCTATCAGATAGAGACCTCCATTCTGTCTTGTGCATAAGTCCAGATGGGTTGATCTGTATTCTACACACTTGTATGTCCTCAGTGGCAGACAATAGTTTTCCATTAGAGGAAGTGATTCTCTCTGCAGCCCCAGGCCGAGCTTCGCACAATAACAGAGAGACCTAAAGCTTGCATCTCGGGCTCCTGGAGTCAACTCTCATCACCTCCGGGGTCTGGTTCACCCACTGAAGTTAGTGGAAAAAGACTGGCTTATCTGAAGTAAATTTGTCCAAGTTAATAAAGTAAAAACAGCTTATTTAATTAAGGATGGATACAAAAGTGCTTACAGTCATCGGTCACAAGTCCAGTTCAGCACCAAAATACCAATCGAAAATTGGGGTTGAGTGACCAGTGGACGTGTTTTGAACCAGGCTTCAGAAGATTAGCAGAAATATCATAAAATAATTCCAGGCTGAAAAACGATTTTCTTTATTAGTTTCTATGTGTAAATGATGAAGTTAAATATGAATAAACTAAATTTCACAGTTTAAACAGTTTTTGTTCTTCCAAAAGACAGATCTCTGTGTTTGTTCATCATTTCCTGGTCAAAGAAGAAGTGTATCAGCTATTAAACGATTAATTTTCCAGTCAAAATTTAGAAGACGTTCACAAACTAATCTAAATGTTTTTACTTTTAAGGTTTGATGTTTGTTTAATTTCAGGAAATTCTAATTAAAATTGGATCAGATTTTTCATTTTTCCTTCCTTGCCAACAGTTCCCTGAGAAGATTGATACCTTATAAGTACGCGTTTGGAGCTGAATCCAGAATCTTCTTTGCATAGTAGAGCATTAAGCCTACAGACAGGAAAAACCCTAGCATAGGTCTCTGTTTCCAGAGTATCCACTAAATATATTTTGACATGAAAAAATATAAATGGGGTGACTACACCATGTTTTAGAATGGTTTGAGTAATACTGATTTCAGTTTTCTTTGCTGTTGTCTGTTTTTTTTTTTTTTACACTTGTGCTTCTTGGCTCTCTGTTATGCCAAAATTTAAAGTCTTTGTGTGCAGCCAAGCTTACAGCTATAATTTTACTACCTGGTATTTACCATAAAGAGAGCACAATTTTTGTTTATTGAAAATTTCAAACTAGTATTCCATAAATTCCGTGCATTTTAATTTCATTTTAAATTTGTGTTTTTGTCTTATTTTATCATTAACATCACAAAAATTGTAAAACTTTTAAAAACATGTTATCAATGCTTCTAAAGCCACTTTGTGTACAACTCAGTAACAATATGTGAATATTGTAATGGATTAAGATGATACAATTTGGAATAGTCTGTGTATTTCATCGATCCATTTGCTGTGATGCTTGGTGGGGTACTGCTCAGTGTTTTATATTGCCTTTTTATCTCTCGGTTTGTTTTTTGGGGGGGTTTTTTGTTGTTGTTGATGTCAGCATAAATTTGGTTTACATTTAATTTCCTTTTAAGTAAATAAGAGTACAATAAAATTATAATATGGGCAAATAACAATGTGACGCTCTACAATGTGTACCATTTTCTTGTTACCTTTCTGATTCTGTGAAACGTGTGCTTTTAGTTGTAGTCCTCTTAATCATGTTGAAAATCAAAAGCAGTTGCCTCTTTTTGTTCTGTAATTAACTGCACAGCTCTTAATCTCACTAAGATTAAAAAAGTCACTGATCAAAGTATCCCTGTCTCCTGTAGACGTGAATGCCAATTTGACCACCGGTCATCATGATTCGCCTCAAAAGACTCTAATTGAAAAGGATCGATCACAAGGGCTTTGAGTGAACAGGAGCTATAATTCAAAGAATGCACCATCATTATCTTGACCAATAGAATTTTTTTTTTTAACATTGCACCCCTGAAACTTTCATTTCCTTGGCAAATGAAACAATTGATGGTCTTATTTGTGTGATTCAACCCAAGTGAAAAAAACCCAAAAACCTTGTATATATTTTTTTTTCATCTAAATTGTTATGAATAGACTACTGGCAAAAACTTCTGGACCCCAAGAAGCAGATACTGATAGTCTTCAAAGGGAAAAAAATCAACAATTTTATTGCTTGAACAAAATGTACTAGGCAATACAAGGCATACAAAACTAGAGTTAACAAAGCAGAATAGTAAATCCACCAATAAAAAAAACACAAAAAAAACAAAGAAGAAGATCAAGCAGCAGAGACACAACCAAGTAACAAACGAGAAGGAATTGTCTGGCAGGGAAGGGGAGGAAAGAGCAGCTAAATAAGGAGGGTAAAATAAGGGAACGCAATACAGGCATGTCTCATCAGCCTCCATCCAGGGAGCGTGCCACGCCTCCCAGGCATGTGAACACACAACACCTGGAAAAGGAAGGGGAAACAGAAAACAAACACAAAACAAAACAGTTCTCACATAAATGCTATTATCCTGTACATAATGTATATTGTCAAAACATGACTATATTCATAAAAGCTATTTTATTGTCCTGACTGTTGCATACAGACACTCCACAATGAATCTAAATATACTTTTATTAACTTTGATGCAGAAGCTCAAGATGTGTTTTGGCAGCTATCATATTTTTGTAACATCAAGCCACCACTCCATTGATATTATTTGTCTTGATGCACCCTTGAAATAATTGTTGGCAATCAAAGAAATTAGTGTTGTAAAGAGCGTTTTGTTTCCCTACTTTTTAAATACTGTCTGCTCCCCCAGATGCCTTGGATACATTTCTCTCCTCATGTAAATGCTACTGTTCTGTATTTGTTTGGCATTTTTACTCTGTTTCTATCCTTCAGGCTCCTACATTTAGTTGTTTCTCAACTGTGTGAGATGTCGGTCCATGTTCTCTTGCCTTCCCTTCTATCAATCAATACTTAGGGTTACAAACAAAAACAACTGCATAAATGGTCATCTGGTAAGTATAAATGGGTTCAAGGCAGTGACTGATAGTGTGATTGGGCCAGAACGGGACAATTGAGTGAAAACTTGCAGCCTAACTGGATCAATTATGAGGCCGTTACTGACAAATCATTTCTCGTTTTATTTCTATTAAATTGTCAGCGCAATAAAAAAAAAGGCCAGAATCTTTGGAATTCTACCCTCTTCTGACTTCATGAAGGGATTTCTAGACTTACTTTGCAAAAAAAATACTTTCCTTTTGTTTCTTTTTCTTTCACTGGAGAATGGCAACATGCCATATTCTCCAAACAAAACAAGTGTGAGGCTGAGACTGCAGCACTTTTGTTGCGTTTTTCAGTGGTCAGCCTGGTTAATAAAGCGATGCATTCAGATGATATCCAGTCCCACCTCTGCTATATTGTTTGTTTTTCATTCCAGCTGCTACTGCAGCAGTGAGGCAGAGCCCTCAGCGTCGCTGGAGCACGGAGATTAAAACAATTGTTTACACTATGAGTGCATACGAGGAGATATATGCAATATAAACAGAGGGAGGTAACAGAAATTACGCTATGACATTGCAAGCTCCATATGAATGGACTTGCAGGGTGAGAGGAAAGACACCATTATGGTGAAAGTTAAAAGTGTTTGCCTTAACACATATTTCCACTCATGGAACATTGACCTTCCAAATGACATTTGCCTTCTGTTAAGCTGAGCGTGTCTGGCATTTAGAATGTACTTATTCAGCCTGTACGTGTTGACTTTTCCTAGAAACATGGAAAACTATAGAGAGAAGGATGAATGGGATACCCTGTTATGAGAAGAAAAGTCATCACTTTGCTTTAATTATAACATGAACTCATTCTTTATATTTAGTCTATGGTCTGTCCTTTCTGATCAGGCTCTTAGGCCAACATCTGGTCAAACATTATTCAGCTTTAGCGTTACATCAGTGTTGAAAGAGATGATGAAACTGCCAGCACGTCTTTCTCTCCATGCCTCCACAATAAAGGAACAGAGCTGGACCTTTGACCATCTGTTTTATTCCTCACAGAGCAGTGCAAGATTCGATGCTCTCATCCTCTGTCTCCCATCTATTTTTCATTTTTCTCTCTTTCTGTCAGTGAGTTTGACGGTTTACTCTTTTGATGGTTTACTGCCTAGCAGTGTCCACGCTCATTTCTGTAGGTTTCAGTCACATATAGAAACTCTTCTGATTTACATCATTTTGCGATGGCCAGTTTTATGTTGTACTGCAAAGAAATGGGATTAAACAGCAGACACGGGAAACAAATCTTTTCATCATCATTAAATCTGTGTAGTGAATCTAGATATATTTACAGCAGTGCTGTACTGTGGCTCATTGGTAGAGGGGTTGTCAGCTCCACTGGGGTGTGAGTGATGGTGTGAATGATTACACGTCCTAAGGAGCAGGTGGTGCTTCCACCACCACTGTATGAATGTTTGTGTGAAAGGGTGAATGCTGGCTAGAATTGTAAAGGGCTTTGAGTAGACAGACATGAAGGAGCTGTGAAAGTTGAGTCCATTACCATTTTACTGTGGAGTTTACATTAGTACCACATTTATAATTTCAGAGGGTATTAGTGTGTGTTTTATTTCGTTAAATTTATGCTACAGGTATAATTTGGCACGAAAGTAACAATAACTTTACAAAACATGACACAATGCTCTGATATAATGACTCATCAGTTTTCAGGTTGTGCCTCATCACTGCTCCACCTTAATGTGGGGAGTATCCTGCAGCTAAGGTCGCTTTCTTCATCAGGGCATGGAGCTTTAAGAGCTCCGAAAGGATTAGTGTGGTGCAGCGAGCCAGATGGCAACTTTTGTGTTGTGTGTCGTTACAGGTTCTCTGAAGAAAGGCCATTCCCCGATGCTTAATATAGACTCTGAACTTTTCTTCTGCTTCTGTTACGCACTGGTGTCTTAAATTCATGAAGTAACTGTTTTTGTTTTGCCTCAAATGAGCAATTAACATTTGTTAAGTCCTAAATAAACCTTTTATTTTGGGTCCAGTTACTGTTTTTAACTTGATTTGTTGGTCCCTTCACACCACTTACCATTCTGGAATGTAAAATGAAAGTTGTTTCTGTTCATACATTGGATCTACTTGTTGATGGGACAGTGGAACACAACTGGCAGGACGTCTACAAATGTAGCATCACATTTAATGTGCTTTTCAATTCCTGAGCAGAAAAAAAAAAGGAATACCATTTTCGTTAATACATGATTCGATACATGGTCCCTCACTGGTTTAACACTCAAATTTTATTTGTTCACTGAAGTTAGCAGAAGTTCTGAAAAACAGCATTTTAGCTTGTGTCATTTCATCAGTTCTATTAATACATTTGATTTAATTGTTTTTATTTGTTGATTAAATTAAACTTTTATTTATCAGTGAAGCACACCAGCTCAATCATTTTTAAAAGGTACATACAAGTTATAGTTATTCTTACTATTTTGTTTTTTGTACTAATAGCATTAACAACACTTTTATGACATCACAGTTTCTTATTGTTGTTGTTGTTGTTTACATAGAAGGATAGAACCAGAGTTTGTTTTTATTTTGCATGTGTGCCGCTCTGACATTTTTTCAGCATCACAAATCTCAATTTTTGTCACACAGCTTTTATCAGTGGCTCTAAATCATGCAGACATCTGCACAGAAGCGGAAAAAAACCACACACTTTTTTGAAAAATCTCTTATGGAATTTTTCCCAGCATATTTTTGAGAGCATTCTCATGTGAAGTTTTGCAGAGCACATCTACGTATATGGTTCATATTCTACTTAAATGAAATCATCAGGGCTGATGTCTTTATGATCTGTCCATCACAAGAAAAAGGGAGTGTGGATTAGACACCATCACACTGGTGCTGCTTAATGTTTCTTTCACATTCACAGTCGTAAAATTCCTGCAGACTGTGAAACGTCACATGGTTGCTCATCCTGAGAGATCATGGAATGTTGCATCGGTCATGTATAGGGCAAACACAATGAGGTAATTTGGTTTTAGATTTAATGAAATGACCCTCTCTAATGTGGGAGCAGTCAGAATGGTCAGGACAGCCCTCTGTGGGAGGGACAAAATGGCATAAATCAGCTATATAGAAGTTATTCTCCCTGCCTCCAGAAACAAGAATCCTTTTTTGATGTTAATTTACATCATTGCTGTGTTCACGTACATCCTGAGGGAAAATGATAGCAGGCCTCCCCTATAATCATGGCACCTCCACTGTTCTCCAGCCAACCCCCTTTAATAAATCACATGGGGAAAAACATCTCATCTCTAGGGGACCTCTAGACTAGAAATCCTCCCCTGGAGTTCCAGCAGGGTCATGTTCGTACAAGAGCTGCTGAAAATTAGCATTCCTGTTTTCATCCAAGCATTTTCTTTGACAAGGACCCAACCTAGGCTTCTTCAAATGGCTCCAGTTAATGATACTCAGGGGTACTGTGTGCTTTAACCGTCTTTGTAAGGGGACAGCTCTATCCTAATTTCAGCCTCTGCCCCCCTTCTTCCCCAGTCATTTGTAAGACAACATGACAGCATTTCCATGCTCTTTGGAATAAAGACACCTGCATTTTTCAGAGGGGATTAGTCACTAAAATGCAGTCCCTAACAGTGCACAGAATAACTGGAGACTTCAAATGCAATTAGTACAGATAATCCATCACTGAGCAGGAGAACAACTCCTGCATTTTGAATGCTTGCAGTACGACATGATCTTCCGTTTTGGTTTTCAGCTCATGCAGCGATTCAAGATCACCAAAGTAGTTGGAACAGATCATCTTTCTGTTCCTTCTGCCTCTCTGACTTCTTTTTGTACTTGATCTTTTTTATTATTATTCAAATACTCCTTTGACTCAATACCCAATATTCTCTGGTTAAACAAAAGACATGTTTTCATATCTGAGCCCTGAGTCACTTATTATTTAAAAGTCATGATGGTAGTCTCTGCAACAGTTTCATCATCATACGGGTCAGAACCGCTAGTCTTGCTAGTCTTGTCTTTTAACAAAAAGCTGATCAGATTTCTTTCACAAATAAATAGGGTAAAATTTATTTCACACTGTAAATGACATGAGCAGACAAGATCATCATCATCTAAACAGGAAAGCTGATGTCTCTTGATTCACTGAGAAGAAGAAATGAACTCCACCCCCCAGAAACACAGATTGTGTGTTTCCATGAGGCAGGCAGCTTCCGTTCATCTCTCCTCCCATGATCTTCCAATCTTCAGGGGAATCTGGCCAGCCTTTTTCCAAAAGCGCAATTATTTCAATACCAGAGACACAAGTGACTTCTATGAAAATGTAATTTCACATGACAAAAAGAGAGAAATTGCACATGAACAAAGCGCTCGGGTGATTGTCAGGGGCTGAAGCCTCCAGAGAGGTCTGGTGGAATTTGATATGACCGTACTCACAATCCTTAATAACAGCTTTGTCTTCTCCACATGCACATGTATGGAAAACGGCTTTAGAGCAGATCAAATTAAACCCCCAGTCTGTCAAAGCCAGGAAATGAACCAAAATGTTGTTGAATATTTACAAATGGACATATGGACACATGTTTGATGTGATTAAGCAGGAAGACTTTGCCACGTCTTTAGGCCGAAGCTCTTCTCTCATTTCCGCAAAGTAGAGCATCACACCGGTTAATATGAGCAGGACTCTAACAGGATTATTTGTTGGGGAGCAAACATGCTGCCGTGATAAATGCTGTGATAACAATGCGGCTGTGTTAAACCGGTCAATTTCTAACTTTGATGGCTTTTTGAAGGCGGTTTGCTGCTTCTCTTCCTGTTCTGCATGATCGTGAGGTTGAAACTGGAGTGTATTTGTGTGTGCGCAGTGGGATTTGTGAGGTTAGGAAGGAGGCCAGAACTTTCAGCTCCAAACAAAACCATTAGTGAGTCATTTTTGTATTCATCAGAAACCTCTTGGGCACACATTAAGAGTGTTTCTTCTACAATCTTAGTGAAATTAGCTTGGAAGCAACTGCTTCTCGTGAAACTGTAGCTCAGGTTGAGGAAAGCGTTCATTAAAGGGACTAAATTTGGTCAACGAGCAGCTAGAACTTGTCCCTACCAGGCTACTTTCACTTTAGATAGTTGACAGCACACATTCTAACGCCTTCGCACTGCCAGCCTGCTGGCCACAATGCAGCATGGGAGAATCTCATTAACATCATCCTGGAAGGTGCTGTCAGCCAAGGGTTGTCAACATTTTGAACACTGATGTGAATATATAGTGTGTAACAGACAGACAGGGATACAAATGGAACGACAGAAGGACAGATCGACAGACAGATCGACAGACAGACAAAGAGACAGACAGACAGATAGATAGATAGATAGATAGATAGATAGATAGATAGATAGATAGATAGATAGATAGATAGATAGATAGATAGATAGATAGATAGATAGATAGATATCCAATTATTTACTGTTTAATAACATGACATAAATATTCTTTAAGTACTTTAGAGTAAAAACCATGTGATTCCTATAAAGAAAGACAACATATATAAGGGAGAGAAAATAGATACTTGTGACTTAATTTACGTCATTATTGTTATCTAATTTTTTTTTTGAAGATCAGTGTTTGGGTGTCTTCATTTCTACAAAAGAAATTATATTGACTTTTCCATCTTTTTTTTTTTTTTAATGAAAGCCACACGGGCCTTTCATTGATTCCCAGGCATCAAATTTTGCATTTTGCATTTGATTTTTTGTAAAACAAGCTTCACCTCATCTCAGCTCCGGTTCCTTCTGTCATTGTCATACTGTATCACTCTGAGTCTTCATTGTCTCCCTGAAGGAGTCCCTGAAATGTGAGCTGTGATTGTGCATTGAGACAGGGAGGACAAAGGTGACCCTCCTCTTTCTAACTGCTGGCCACGCCACAAGCACCAGTCAGCTGCTATGGAACTATGAAATCAAGAACGCTTGACAAGAGTAGCATACATTTTTAAACTGCTTATTGGCATTGCCTCAAAGGTAGCACCTCATGCTGCCCTCCCCTTCAGCTGCTGTTCAGACACATCAGTGTCATGAGCCAGCTCCCTGGAGGGGGGCTGCCGCTGCGGGCCAGCTGTGACTCCGGAGTCTAATTGGTGCCCGAGGATGCCTCCCTCTGCTGTTACAGCTGTGCTGACGCTGGACAGCGGGAGGATCAAAACCCTGTGACTATCCAGGGGTCAGAGGTCACCTGGTGGCTGCTTAGCATGCAGAGTTAGAGCAGGGCTGTCCTGAGGTCCACACAAACTGTCACAGCAGCCTTCCGCTGCTCAGCCTGTGTCTGCAACTGAAAGGATAATACAAAGACAAATGATGTGGAGACACTTTTGAAGTTAAAAAAGTTGTCACTGATATATACATGCTTAAACCACTTTATTTCAATGTTTTATATATACTGATTTTAATCCCTGCAGGGAAATTTGTGGCACACTCTAGTTAGTTGAAATCATGCATACCTGTATATGTGTGTACAGGCCCTGAACACACAAACACAGGGGGCCTGTACGCAGGCAGGGGAGGTAGAGTGGCGGGCAGCTCCTTCGTGGTGCGCCCAAATTAGAAACTTGTAAAGGGGACAGCGCCTTGCTCAAAGGCGCCTCGGCAGTGCTCCTGAGGTGGGCTGACACCACCCACTGTTAGCTCAACTCCGGGTGTTTCTTGGGCGGGAGCAGGAATCATAATAAATAAATTTTCTAAGAAGGAATCAGAAGTACTACTTAGACAGGACCGGAGCCCACGATGATTGGGCAGTATTTTCTGAACTCCTGTTCGATCTTTATTTCCCCCTATTCTTCTGGTGACTGTAGACTAGACATGGCATGCCCCTCACTAGAAACGCATTTAAGACACTTCTGGGGAGACAAAAGGGTCTCGTCCCATTTGGACGTTCTCAGAAAACATGGAAAAGGAGCAGGTGAGACCTGGACTGTTTCAGTGAGCTTCTTTTCTCTCAGCAGGAGCAGAGAACAGATAAAAAAAAGCTAATTAAAAATACACTTGTTAAAATTCATCATCGTTACTTTTGAAAACCATAATAAGTCTATATATATATATATATATATATATATATATATATATATATATATATATATATATATATATATACATATATACCATTTGAAGGAGGTAAATGGTAATTATATTGTTTATGTTATAAATAAACTGCCAGTTCAACCAAATTTAATGCTGTCCTCTGAGTTGGGGGGAGAACAGTCAGGAAATAGAACATTTGGGGAGCTTTCTAGACTGTGTGTGTGTCTCGGTGTTGTCCAGCTGGCCACACTGCCTGGTCACACACACACACACATATATATATATATATACATATATATATAGTGTATCCCTGGGATGCGCTTCGAGAAAAATTTGTGCATCCCAACACGACGTTTATGCATGCCAAAAGTAATAACAAAATATACGGTAGAAGCATACGCAAGGATTGAATTTTAAATGATTTTATCAATAACGATATATAACTGTTTAAATAAAAATTTAAAAAAAGATTAAAATTACATATTGGTTTTATCAACATGTTAAAGCCTGGTAGTCATTTAAAAAAACAGTTTAGAAATAAAGATGTAATACAGTTTGTTTTATTTCAGTTTTGCTTTTCACTAAATTGTGAAATATATATATATATATATATATATATATATATATATATATATACATATATATATATAATGACATAATGATGTTATGCATCAATTATGCATCGTTCATTACTACCAGTTACTGATGCTTCTTGCAGTAGTAAACGCTCATAATACATTTAGAGCTTATAAACGTATTACGTCATAAGCATGTATTCATTGTTTGAGTACTGGATTATTATTTGTAGTTGTCAAATTGATACAAAATGTTAAAATAAAAAATGATTTTTCTAAAAGTTCGTCCAGTGATCAATTATGGGGTTTACAGATAAGGGTTGTTCTGAATCAATTTGTACCAGTGCTCACATACATCATAATTTTGCTCACCTTTCAAAAAGAAAAATCTCTTGTCGTTTCAGCCAATCAGACAGTTACTGGCAAACATTTGTCTTTGTAATGCAAACGGACCCAACAAAACCGACAATCGATAAGAAATAAAGCTGAAGAAGACATTTCACCCAAACGAAAATTAATTTATCGTCATGCTTAACAACAACAGTTTTTCATAGAGTCAGCTAAGTTTTTCACTTACAGTGCATGATTATTGTATTCTCTTCATGCAAGAGAGGGCAGATGATTTATTTTTGTTTATTCAAATAAGCAGTGTCAGTGCAGCGGTCTATAACAAACGCTCAATTGAATTGCTACTCTGGTAAACAAGTTACTGCTCAGGCACCTTTTTTCAAATGAGGCTGGGAAAACAAATATGAGTTGCTATGACTTCATTTCCATAGCAAAGGTAAGAATGAACTCACCATCACCCCATCAATGCTTCTCTCAGTCTATTGTGGAGTAGATTCATCATTGTGAAGAATGAAATGTTCAAACCAATGGCCTATTTTCAGAAACATTAATTATATCTACTGTAGATGTATTTCTTACACAGTATGTCAAGTAGCTCAGTTTTATGATCGCATTAGTCATGGTATACCAACATTAAAAAACAACAACAACAACAACAACAAAAAACAGCAAACCACAACTTCAAAAGTTAACACATTGTTCTTAATCCTCTGATATTTACATACAGTATTTGCCAATTATGGATTCTCCTGACCGATGGGCAGTCTGTAAACCCTGAAAAAGATCCTTCCTTATTTTTGGTAAATTGTCATGTGTCCAGAATTAATCTGGGATTAAACTAAAAAGCAGGGAACAAGGATTTTACTGTGGGATCTTATGAACTATATATTTAATTTATCAGCTATTGCAACAAGATTCAGCTTCCCGTCTAAGAGAAGACGTTGAAGTGAACATGTTTATTCCATCTCTAGACTGTAAAATATCTGTATCTATAAAAGATTATATTAAATTTTTATATTTTTTGCTTCTTTCCTTTTCACACATTAAAAAATACAGCATAGCGGGCAATCATCCTGTCAGTTATATTTTTCAGTAAAGTACAGTTAGAACCCAAATACAGTTCTCGGCCAGAGACAGAGAAATTTCAACTTTGTGACTGGAGAAACAAATCAAAATTAAAAAGCAACCAGTGTCCACATGATGACTGAGCCATGTTAAAGAAACACAAACAAACAAACAAACAAACAAACAAACAAACAAACAAAAAAGGCAAGTCAGAATATGACAAAACATGGAAAAGGACATGAAGGAAAAATGAGGAAGTAATCATGTGAAGAGGCGGCAGTGGGGCGGCAGTGGCTCAGTGGTAAAGCGGGCGGTAGAGCGGGTCGTCCTATGATTTAAGATCGGCGGTTCGATTCCCGCTCCCGCCCCCCCAAAAATACCCTGAGGTGAGCTAACAGTGGGAGGTGTCAGCTCATCTCCGGAGCACTGCCGAGGCACCCTTGAGCAAGGTGCCGTCCCCTTTACAAATTGCTCATTTGAGGCGCACCAAGAAGGAGCTGCCTGCCACTCTACCTCCCCTGCATGCCTACAGGCCCCCTTGTGTGTGTGTGTGTGTGATACAGGGGCCTGTACTCACAAATATGTATGTATGCATGCGTTTGTAATCAGTAGCTAGAGTGTGCTTTCTTAATTTCCCTTCGGGGATCAAACCAGTATATAAAAAAAAAAAAAAAAAAGAGCGTCAACATCAACTTAGTTCAGAAACGTGCCAAATTAAAGGCATGAAAAAAACAAACAAACTACTATTAAGAAATAGAAAAGGGACATGATTTAAATATCATCCTGTAGGACAATGAGTGAACATGTGTGGGCTAGATCTTAAAGAGTGTCTGGACTGGGAGAAGCCCAGTTGCACCATGGCATGTTTGATGTACAAATCCAACCAGGATATGTGACTCAAATATTGGGACCCGGCTTACAGTATATCTCTGTACAACTCACTGTACAGAGATATAAAGTCACTAAGAAGATAATGTCACAAACCTCTAATTAACTATGACTACAAGGTTAGCGTAATGTTAAAGATCATCAGTACACGTGTAGACTAAATGATGCTTCATTCTAAGAAACACATTTATTTTTTTGGTTCAGGTCAAATGTTTATAATCTTAACTGAGCAGTCCAGCCTGATGTCACCAAATCACATTTGCATATGTACATAATTTCACATCTTGTCATATAGGATTTTTTGCCTTTAAATAGTAATTTAACCAGTAGGGTAAACATGTTTCTGTAACGTTAATCCACACTTTATAAAGCTCACTAAAATGATGTCAGCTATCACGCTAGACCCCAGCACCAACTGGGTTAAACTTCCTTTGCTCACAGGACACAAGACGGAATATCAACCAGTGGTGCGTAGTTAGTCCATCATTTATTGTCGACAAAAAAAAGTTGTTGAAGAAGGAACTTCGTTGTGTTTCTATTAGCGGTACTTCAGTCCGCTTCCACAAGACTGCCTTCTTCTTGGATGCCATGACACTAAATTTAGGGTTGAATATATAAGCTGGTGATGAGTCATCAGGATACTGGGATTGACTGACACAACCTGGCCTGGAAATCTGACGATATTAAATCTGTGACAAATTTCAGTCTGAATCCATGACTTGGCAAAATGTCTAAATGTAAATGAGTCACACACACTCCTGTGCTGACTTGGTGTTTATATCAACTACTTCATCTCTCACCTTATTTTGTTCTGTACTATTTACTAAGATCCTATCAGTAAAATCACAATCTCAATGGAGCACCTGAAGACAAATCCACTTCACCTCCTGCAACAGCTTAATGACAGAGCAAGCAGACATCTGAGAGAAGACATTATCATCCAGGAGGATGAAAATGCTATTATAAACTGATTAGGTGGAGGAGAGCTGGATCGAAATCACACTTGAATCTTTTTTGCCATTAATTAGTGGTTCTGTCAGTGTGGTTCATTCTGCAGGGATGACTAATGTGCGGAGCTCTCCCACTGCTCTTCATGACCAGTCAGTACATTGCTGTCACATTTACATATGTAGCTCTGACAGCAAAGAAAAATCCCACTGCCTATTAATGTAGCTGGATTTCTGGGAGCAGTCTATGCATTCTAGTCCAGACGTTCCACTTCTCTACCCAAAAAAAAAGATGACATGAAAGCAACAGGATGGCTGCCTCGCATTAGTAATTGGTTGACTGTAAAACCACTTGTGGTAATTTGTGTGAATGTAACAATGGTGACTTGTCCAAGTACATCCATATGTGCCTCTGCCACTCCTCTCAGACATGCAAAGTGTTGTTTCAAACTCTGTTTACAGTCACTGTAAGGTTGAAACACAATCTGTTTAATCATCTCTGACAACCCAACATGTCTTTCTGGACCCGTTAAGTATGTTACGAGGCCGAGGGGGCTTGTAAAATGGTGCTCACAGCAATTATAATAATCAAATTTATACCTGGTAAGCAGGAGGTTTATTTGCCTTTCTTTGACTTTGCATGTTCCCTCTTGTCTGCATGGCTTCCTTCCATTTAAATATTCTAATGAATGAAGTTGAGCCCATGGATTTTGTCTAGTATGAAAGATATTGTTTGTAGTGTAAAACCCACAAGGCTCAGCTAAATGTTTCTGAAACAGTTCACCCTCTTTCAACACACCATTGAATTGATGACCCTGTTTTCTATAAGCACTTGTGTCCAGCAATAGGCAGCTGTTTACAGTAATGAAAGCGATGATAAACCCACTGAACATTACGAAAAAGAGGAAAAAAACTAGCAGGTAAACATAGCAGAACATTGATAGTTAAAGGATCAAGTATTAACATCAATATTTCAAGGAAAGCAGGTACAGATACACTATTGATTCTGTAGAAAAGAAACAATTTGCCATGACCGAACACCCGTCAAAGACAAACTACCTTCTAACAGGCAGAACCCTCAGAGCAGGACCCAGATCTATGTGGGTGGTGTGTTGGGTGTATGCTAATAAAAATCTGATTAATAATAATAAAGAAACAAAAATAGGTGAAGTAAAAGACACGTTTGGCTGTACATCAACCTGCCAATCTATTAATCAATGAGTTCAAGTTAAAATATATCCCAATATGGCACTGACTAACTGAAGACTAGATTGGCAAATGCCATAATTCGTTCTGTCCGTATGTCCATGTGCCCATATTTCCAGCACTGTTGTCCCACCTGTAAGGTTAGAGAAGCTACATCCCTACCTTCATCCCTACAGGGATGGCTTTATTACTAAACAGAGAGCTGTTGAGAAAGAAACAAGCCAGTTGCATGCCGTGACTCTGTATGCCGGCTTAGACATTCCTGACAGCCTGATAAATGAAACATGTTGCGAGGATCTTTACAATACCGCAAATCCCAATGACACCTCAGGTTTAATATGTAAGGCATACGCTGTAATACATCTGTGATGCTATGGTGGTAAAAAGAGATTTATGACACACAACAAGCTATTAAGGAGCTGTATGTGGTGGGGTAATCAGGGGAGGAAATGGGCTGGAAATTCTCTTCTTCATGCCACATTGATTCATCCTTCAGTGAGAGAAACCTCCCCATTATGCACACCTCATCTAAAAGGGCCCTAGGATGATCATTGCAGGCCCACAGTACACTGATCCCAGGTCTGCTGTGAGGTCAACAGAGGTCTTTCCTGCAGCATCTGGACGCTCAGGAGGCTGCCGCAACTACTTGATTCATGGAGTGTTGATAATATCGCTGCATGAGCAAAGAGCGTGAGGTGCAGCAGCATGCATCATGACTGTGTGGGCAGAGAAAATCTGTCCCACAATGCAAGGGTTTCACATCATGTTGTAATGAATGAGAACAGATCTCATCAAAGAGTATTTAATGTTAAGTGTTATGTAAAATAATTGAATAAAATGGTCAAAATCCAGCTCCTGAGGGATTTCCGAGTACCACTGTGTTATAGCAGATTTCTTATACAGTATATAATACTACAAACAAACAAACAACAAACAAACAAACATGAATATGAATATGAACAGCTTCATTTCGGGGTGCTTCCATCCGCCTGCCTCTCCATGCTGGATGTAACATCTTGGAAACAGCTTGCAGCAGTCAAGTCTATCAGCCGGCTTTCAGGTAGTTGAGATAAAAAACATGACTGCCTAAATAACTACACAAACCTGGGCGACAGATTGGAAATTGTTGTGCTGCCAGATTTAGCAAATTACTGTCAAATTGATGGGATTTCATGTAAAATGTTTGGCTTGATTAGTAAAAAGTGTCAAAACAGGTGCAAAGCACTGCTTGCACATATTGCACATGTTCCCCACTGCTGATTCAGCTTTTACGTGGTAAATATTATAAGATGCTTCCTGTAGAGGCAGACACAGTGGTACCCATGGTACTCACTATAAATTATGTAAAAAGGAAATAATTTGATAAGCAAATAGTTATATTTTACTGGTTCATCCTTAGTAATGCAGAGGATAAACCTTTTTTGATAGAACATCATTGCATTCTGTAGTGCATTCCTGCTGCATGGGTGGAATACTTACATTGATATGTTGTTCTAAAATGAACATATTCATATTTAAAGTTTTCATTCAGCACCAAACATGATATTTGCATCATTCTCATAGAATGATGCAAATATCGAATTTAATTCATTATTTTGTTGATCTGATAGAGAGAATAGCCGCAGTAAATACACTTTTTCCATTTCATTCAAAAATGTAAGCCCTGTGGTTGATGCCATTCTCTGTCCTCTCTTTGATTTAACATGTCATTTTTTTATTCTTTGCTTCTGGGCTGGCTGTTAAGTGATGGCAGGACGACATGGAGGGGTAATCCTGGTACAAAGTGGCCCTGGAGTCCATCAATGGCCCAGGCTGGAAGCCGAACAGCCGCGTGGTCAAGGTTATGATGCAACGAAAACCATTTGCCTCATATTGCTGGGCTTTAGGCCGCTGTGGAACAATTTCAGGGCAGTGCTGCTTTGTCCTATAACCCCTGACATGCCATTTAAATTCTCACTGTGAAAGCAGATTGGTTGAAACTGAATTGCCCAACAAAACTGATAAATTAAGTTGACGATGATATCACAATCTCAATTCTGCGGCAGTTCAAGAGAAATTGCATTGCATCTCTAATTCTGATTAAGATCCTGTAGCCCCACTGATCTACTGTTGTTTGCTCGTCTGGTTTAGACCTCTTTACTGCTTCAAAGTTTCTAATTAACCAGATACGGAACAGTAAAAAAAACTGTATTCAAAGTCTTTAATTAATTCTGGTGAATTAGGAGAGAGAGACTGGGAGCTTTATCGATCTTTTACCAGTTTTAATTAACTAAGTGACTTATTTTAGCTGCTGTGTGGCATTCTTTCAAGCAGCTTGTTTTTACACCATAAAACCTGATGCAAGTCTTGTTTTCAAAGTTTGACTCATTTCTGATGAAGGTCAAAAATACATGAACATTCTGAAAATGTACCACTAAGTACCTGTAAAGAGGAGGAAGGGATGGCTGTTCGCTTTCTCTCCTGTTGTCATGGCCAGCACTGGTGGAGACTCTAGTGTTTATGGTGTTTTTGTTTTCCTCCCACTTTGCATTTCTGGTGGGTTTTTTGCTCTTTCTGTTGTTTAGGTTTTAGTTGACTTCTGCTAGGGGAGAGGGGACAGTAGTGGTTCCCTCACTTTTGTTCATTTTTGGTTACTTCACAAACAATTAATATGTTCAGGGGGAGGTATATCTTAGCTAGATTTTCTTTGGCTTTTTAGGCTTCAAGTTGTTACCAATTATTCACTCAAAACCAAAAGTTTTTTTTTTTTCTTTGTAATTTCAAGTCTGTCTTAATTATACTATATATCTGTTATGAGCTGAGTTAGGGGATCGTAACAGCATCCATTGGGTAAAACTCAACTAATCCATGAATTCCAACAAACTGTAAAACAATTTAACATAAAGTTGTATGACTTTCAAAATGCATCAAACGTTAATTTAAGGTAAGATAAGGCTGGTTTTATCTTCAAACTGCAAATAAATCTTGTGAGAAGAGAAAAACTAACAATACTTTTAGTCCCTTCTTACTCTGTGCCTCTGTCTCATATGTATTTGTTTGAATTGAATACAGGCATCATAACAACAAAGATATTTTGCACACACTTTATCGCACTAACAACTCTGAGGCTATAATGAAGTGCCTGACTGTGGTGGATGCACTACAACTACGCAAAGCATAAGCAGTAACTTACCTTTGGTTTTCCTTCTCATTATCGTACCGTGTGTAGATCTGGGGATAGATGTCATATTACAACAAACAGGCAATAATGTATTTGTGTGAAATCTGGTTTGTATTTAATATCTATAGAAAGGTTTTTATCAACATAATTTGCATTTTGTTTAACTATATTTTCAGCTGTGGGTTGATAAATATTTACAGCACCTGTTTCAGAGAGTGAACATAAACAAGTTCAACAAGCTTGTCATTAAGAAAAACACATTTACAATTTCACAATTTTGTCCTACAGCGTTAAACACATCAGGAGTGTCTTCGGATTAGCATCTTGGATGAGTTGATTTAATGGGACAGGTGCGATTTTCAAAAGAAAGGGCATTGTCAGCTTATTAGCTGTTTATGTGACATTCAGGGACAGCTCTGAACTACCCTATCATTCTGTTGGTATTGAAATTACTAATTATGAAAGCATTCCTGGTCACATTTATTCTGATGCTCATGCAGAGACTTCCCTCTGTGTTAGCAGCTGGCCTGCTGAGATATTTGTCAAACTTCAGGGCTCTATGGGGGTATTCTCTTTAGTTTCAATCTTCACTATACCCCTCACGTTAGGTCGGGTAGAATTAAAATATGTGGTAAACCAGAATGTGTAATACAAACTTCCATCCGTTCATCCTTTCCATCATCTCTATCATCTTGTTTCATAACCGCGACACATTTTTTTCGCCGGACTACCACAACACTTTCTCTGAACTAGGCTGATCTGCCTGAATTTGTCTGACTTCCAAAGTTATTATCTCCTTGTGTCCTTCTGTTTTTATGTCATGTAATAGGTTGATCTCTCAACCAAAAACAGCACTGCAGCTATCTACACAGGATTGGTTCGTAACTTCACCAGTGTAGAAGTATAATAGTGATAGAAGAGCTCCACCTAACTGTTCCCCTATTTCTCGTATATGAGGGAAAAAACTGACAGTTTTCTGAGTTGGAGAAACAATCCTACATGCTTCTTCCATTGCTAACATTCCTATGACATGGTTGTGTAGGAATAAGGCTTTTCAGATTTTTTTTCCCTGAAGAACAAGAAGCTACAAATAAATAAAAAGGTTTATGGCACACTGGGGTAAACAGAGATCAGACAAATAAGGAGCACAAACATTAGTAGGGTTTAATTATTGATTAGTACAGTATTATAATGGTTTCAGTGTTATCTGATTTGCAAAGCCAGCTTCAAGAGCTTTGCAAGCTTCAACAGGTCCCTCAGAAGTAGCTGATAAATTTATAGAGAGGATCCTGCTACAGGATGTGAACATTGTGTGGCGAAGGCATGCTGGAGCACCGAACTCTCAGGAACAGGATATTATCAGCGGCAGCACACACCTCAGCAGAGAAGATAACAAAAAGTGTGGGTTCTTGTTCACACAAACACACGCACACACACACACACACACACACACACACACACACACACACACACACACACACACACACACACACACACACACACACACACACACACACACATAAAAAGATTGACCCCCAAACCTTGCTCTTACAGCTGGCAACCACAACATAATTTACAAACACAAAGATATTATTTAAGTAATCAGGACAAGTCATGCAAAATGTAATTATACCAGAACATGATGACAAGGATCATCATTCCTTTCATGTAAACCAGACCGCACCGTAGGAAACGCAATTAATATGGATTGTCAGACACAGTATTCAGCTTTACATGACTAATTCAAGCTTTGCATTTATTTAAGAATGAATAAATGTTCATTCATCATGCTTCAAAAAACAAAACAGACCAATCAGATTTGGGTCATTGCTTATTTCTATTCATATGTAAAAGGAATTTTCTATTGTGTCGATTAATTTTGGTCAATAGAGCTAGTGTTCTTTTTCTTAACAAATCTATGATGGAAAATGTTCATCAGTATCCCTTTTATCCAAAACAAAGAAGAGACATGGCCAACTCTGACTGAATATACAGTCACCAGTTGAAGAAAAAAAACATTAAAATATAGTAAACCATAAATATGTTCTGCATTAATTTTGATTTAAAAGACAAAATGTTATTTCTAATTATAATTAATTATATTATCAAGGTTCATTGTTTTTTGAAAAAATAAATTACAATACAAATATTCTGTTCATTTCAAGTGCAACAATTGTAGTTGCACATGTTAGGGTTTGAGTTAGGGATATATTTAGTCTGTGTAGATGTTCAGTCTTGTTGGTTATGTCTAGTTCTTACAGTTTTTTTCAGTCGCTAACAAGAGTTTGTCCAAACAGTAGTCACATTTTCTAAACTCTCAACACAGGCTCCCACCTAGAAACCACAGTTGTTTAAATGGTCAATTTTCTTCTCAAAAGCACATTGTGTTAAATAAACACTAACTCTTCATTTCAAAATAGAATACATCTTTTTCTGCACACACACTTTACCAAAACACTGGATATCCGACTCAAAATCAAATGACTGTGTCAAACAATAATTCTTGTTTTCTCTTCAGAAGATACATGCAGTCAATCAAAGTACAACAGGTTTCAAAATACTGGGTATTGTTAACATTTGAGAAATTACATTGACTTTCATGTTTGTTTTACCGGTATTTGCATAAAAAATGTACACAGAATTTCTTGGTTGGGACATGCAATGTTCACATTCAAAAGCATTCCAGTAAAGAGCAAATCAGTTTTCTTCCTTTACAGTTTATTACAGGAGGTACAGAAAAATACTGTTTACAATATGATAGAACAGTAAAAACTTAGTAAACAAAATATTCATGAAAACACACAAGAACATTGTGAACAACAAAAAACAACGACAGCAAAAAGCCCAGAAAAAAAGGGGGGCGGGGGGGCATACGTAAAAAAACACAAAATGACTGTCTCTAATCTCTACAATCTCTGATATCATCCAAGGCAATGCACCTGGGATTGAACCACTTGGTGTGCCGGATCCACCCTTGGCAATGATCAGCTGTGTGTCAATGGAGGGGGCAATGACTCAGTGGTAGAGCGGGTCGTCCAATGTTACAAGATCGGCGGTTCGATTCCCACTCTCGCCCAAAAATAACTGGAGTGTGAGCTGACAGTGGGAGGTGTCAGCTCACCTCTGGAGTGCTGCCAAGGCACCATTGAGCAAGGCGCCGTCACCCTTAGAAGTTGCTCATTTGGGCGCACCGTAAATAAGTGGCCACTCTACCTCCCCCTGTATGCATACAGGACCCGTGTGTGTGTCTGTGTGTGTGTGTGTGTGTGTGTGTGTGTGTGTGTGTGTGTGTGTGTGTGTGTGTGTGTGTGTGTGTGTGTGTGTGTGTGTGTTCAAGGCCTGTACACATATATACACGTGTGAATTACTAACACTATAGTGTGCCACTAATTTCCCTTTGAGGATTAATTGAGTATATAAAATTTAAAAAAAAAAAGAAGAATTAAAAAAATATATATATATTCAATTGTTTGTTTATCAGCTGCGATATATTGTTTTTGAACTGATATCATTGCAGAAGCAGAGGTTTTTATACTGTATCTAAGGTTTGGAATATTGTTGCTATTGTGGGATGTTGTGTGTTAACATCCGAAAATAATAGAAAAACGATCCACTATTTTGTTGTGAGGTATAGTTTGTCTGTTAAGAAAATGAAAGCATTGTGGAAATATGTTCATTGACTGCATATTGTGTGAAAGCAACATGAACATGTGTGAATGGTATGGCCACAAAAGACTGATGCTGTGCTAATTGTGTTTAGAGTTTTGAAAATGTGACTACTCTTTGGACAAACGCCTGTTAGCAACTGAAAATTCAATAACAATAGACAATGCATCATTATTGTCAAAAAGAACAACAACGAATTAAACCACTCTAGACCACTTGTTGTTAAATATTCAGACAAAGATAAATGAAAATTTATGACTTGTGGCTTTGAAGACTAGCTGTGGCTTTTTGATGAGAACCAGAGTGTCATGCAACTGGAAGACCCGCACATCCAGAATTACAGGGCAGAGACAGGATTCAGACAAAACAGAGAGCTTAATACACTCAGTTAAGTTTAATTCAAATAGTCATACAGTCCACTGGGCATGTTAAGGGCAATCCTCCATTCATTCATGTCACAAATTCACACTAGGTGATATGTGTTGCAGTCCAGGGTCCAGTTTAGAGGAAATAGTTGCTCCCCACAAGTTTGCAAACACTGATTATATTAACAACAATGTAGAGCCGTTCTTAACCTTTCTGCTACTGAGACCTCAGAAGTTTGTGCGAAGCCTGAGTGATTGACCCTTTTATTCCATATATAACCTACACCTGCTGGAGCGGGAAGATTTACAGATGACAGATGTGCTTCCATTTCTGTTGTCAGTGAGTACAGTCTACTCTTAGGTGGGGATGTTTCTGTTACGAGGTCAATACGATAGTCACAGGAACACCAAGAAGAAACTGTAGTGGCAAAGACTTGCTCAATACAGGTTTAAGATCCAAGAATCCAGCTGGCACTGCAGACATATATGAGAATTCCCCCTGGGGCTCTACATACCCACCTTGTGGTAAGGCTGACAGTGGAAAGTGTGAAAATAGTGCGCACCCAACCCCAGGACGATGTTAGTAATCCAGTCAATGTGACATTTATTTCTGACCAAACAGCGATAACTCAAAACAATAGGAACCTGAGGAGTGTCTATCAGATGCAATGAAATTTCTTCACTGTGGTGACCAGAAATCATGAGGATGAAAAGTGTTGTATTTTATCTGAGCAACAGGTTGACCATTTAGATCACTTGCTTGCTTGTCTTGGGGTAGTTTTTGGGTGGGGACCCCCAGTAGGCTGACTAAGGCTGTGTCAATCTTGCTTTAATCTGAACCATAGTCTACCAGCAGAGCAACCTCCACTTGTTGATCTTTCATGTCAGGGCACGCTTGACAGATGATTTGGAAGAGGGTACAGCGCTCGCTGGTAACTTCCAGCCTATGAGTGGGTGTTGCCTTATTGGACAAGAAGCCACATAGTGCCTTAGCTGACCGCAATACAAGCAGAAGTCAGGGGAGCTGCATTGTTGTCATTCCTCAGAAGACAGCTGGAGTCAGTCCACCTGCACCTGCAGGAGAACTTGAGGACGGCTGTAATGCTGTTGATGATCTGCAAGGAGAAAACCGAGAGCACCTGGCTAGCCTTGCCTTTTCTCTCTCTAAATTAGCCTGGTATCAATAGTTAGATCAATGAGAGGGTCAAAATTGGAAGGTAACTTATGGGTAACTCTCTCATCCTTTATGTTTTCAGAGAGTCCATTTAAAAAGGCCTTTCATTGAGCATCTGTATCCCAGAACAATTGGCAGCCAATGTGTGAAAATCAATAGTGTAATCAGAGACAGACCTCCTTCCTTGGTATGCTTGCAGCATAGCTTGTGCTGCCTCACAGCCATTAATTGATCTGTCAAATAACTTCTTCATCTCTCAGGTGAAACTTTGCAGAGAAGCACAAGCAGGTGAATTAGCATCCAACACAGAAATTCCCAATTACTTTGCGCTTCCATCTAAGAGAATGATTATATTGGCAATTCTAGAGTGATCCGATGAAAAAGTGGATCGCTGCAATGCAACACCACAGAGCATTGTGATTAAAAAGAAAAAATAAAGCACTCGCTCGCCACCATATTGTTTGGGTGGATGCTGGTGTGACTCATGACTAGTTGGTTGGTTGGTCAAGAAAGACGGGTAACAGTGATGATGGGTACACTGCGACAGCCTGTAGCTGGCATAACTAGCTAGCCGGTTGGTCACCACTACCTAAAAGAGTGTGGATTGTGGAGTGTGGCAGAGGCAGTTGACAGAAAACAGAGTTTAATACAAATCCTAGAATTCAATACCAAATGATGAGATATAGGCAGAAGTACGGAGATGTAAGGCTGACGGAAACTCAGGAAACAGGCACAAGTCAAGAAGTCAAAAAACATTCAAAGGCAGGATACGAAGCAGGCAGGAGCACAAACAACAATCTGCCAGAGACAAAGTGCAAACATGATGGTATAAATATTCAAGTAAGTCAGAAACAAGCAACAGGCTTGGCAGAATGAGCAGACTCATAGCTGATTGGTTGGTGGGGAAGACTTGAAGGAGTGGCAGACAGTGAGTTTGGAGTAGAGGTGGGAAAAGGCTGGCCAGTGCAGGGTGAAAACTAAGCAGGACGGTGGTGAGTAAGAGGAGCAGGAAGCTCCAGCAGTGTCCCTGATACCAGAGATTCAGATCAGATTTCCCTTTGAGAATAAGTCATTTGTGCATTTATGGGTTGTTTTTTTTTTTAACATATGTTCTGCTGCATGTGATACATACTTAAAAATGATAGAATTGCATTGGCCCTTACTCAAATATTCAGCACTGCAGTACTAGTTTAGTAAAAGGACAAAATATGCAAGAGGAAATTTAACAACAATAAACAAACAAAACAAGAACTACTTAAATATTCCTTTTTAGTGGGGATATTTTTGAACCGCATAATGACACTAAAATTGAGCAATTTAAATAATATATAAAACATGTTGAACTAACTCTTAAGCCAGTATATGGCTACAATCTCATTCATTGTTTTCATATTTTTCCTCTCTCCAGTAAGTTTAAAAACAAAAGAAAACTATTGCACTTTTTATATAACCTTAAGTAGGGATTTATATTATATTGTTGTTATACTTCATATTATCATTATAAATATTGTTTTCAGGAATAATACTAGTACATTTTTTTCTGTTGTTTAAAAGAAAATTTTGTATTATGTTGTAATGAAATTCCTTTCTCAAGTGCAATCTGTAAAAACAATCTGTCTTGACGCTAGTGCGACAAATAGGGGAGTCCTCTATTACATGTGTTGAGGTACAGTATATGATAACCCCCTGTGTTCAACCTGACCCTCTGTGCTCCTTAAATTGGTTATTGATCCCGCTTTATTTAAGCATATTGCTGCATTCACTTTTTCCCTGAGCCCAGTCCTTTATGTGGAGGTGGTATGCCATTGTGCCGTATCTTGTTGCATGAGAAATGCTGATAAGGATGAGCCATGCCATCCCCTCCACCTTGGCCCACCATAAATTACAATAGTTTCAGAAACCCATCAATTTAGCTTTGTAGAGCAATATTTTCAAAACCATTTATTTTTCCAATTCAATGGATCCTCGTATTTCATTACCTGAAGCAGCGAGACATGCAGCTGTAATCCACGGTACACAGGAACCCAATCGATAGACATGATAAAGAGACTCAGATCGATCAATACCACTTTTCCCCTGCATCAATCAAATCATTGGAGTGGTGTATTTAAGATTTAGGAATTTTTTTCCTTCTCTTTAAATATGATGTAATGCCATCCATTAGAGAAGTTCTCCAGTAAATGCTACATTTCTTTACACTCTGATAAAAGAGGGCATAAAATGGCTAGCTTTTCAAACTTTAATTACACCACAGCATCCTTTATTATCATCCCACAGCCGTTATCTACAGTACTGACCTTTAATGGAACTTGGCTCTATTGTGCTTTCTTCCTCTAATGACAGTGTGAATGCATTCTTGCAGTTCAAATATCACTCAGCTGCACTGGAGTCACAGCATCAGTCAGAGGAGGGCCTGTGGTTTTATTCTGAAGAGGTTTATTCTCAGGCGGGTTAAATTTTAGATCTGTTTTACTCCCGAAGCTTCTGGTAAGTAGTTTGATAATGTACAAAAAAAAGTAATCTGGGATTAATGTTGGATAATTGCTGAGTTGGTGGGGCATGATTCAAACTTCAACCTCCCTTTAGTGATTTTTCAGAGGAGAAAGAACAAATTAAAGCTGAAATGTGTTGAATATATATTAGATGTAAGCTCCATTTTTGACTGAATACAAATGCCGGTGAAGCCACAGTTTCACCTTGCAAATGTGGGCGGTTTTTGCTTAGTTTTGAGCAATGATACTCATATATCATTCAGCTGTTCTCTCTGACAAGCAGCCAGCTGTGTCCATGTCAGTTATCTGACAGAGCAGCGGTTCTCTTCAATCAATCATCTGATTACCCATCCCAACACTTTGTAGAGAAAACAACGTGACGGATTAGATTTGAATTGGTGACTCTGGTTAAATTAGCTCAAGCTGAAGGTCCCCCAAGACCCTGGCATCACTCGCCTATTACAAAAACATAATTGGGATGTTGTGACACTTCCTGGTGGCCCCCCTTTTACTATTTGTTGGCACCTCCAACTGCTTGTAATGCAAAAAAAACCTTGCCTTCTGTCTTTCCCTGTTATACAACAAAATCAATGATTCATAAATGGTACTTGGTGACCCGTGTCGCAGCAGTCAGTGTCGGGCATCTGAAAAGGCATGCTCGCCTTTGTGTTCGCTATGATTACACACAGCTAAATGAACAGTGAAGTCATACACTTCAATGAGAATGTGTGACATGAAACACACACTCTAGGGGCTCAATGGTGATCAGTAATTAGTTGATCTCGCAGTGCAGAGCTTTTGGTAACATGCAAGCGGTGAGTCACCCAGATACGCAGTGGGTTAACAGCACAGTATGGAGCATTATACTCAGAAGTCGCCATTCTTAAAAAGTCCTCCACACCCGGTTTGACAGACCTTATTGACAGACCTTATTGACAGACTTCTGAACATATGCAGAATCGTGTCCTCTGCCTCTGAGAGTTGAAGAGGCAGTGCCAAATTCCACTGTATCTGAAAGGGATGAAAAATATTTGTAAGTGCTCAAGATGACTCCTTCATGTCAGGATCAGCATTAGTTGGAGGGGCTGTATTTATATGCTTTTTGTTTTTTAGTATTTCAAGGACTGGTTCAGGAAACTTTCACCTCGCATTTCCTTTCCATCTACCAGTGGCCAATGGGAAGTAAAGAACCAAGTTTCTAAAACCAAAAACACCTCCTGGTGCTCCTATTCTTCTGGTGTTTGCTATCATTTGCAAAAAATTTTCCTCCCCTAACTTTATGATATTTTCCAGATTATTTTCTAATTGGAGTTTTTGCCTTGTCTTTGTGTTATCAGGGTAATGTTTTATCGATTCTTTTTTAATACTTAACAGCCTGAAATAATAGTCAGAAGGTTGAACAGTTCTCTGTTTTCAGACGAAATGAAGGATTTCAGGAATTAAAGAACAATATATAATCTGGCAACTGAAAATGAAAAATGTATCTTGACTGAAGCTCTCTGGCCTGCATCTAGCTCAAATCAAATGATTGTGCACTATGAAAACCTATTTGTTTCCTCTCCCTCTAATGGTCCTACCCATTGCTCTTTCCACCCCTGTGATCACCAACTTCTATTTCACATATGGCTCTCTGCGACAGCACAGGTTTTACGAATACCATGGGTCAGACACATCTCATCCAGCGTTTCATTATTCATTGTTCTCATTTTCCATGAGAGATTCATTTCTTTCAGGAAGTCATCTAGAAAGCAGTGAATGCCTTTTTCCTGCTGGTGTGAGGAGAGGCTGTGGGAAAGGCAAAGGAGGGCATATGGAAATCTCACAAATAGAGCTGACAAAAAAGAAATGCTTGCCTCTACACAAATTGCCTGCATTTTCCATTGATAGGAATTACAGCATGTTTTGTTGACCATGGTTGTTCATTTATACATGCAAAGATCTATCTGTCCACACTAATACCTGACTTATTTCATTTCCCTACACATTCAGCCAAAAGAAAAACATCTACTTCTATATTTCTAAAAAGAACCCAGTAAGTGGATAATAATAAATTGGCTTGGTCAGCACGCTCATTTTCTGATTGCCTCAAGATAGCTATAAAGTCTCGGCTGAGCTGCCACTTATGCATGTTGCTTATATGAATGTATGTATATGCAGCTTGGTTGAAAAGACAGGAATACATCAACGCGCAGTAATGCAGCCTAATAGACATGAGACACACTTGTGCTGCTCTGGTTACCAAATTAATTGAAGTAACTTACAGGTAGAAGGAGCTACATACTTCTTTTTCTCTGTTCCATCTGTTTACTGATCTGTGCTTTTATTCTCCAAGTATTACACCCATCTCTGTCCTTTCATCGCATCTATAAATCGGAGTTGCTTCCATTTGAAAACATCTCGTCCGGTTGTCCAATGGAAACAGCTGGTAACAGTTTATTGGAAAAGACTGTTCTGACACAGAAATCTAATGAATCATCATGTTTAGTTGTGCTTTTGTCATATAAAGTTGACATTGTTTGAGGTGTCTTTGTCAGGTTGATGCAAGGCAGACCCTTCACCTTCTTCTACTCAATTACAGTCATGATTTGGACTTTAGATAACTCCATCAATGGTTTTGGATGCTCATCCTCATTGTATCCCACTATTTGTGTGGGATTTTGTGAACATTATCACATTAACCCTAACAGGCAAATAGATGATTAATGGGGTAAACACTAACCTTTTGGTATTCTAATCAGGTGGTTCTTTAGTCTAAGTGGAAATTTCTCTAAAATTTGTAGAAAACTACATTCCTGAGGAATCAATTGTTAATCGTAGACCAATGACACAAATACCTTGTTTTTATGTTCTCAGCTCTTTTTCCAACGTGTGGCATGATTTCTTATTGACTGGATTCAGCTTTGGTATCACATCGTTTTCCAATAGAGGATAGTACCACCTCCTTGTCACTAGCTGTCATAGCGATGACACATTATTTTGGAACCTCAAAGGTGTTGATATCCAAAAAAGTAGGTATCAGGTGCTTTTACCTGGAAAATAGCAAACCAAGCATGGTGAGAACAATCAAGTCGTGTTTATAAGTAGCCTACAGTATGACTCAACACACTCTAAACATAAAAATAACAGCTCATTGGTGGAGCTCTACTGTGCATAATGGAATAAAATTACTAAAATGAGAGTTTTTTTTTCAGTGAATTATTGTGGCCTTCACGATTGGTATCCCTCCTTCCAAATAATCCACTGCCATGAAAGTATTGTTGTGTCAAAGCTAATGTAGTGAAGCAGAGGTAACCGATACTCCTTAGGAGCCAGCCTCTGGTCTGGGAACTAGACAACAGCGTGGATCTGATATCAATCAAAGTCACATTGAAAACAATCAGCTGATATGATATATCCCACACAAACCGCAAAAAAAGATCAGAAGAAAAGGTTTCCGACGTGATGCTGCATCTGACTAGGTAAGGAATCTATTATCAAGTCTCCCCTTCAAAGGCTGTCACCTGCCAGTTTACACTATTCAGGATATTGATCATTTTGCACCACATTTAGAGAAAATTCCACACAAGGTGACATTAGAAAACACCACAGAGGGTAAGTCTCCATCTTCTCCCTCTCAAAATGAGCTCTTAGATGAGTTAATTTAATCCCTGGACTAAGCAAATTAGAGTTCGGATGTATCGTGTTCTCTGCCAAGTCCTAATGGCCTCTTTGTTTCTGAAAGACCATGTGAGAATGGGAGAGTCCCTGAGCACTGCCTCATAAAATGCATCCACCAAAGACAGGTAAGTTGCTCTCTCATCCATTAGTCACATAGCTCTATCTAATGGAAACACTATTAATAGACAGGAATTACTGGCAGACAGTATCAAACAGTAAACACGCTTGATGCTTGTTTATCTAAAGCGTGATTACATTGTTTCTTTACTAATCAATACATTGAGATAATGTTCTGGTTTATTTTAGGTTAGTTATTATGTTACAAGAATTAGTTAAATTGTCCTCTTGTGCAAATCTCAACCATTGAGGTTCAGTGTTCAACAGTGTCTGCTTTTGATTGGTTTGTTTGACTCGTAGCTTTATAACACAAAAACAAATAATCTGCCTTCCATTAAGTTTGTTGGAGGAGAGGAGCTTTGGCAAGTTAAGAACCTATTAAATGTTGTTGTGATTTAACATCACAAGACAACTACACACTTTATTTCTCACTTTCAGTCATTCAGCTTCAGTCACCAGTTCACCCTTCCTCCCAGGCTGGAGTGAGAAGCAGTGGGCGAGCGAGTTACAAAGTGATTGAAGACAGGTTGCTACACTAAACACAACAAAGCAGTGATTCAGAGGAAGAAGATATTTACTGACTGTTTCACATTTGCTGTGTTCTAAAGCAAAAAGAAACATACAAAACCCCCGCTCAACCCTGCAGCAAGGTGTCACAATCCCAGATTTTGTGCTAAATCCAGTTGAAGTCCTCATCAAATACATGTACTATGCATACCTGTAGCTCTTTCTGTTTCACAGTTCAGTGTGACCTGGTCTTTAGCAACAACTAACGCCCTGCTCCCTGGAAAGGATATTGGACTTCGATTCATGTGCAGAATGAGCAAAATTTTCATGACAGTAAGAAAATATAAGCACATGTAGGTTCTCTGCAGCTGCTCTAGTGCTGAGACTTCCGCACCAGAGCACGTTTAGCACTTTTAGCACGTTGTGCTGTGCTAAAGAAGTAATGACGTCAAAAATAAAATTGGAATGAAATGTTTTTTATCTGTTTTACAGCTACTCCTTTGAATTTCTGTCAGGCCAAATCAGTCGTCTGCTTTTAAACACTGCCTACTCAAGACACGCATGTTATCGGTTGGAGACACACCCTCAGGATAGCCCTTTGTAATGGAAACGAAAATCCCCTTCACGTTAAGTTTATGGTCTACTCAAATTATCTCAAGCAAAGTCAGCGCATGTAAGGGCAAAATAAAAAAGCCTATTGGTGGACAATTCTGCTGCAGAGCATGTATTTTTACAATATAGTGACAGCATCTACATTTTGCTCATTTTATATAGGTAGGGAATAAGAAAACAAATTAATGCAGCAGCGAAATAATAATTTTAAATGTGTTTTCTTGTTCCTTGTTAAAACCTGAATTTTGTATACACAGTGACTCTCGACCAAAGACAGATTATTTGTAATATGCTACTAGTGGCTAATGTAGTGTTGTGCATATAGCTTCAATCAGAGAATGGTTGTGGACTGCTGAGGAGTCACGTCATGACTCTACACAACCAGGCCTTCTTTTTCTTTCATTATCACATGAAATGTAGGGTCAAGAGGATGAACTGAGAATTAAGAATTCACACACTGACTTCAGTGACATCACTTCATGAAATTTAACACATATTCTTTTGAGTGCAATGAAAAGCTTTTATTTCACAAGAAATGTTATGGCCCTTAATAACACCTGTAACATTTTCTTTTTAATTAATGGTGTTATTTTTTTGTTCAACATAAAGAACATCCTCCATAGTCTTTCACCAAGCAGAGGTCAGAGCGTGTGTGTGTGGTTAGAGCAGCACATCCCTGAAGCACTGAACAGTATTTTCCTGCTCTACGATGAGGGTACATGAGGAAAAACCAAAAAGGCTTAATTTTGTGCTACATAAAAGAGGCCTGTACTCAGATGCATCCAAAAGCTCTTGAGAGCACTCAGAAACAGCCTGAAGTGCTCTAAATCACTGAAACCGCTTCATGACACATTTTGGCTCCCAAAAGCCATCACAAAATTGTCCTTTTATTTCCCTCACAATAAACATGGTAGAGTCAATCTGGAAAGTTGTGAAAGCTCCTGCTGTTTGTTTGAATTAACCAATATTGTGAAAATAATCTGTTGAGGAAGTGCAACAGCATAGCAGCGTGTACATTTTCAAGCAAATTGTAGTACAGTTGTGAAGAAGAAAAAAAGAAAATGTAAATCAGGCACATTTTCAATACCATTTTAGGTTGAGTTATCTTGGTCACACAAAGTCGACTTTTGTCAGACATTTGCAGAACATATTGTACATTACTCATGGATTCAAAAATGAAGAAGACAAAGTCAAGGTAATGCACATAAAAAAGTTAATTGGTAACCTTCAATAAACCCCTCAAAAAAAGAAAAAAGAGGAAGAAAGAAGCACAGTTTTTTTCTTCTGTCATTTTACAAGGTAATGACAGGACTGTACATCTGGAGAGTTTAATGTTATGGGTATATAAAGCAAGATGTCACTGAAAAAACTATTGTTCAGAAAATGTTTTGTCAACCCCCCAATGTGTGAATTCACTTTATATTGAAAAAAGAAAAGTAAATATTTTTTTTTAAAAATGCTTGAAACATTTTTACTTTGTCAAAGTAATGTATGAATAATATTAATACACTGAAGAGGCAAACCTGCCTGTTACTCCACGTACTTGACTAGTTGGCAGTAGAGTAATCTAGTCCGAAACAGGCTTGAGGTTTGACACGGTGTGCTTGTGAAGTAAATGAATTGAATGATTCTGATGTGCTTTTGCTGACTGATGATTTAGTATATATTAAAAAAAAAAAGTATCATGTTTTAAGGTGCAAAACATTTTAAGAAAAAAACCCTCTTTTCATGATCTTGTATGGCTGATAAATAATAAATATAGTGTCTGGTATATTTGGAGAAAACAGGGGTTCCATACATGCTTGCATTATTAATACATTCTATAATGTGGGAGGTTCGTCTCACTGGGTGTCTCAGGATGTTTGTCAGAAGTGATGGTAAAATGTAACTCAGAATGGATAAACAGTTTGCTGAGCAGATGAAGGAGGCATGAAGAAAAATAAAAATTTACAGTGTGACACATGACCCATATGGTAGCTGGAGTCAACCTCAGAGACGGGGTGAGGAGCTTGTTCTGGGGACACTGTCCTTTTGCTGCAGTAGTCATGTTTTGTGATCGGGATGCCTCACCTTCCTTTGGAAGCCTTGTAAACACACCCAGGAGGTGACCTTGCTGATAGGAAGATTTTGGCCTGGGTATATATTCACATCCCCAAGGAGGAGCTGAAAAGAAGCTGATTTGGTGAAGAAACTATAAAATACCCTGTTTGTAACGGGTGTGGTTTGGACACGAAGACACGTGTAGCAGATAAATATTTACTTAATAAGGAAGTTTTCACTTATTCATTGAGTTCTCTACTGTGATGTTCAAATGTGTCTGGGATAAATTAGAAATTGATCTGTGGAACCTATGAATAAGGATTGTGGTGCAAAATGCTTGGACTATGAAATAATAAGGCAGACAATCTCAACAGATGCCATGAAATCAGCTGATCAACATTTTTCAATAACAAATCATGGGGTGCAATTAGCTCTTTGATCATATCTCTCTCAGCAGATTCCTTATTGATTCAAACACTGAAAACCACAAAGATACACAGACTCTGAACTCAGGTCAGGTAGGATAACATGTTCTTGGGATTTCTAACTGAAGTTCAACTTCCAGTCTGCTTGGAAGGGAATAAGATTCTGTGCAGGAAAATGTTATTTAGTTCACTCGTACTCTGAACATATTTGCATTTTAAGAAGTTGGTTCTCATTTTTGATACTGCTTATATTTGGTAAATGTGAAGTGAGATTAAATATTATAGCAATCCAGGGTACATGATGTAAAGCCCTCGCCTGTACCTTTACCCTTAGGCAAGAATTCACAAATAGACATTTCACACCTCATCCCCTCAAAATATTATCATCTGACAACTTTAAGAAGCTTTCCAAGTTTTTCCTTCTTTTTGGAACCAAGCTGACACCTGCCATCTTCATTAAAGAAATAAATCAGCCTCTCATATTCTAAAAATATGCAGAACGAGCATAACTGCAGCTTCTCAAGATCTATAATTAATGTGGTCACAACCAGCATGGGGAGAGGCAATCTGATGTTCCTCTCTCCTCCTACTCCCCAGCTCCATCCTCACAACCCAATAGTCCCTGAGAGAACAAAGTAAGCTGTCAAAGCATGAATATAACTGCAGTATCAAAACTTTCAAATCTCTGCTGTTGCTGTTCTGACAGCTGCCTGCATTAATTACCCATCAAAAGTGTCCCTGCTCCATCAAGAGCTACCACCAGCTCAGTATAACCGCTGCTGTCGGTGTATGCTGGCATGTTTGCACTGTAGATCTTTATGAAAGACAAAACTTAGGTGATAGAGAAAAAATATAGACTGGTTAGCAAAACTGAATTAATACTATTTAAAAACAAGTATAGACAAAACATTATTTGGAAGTATACTAGTAGTATGAACAAAGAAAGGATGATCATTGGTTTCAGATGAAATTATTCCACGTCTATAAGGTTATTGTGGCAACATTCATATGTGTAATAATGTTGTATAGATTTGTATAAATTGTTGCATTTTATATTTGGTTTTAGTTTATTGTAGCATTTCCCACTTTGACAGGTAGAAGGCATCTCTGTCACTTCTCACTGATGATAAATGTGGCATTTTAAACCAGGCATACGAGGGAAACTGAGTCAACTTCCCTCACTCTGAGCCTGAAATCCTCTCTGATGGGGTACAGGTGGTGATTCACCTAACTCGATTTGCTCATTAAAACCATCTGATGGCCTGAACACCATTCAATTCCTGGGGCCACGGGGGGAAAAAACTGCATATTAAATCCGCTGCTTGGCTTCCTGGGCCCACCACACGACCCTATGAAACCTCTCATCTTAAGAACTGTCACTTTCTATTAATACAGCCGGCAGACAATCTGATCAATTATGTAAATTTTGAATAATTTATTAAATTCAGCATGAATTTCTCATAAGTGTGCCACAATGACAGAGAGGTCCTTTTGTGGCTGCTGTAGTCCCTTTGCCATGATCAAAAGCTAATTTAAGCATTTAGAGGCCCACCTTTGATACCTCCTGTGTGGTGTGGTACAACTGTCATGAGTCATAACACACATTTCACATGGCCCTGCTGGGAAACAAGTCCTGTCCAGACAGAACACACTGAATTTACCTTTATAAATAATAAAAACCAAAACCCCAACCCTCTGCAGAGGTGTGATAGAATGCAATTTGCCCTTATGGTTCAAGTACAGTAAAAAAGAAATATTCATATATTTGTATATTTAAGTATCCTGACATGATTGCATGGGGAAAGGTTAAGGAAGTTGCCTCAACATTGCTGATCAAAGAAGAAATGAAATGATAGAAATCAGAATATTTGTATGCAGTTATTCAAAACCAACTGAAAAGTAAACGGCCAGAAGTAAACCGGAAGATCTTCAGGTTCATTTTTGCAGATTTTTTTTATTCCTGTTATTCCAGGTTTTTTTTTGTGTTGACCTGATTGCTCCCCCTTCTCTCATACATACTTGTAGACCTGGACCTGGAATTTGTGCCAGACTGGAAATATGAGGCAGATGTCAGTCACTTTAGAAGCACATATTAATGAACTTCTCAACTCATCTGAAGTCACAATGACTTAAGTGTTAAAAATACACTTTTCATCTTTCATTTTTAAAGGGTCAAATTAATAAAATAATAAAATGATCATAAAAAAGTTTACTGTTGTGTTAAAACTATTGTGCTTTGCCCTTTGGACTAAACTTGAGTAGATACGGAGGTTTGGCAGAGCGCTCATGCTTTGTAAGAACAAAGGTTTAAAACATGATCCAAAAGTTAATAAACACAGAGTTACTCTGGTTTATCACTTCAGAAAGATTCTCTACCAACAGAGACAACTGCCTCATGAATGGATCCAAGGCTTCCTGGCAGCACCACATTAGATAGACAAATATGTCATACCCTTATATTGGTCATGGATCACCACTTTCCACATCCAGGCACGGTCTCCCCCTGCAATAGAAAACAGGAATCGAGGAAAACACTGTGGATTCGTTTAGGAAGATGACCTCACTGAAGATTGGAAAAGTATTTGTTTTTCTTAACGGACTATCATTATTCCGTTGTAATATATATATATATATATATATACATATATATATATATATATATATATATATATATATATATATTTTTTTTTTTTTTTTTTTTTTTTTAAATGTCTTATGATTTCTCTTAGTTATGTGTAGGGAATGTGTGAGGAGTTGGTGACATGATATGGGTTTGTAAATCACTACAGACACCGACACAACCTGAGCAAGAAGCATGTGAGATCTTATGTGTTAATAAACAATTAAACAAAAATCTGTTCATGGTAGTTTTGCTCAGAGCAAGCAAAACAATTAGAGCTGGACGAACACGCATGTACAACCAACCCATCCATCCCAAATGACTGTGAGAAAATGCATTTGCTAAGTTTTGTTTGCAATTAATCAAGACAAAAACACTTTTTTTTTTACCTTTCTATAAAGTAAAAGACAACATGAATTTACCACTGGAAGTCTGTTTCTATTGAAACACTCTAATGAAAACATGGTGAGCAGCTCTTTTTGTTAGAAATCAATCTATCTCAACACATCCAAACAAGATGATTGTTCCTTCATAATAATTATAATGTCAATATGCGGCATGAATGAATGTATTGATCACAAAATGTGATAATAAATAAATACGTAAATAAACAATGCACCAGTAGAAAATTGAAATAAGGCATCCGACATTGACAATGTTTTGGTAAAGATTTTAGTGGTAATCTTAGTCAAACAAACACATTTTCTGCAGGCATTATCTACAGAAAAGTAATGGCCAAACTGACTTCTGTCCACTGTCTTGGTACAAAATGTTTCCACATAAAGTCTGTGCTCGCACATAAATATTTTAAAACATTTTATATTAAGTCTGCTAAATTTTTGGTGCACCAGTGAAAATGTCACACTTCACAGATTTTTCGACACAATTTTGACCGTTTTGGTCAGGACACAATTATGCCACAAGCACCAGGACTACTCCTGTATTACTTGGTTTATTCTTGGGTTATTCTGCAGAAAGTCCTGCACATCAAAAGCTAACTGGAGAAAGACACACTGAAAACAGTTTTTGTAGGCCCATGAAAAACCAAGATTTTAATTAAAACTTTTTTTCAAAAGTCTGCTATTAACTTCTCCCTCAAGACCGTCCTTTCTGGCCTGATGTCCCCCAGAAGCTCTTTCTACAACATGCACATGTCTAGTACGACCTCCCCGGTGGAAATGTGTCCCTAAGTGGTCCACTCAGTGTTATCTGATGCCTTTTATTATAGCTGCTCAGTTTTTTTTTTTTTTTACTATTTGTTGGCTGTGCACCAGCTCTCTCTTTCATGATGTCAGTGCAATTAATAGAGGGTGAGTCAGTGTCCCCCTGAGCCCTCTATTATTCTTATACACGTCCTCCCAGGCTTCATGCTTTTATACTTGGCACATTACAATGTGTTGACAAATCAACTTATGAGCGCTTAATGGCACACAACAAGATAATGTCACACATTACAATAATGTCATCTCTACTCAAAAAGAAAAATTCCAGTGAAAAATAGAAGTTCCTGGAAGGGTTTTTGTCAACATGTTTGAAAGGTAGAATGTGTTCGAAGAATGTGTGTGTGTGTGTGTGTGTGTGTGTGTGTGTGTGTGTGTGTGTGTGTGTGTGTGTGTGTGTGTGTGTGTGTGTGTGTGTGTGTGTGTGTGTGAACAAACAGACTCATAATGCAAAAACAAACTATCTCATAATACGAAACAATATGGAGGTAAAACAAATATATTCAAGCAAAATATTTAAATATTTTGGAATGTTTAGGCCACAAGAAGGTACATTTGTCAGACAGGCCAAACTAGACTTGAGTTTGTTAGCTTGGAGTGGAAAGGGAATGGAACATAAAACGAGATGAAGTTGTTGACATAAAGTTATTTATTAACACAAATTGGATTAATGAACAAATGATATAAAAAGCGGCATGGAAATCTAAGGACAGAGAGATGATGGGTGCCGCTCAGAAAAAGAGCCACAACATATAGGACTCACTTAAGTGTAGCTGGTAGTTAACTAAGATTAAAACATAAAACAAAAAGGATGGTAAGTCCTCAAGCTCCTGTCTACTAAATTCCTCAAACCAAGAATACATACAAATGTTGTTTTTAAACAGGGAGTTAAAACTAATGTGAGTTTCTTATCTTTTACATCCACCAGTAATTGGTGGATGGATGATGGACAACACAAATCAACAATGCCGAGATAGTCCAAGTCCCTACTTCGGGATCCAGCCAGGGACCAGATATCACATACTGTAATTTACATAAAACAAACAACAGATAGCAGGGTTACAGTGACCCCACAATGCCCTGGTAATGACTCCTGGGTGTACCAAGCAAGCCTGGCTCATCTATCTATTCACCCTTTTTCTTCAGCTTATCGGTTTTAGTGGTTGCAGGAGAAGATCCAGTAGGATCTTCAAGACACCCCTCTCCTCAGCAACACTTTCCAGCCCTTCCTAGGGCATCCAGAGGTTTTTCCAGGCTAGTAGTGATATCAAATTCCTCCACAGATTTGTGTGTCTACCCTGGGGTGTCCCCTCGGTTGGACATGCCCTGAAAACCTCAAGTGGAGTTGCCCTTGAGGCTTCCTCACCAGATGCCCAAATCACTACAATTGACTCCTTTTAACACAACAGACTAGCGGCTCTATTCCTCATCTCTCCCTGTCTGAGCTGTTGCTGTCCCTATCCATATGCTCAGCTTTTTAGAGGTCAAATACTCCACTTGCTCTTCAGCTAACTGCTAACTTTGTTGGCCTGCTAATAGGCAGGTAATACAAACAAGTACTCAGACAGTCCCGAAGGTCTCAGACAGGGACAGAGGGAGGAATAATGCTAAAGGAAATGCATCAAAATGCTGCTGAGTTGTGTGACTCAACAGGCAGCATCTTCATACACATGTCGAGTAGTTATTAAATTTTAAGCTTTAAAAGTAACATGAACACATTCTTCTATTTTTAGACCATTTCATTTTTTCATCACAAAAGCTGACTTTTAATATCCTGTACAATCTCAATCATACATTGGCTCATAGCCACATCCAGGATGTCTTACCTAAGCTGCAAATGAAGCCAAATAGAAAAAAGTACCAATTCCTCCTCGCAGAAGTGACTAATGAAGTCAGGCTGCAGTAGAAGGTTCTGAAGGGATCATGTCCTGTATCCAAGTCTCGATATTGTGCACGTAGTTCCGTTCCAGCGTTTTTCACTGCAGCTTTAAAAAGATTACAGAACAGGCTTAGTCATTGGCAGACGGCACAGAAATACACATTCTGCTTATTTACAGGTACACCAACACAAATAAGATAAATCTGGATATGGAATGTCGTTAGCCTGCAAATGCAGCTCCAGGCAATTTGCCACAGCCTTAAAGGAAATATATCCTTATTAAGTAGAGTTATATATAAACTGATCATTCTCCTTGAATGACTGATGATATTCTGGTGGTATTTTTGTTATGTCATTGTGAGACTAATACCATCAGAGGAACAAGACCAATGGTCATCAACAGTATTCAGTGCACATGGATTTAATGTTGACTGGACTTTTGGACATCAAAAACCGTCATTGGTCATAAAATTCAAGCAGCTAAATCCATGATTAAGTGACAATGCTTTATTATTTATGGTTGGTTAGGTCTGACACAAAATAGGGGTAAAGAAAAATAGATAAACTGTGCTTTAAATTAAAATGATTAAATCGACATTAATCTTTGAGACCATGACTTAGGTGTGTGAACATGTGAGTCTATTTTACTTCTTTTGGCATTTATCCTTGTTTTTAGCAATCCTTTAAAGGTGCAGGGAGGAACTACTTCACTCAGAGTGCAATTCTGACAGCATGATGGGGCTTTTGAGAAAATAAATGCCATCACTTCCAGATGTAGGATGACATGTGCTCGTTTGCTTCAGAGGTGAGAAACACTCAGGACCAGGGTGCTGAATGACCTTGGCAGTTATGTCCTCAGGGGGAAGTAAGTAATAGCTGACCTTTCGATTATATGCTGTACGTCTTTCCCTTTGTTTTTCCAGGCAAGTGTTAATAAGGTTCATCCACTGGTATAACATCGGTAAAAATGTAATCACTGAAATGACAGTTCTGCTATTTTGCACCTCACAATGTTACACTAAAATGATCCTTGGTTTTGTTTGTATCTAGACATTTATTTGAATGATTTTGATCCTAATTTTCAGATCATATGGAGATTTGCTTTTTGATTTTTGTGTAATGTGCTAAGAATCAAGCAAACAAACTGGCGGTGTTGAAATCATAACTTAATATATAAATGGAACACAAAAATGAGAAAAATTTGATGAGAGAGTCTTGAGGATACATAATCTAAAACAATAAATATATGTTGAAATATTCACCCCAAACAATCTGTTACATGTTGAGATATTTCCTGGAATAAATAAAAAACGTCACCTGCCAGTGAAGCTACAGGAAAGGTCAGCCATCACCAAAGTCATTTTGATTAATTGTCCATAGCTACCTGTGTCCGATTTAATGACTACTTTGGCCGTTTTGTGGCTGATTTTAGACTGACCCCAACTTCAGCTCATCTGTTTACACTGAGATCATGAGGTAAAATCACCCCAGGCCAAAATATGTCTCGCAGAAACAGTATATGGATAATGAACTTAACACTGTTTGCTGATAATAAAACTACACTTTCATGGGTTTTAGTCTCTAGTCTGTTTATCTACATCGTAAGATCTTGCTAGAAGTTGCTATTGGGTGTTTTCAATTGTATTTTTAAAGACATGTATGAACATTTCTGTGGGAGGTATATTCACTGGAAGGAATGAATTCAAGGGGTTTCAAATTGACCAAGTTATTGCTTGGTGTGATATTTGTGGAAACTGTTTAAGTAAGTAATAAGTAACTAAATAAATAAACAGATATATAAATGGCGGTAGTAGTGTGTGTGTGTGTGTGTGTGTGTGTGTGTGTGTGTGTGTGTGTGTGTGTGTGTGTGTGTGTGTGTGTGATGTATTCAGTGTGATGTAGCTTTATCCAGAAATCCCTAGTAGCGATGGATCTGGAAGTCCTGTTTTATCTTTTTTTTCACCTTCTTGTCATAAATTTTCAAAGGTGACCTTGACCCATCATGCCCCAATCTGTCACCCCATGGGTTCAGATTTCTCTTATTTCCCAGTGTCTGGCAGCTCCGAAAATGATCGAATCATACCACTGGAAAAAGCGAACCACATTTTCGAGAAGGAATATCAAGACTTGCTCTTATAAACGATATCTCACTGGGTGTTATTCTGGCAGGGTTAATCCTCGTGAAATCACAATGGGGTACTTTTTCCAAGAAGCATGTTCAAACACACTGTTTTTACAAGGCACTTATACACAAACTGTACTTCATCTCACATCTACACCTTAAATTACCCACTTTGCTAAGGATGTTCCATTACAGCTTTGCCTAGGAAAAATTTTGCCCTTGAAAATTAGACAGATGCAGGGATGGATGACAGATCTGCTCAAAAGTTCCCCTCCTCACTTTTCACTGACTGCGGGGACATTTGTATAACATTTCTTGATCCAACATGTGGCTCTGATGAGTCTGAGGTGCTGCTCAACAAAAAATATGGCAAGTGATCTGTAAAATAATGCAGCAGATGAAACCTTGTTCTTTTGCAGTGGTTGAAAAAGTGGATATAGATCGTGAACTAGTGGAGCAAGGATGTGACTGCTGGCAGGTAACTGGGATACCAACTGTGGAAATATCAAGGGACAAATTTCTTTCCTGGAATTTGTACTTTTTTCTCAGTAGCACATTAATATTAGTAGTTCCTAATTATTACATGGCTATTAATAATACTACTGACCACAAACTCCACTCCATTCACAAACAGGTTTCTATATTTCATTTGAATTTCCTTCCTGTTATTTTTAAATGAATGTCAAACAACTGGAGGGGTCACACACACACGCACGCAAGCACGCACACACACACACACACACACGCACGCACGCACGCACGCACGCACGCACGCACGCACGCACGCACGCACGCACGCACGCACGCACGCACGCACACACACACACACACACACACACACACACACACACACACACACACACACACACACCTCTCTGACTTTATCTCCAAAACCTCTAACATGTGCTGTCCCTCTGATGTACTCATTCCTGATCCTATCATTCCTGGTCACTCCCAAAAAGAACCTCAGCATCTTCATCTCTGCTACCTCCAGCTCTGTCTCCTGTCTTTTCCTCAGTGACACTGTCTCTAGACCAAACAACATCGCTGGTCTCACCTGCCTGTACACGCTTCTTCACCTCTTTTCCACACTCTCCATTGCTCTGGACTGTTGACCCTGAGTACTTAAATTCTTCCACCTTCTTGATCTCTTCTCCCTGTAACCTCACTCTTCCACTTGGGTACCCCTCATTCACACACATGTACTCTGTCTTACTGCGGCTAACCTTCATTCATCTCCTTTCCAGGACAAACCTCCACCTCTCTAGCTTCTCCTCCACCTGTTCCCTGCTCTCTCTGCAGATCACAATGTCATCTGCAAACATCATAGTCCATGGAGATTCCATGGAGTCTAACCTCGTCTGTCAGCCTGTCCATCACCATTTCAAACAAGAAGGGGCTCAGAGCTGATCCCTGATGCAGTCCCACCTCCACCTTGAACTCCTCTGTCACACCTACAGCACACCTCACCACTGTCTTACAGTCCTCATACATGTCCTGCACCACTCTAACATACTTCTCTGCCACTCCAGACTTCCTCATACAATACCACAGTTCCTCTCTGGGGACCCTGTCATAAGCTTTCTCCAGATCTACAAAAACACAATGCAGCTCCCTCTGGCCTTCTCTGTACTTCTCTATAAACATCCTCAAAGCAAATACTGCATCTGTAGTACTCTTTTTTGGCAAGAAACCATACTGCTGCTCACAAATGCTCACTTCTGCCCTTACTCTAGCTTCCACTACTCTTTCCAATTACTTCATTGTATGGCTCATCAGCTTTATTCCTCTGTAGTTGCTACAACTCTTCACATCTCTCTTGTTCTTAAAAATGGGCACCAGCACACTTCTCCTCCATTCCTCAGGCATCTTCTCACTATCTAAGATCCTGTTGAACAACCCAGTCAGAAACTCTACTACCACCTCCCCTAGACACTTCCATACCTCTACAGATATATCATCAGGACCGACTGCCTTTCCACTCTTCATGCTCTTCAATGCCCTCCTCACTTTCTCTTGACTGATCTTTGCTACGTTGTGGGCCACAACAGTCACCTCTTCTAGTCTTTGTTCTCTCTCATTTTCCTTGTTCATCAACTCTTCAAAGTACTCTTTCCATCATCCTCTCACACTACTGGCACCTGTCAATAGACTTCCGTCCCTATCCTTAATCACCCTAACCTGCTGCACATCACTCAGCGGCAGTGGCTCAGCGGTAGAGCGGACGTCTTGGGACCAGACAGCGCCCAGCCATCGGCGGCTCGATTCCCGCTCCAGCCAGACATCTTCGGAGTGCGAGCTGACAGTGGGAGGTGTCAGCTCAATCTCCCAGCCACTAGCGAGGTGCCCTTGAGCAAGGCGCCCCACAAGCTGCTCACTGGGGCGCACCCCCGAAGTCACGACCCGTCCCTCCACCTCTCTTGTACTAGTTGTCATTAACTGCATGCCTACAGGCCCCTAGTGTGTGTTATGTTCAGGAGCCTGTATATGATATTTGTGTGTGTGTGTGTATTCTGACTAACACATATATATAGTATATATATGCATGTACAAAAAAAACTGGAGTGGAAAACATAATTTCCCCATTGTGTGGACGAATTTAAAAAAAAAAAGTGGATTTGATCCTTCCCATCTCTGTCTCTCTGTCTTGCCAACCTGTATAGATCAGTTTCCCCCTCCTTACTGTCCAACCTAGCCAGTGACGTGCAGTCAGGGGATGCAGTTGAAGCACGGCCTCACCTGCCATCATGAAAGAAAAAAATGGAATAAATAAATTAGATGCTAATATTTATCCAGCGATATGTATTTTAAACGTATTTTCCTTTTAACGTCACCAATTTTAGGTTATTTTTACTCATATTTGCTGAATTTTCACATTTACCGCTGACATACGGAGCAGAGACCTGCGGTGAGGCACCAGCCAGCCGAGCCTCACCACGGATTGTGCAATTGCTCAGATAGCTGTGCTGGTATGCTACACAGTGAAACCGTAATGTTATCTCTCTATATGTCGCTATTGAAATGTTCAAAAACTTTTGCTGTATAAACTAAATTCCCGTAACTTAGCTAATGTGTATAATGTACAATGTTTTTGTCAACAGCTGCATGTGTGTAGCGTCTTTCTTGAGTTGAGCAGTCCTGAAACCGCTGTGAAAAGGCACTAGGTGAGGCACAAAAATACCCGGCCTCATGGATAGGGGGCGCTGGTGATCCCAGGGATTCACCTTAGGACCCCTCAGCCAAAGAATAAGTGAATGCAGGCTACGATCTACATTAAGTTAAATGCAGCAATTTTTTTTTTCTGCTCGCCTATTCAAATGGAGGATTACATATTACAAGCTGAAGTAAGATACGGACAATTTCTACAAACAAGTTATTGATGCGTTTGTTCAGAGGGATCGACGCACAGACTTCATTTACAAGTAAACCTGACATATTAACAGGTAGGTAACATTAGTTTTTTAATCAAATATGCTTATTTGTGTGTTACAGTTTGTATGTGTAAATAATTCTGCAATGAGACTTAAACATAACCCACTCACTGTTGCTAATTAAATGGTGAATAAGCTACACTGTAGGTTCATATTTTGTAAATCTTATCACGTGATCATGATGACGTCGGTGCCTCGCCAGCCATGAACCTCACCGCACGTCACTGAACCTAGTATACAAGTCATCATAAGCCCCTTGTTTGGCCTTTGCTACCTCTACCTTCATGGTATGTTGCATCTTCCTGTACTCCTGTCTACTCTCTTCAGTCCTCTCAGTGTCCCACTTCTTAGCTAACCTCTTTCTCTGTATACACTCCTGTACCTCCTCATTCCACCACCAAGTCTCCTTATCTACTTTCCTTCCAGATGACACACCAAGAGCTCTCCTACCTGTCTCCCTCAACACATTAGCTGCAGTTGTCCAGTCATCTGGCAGCACCTCCTGACCACCCAGAGCCTGTCTTAATTCCTTCCTAAAAGTCATGCAACACTCTTCCCTTTTCAGCTTCCACCATTTCGTCCTGTACTCTGTCTTTGTCCTCTTCATCTTCCTAACCACCAGAGTCATCTTACACACCAACATCCTATGCTGTTTGGCTACACTATCGCCTAGCCAAACAGCACAAGATTAATAGTTTTTATTGCAGTTTGTTGCTGTGTTACAGTAGTGACACATTACAGGAGTGGAAAAACATTTCAAGAACAGGCAAGACATTAATATATGAAATTTGATACAACATTTGATAATGGGTCTCCAACTCTGAACTTTGCACGAATTCAGTAGAATAGCCAATATATGTATATTTGTGTGTGTGTGTGTGTGTGTGTGTGTGTGTGTGTGTGTGTGTGTGTGTGTGTGTGTGTGTGTGTGTGTGTGTGTGTGTGTGTGCGAATTATAAGAGTGGAAGTACAGTATGTTATTTCCCAACAGCAATTGTTATTATTGCAGTGCACCCTCGTTCCTCGCGGTTAATGCGTTCCAGGAACCACACACGATTTCCATGATAAAGCGACAAAGTATTTATCTTATTATTTACAGTAATTTAAATGTTAATAACCCTCCCCCATACTGATATTAAACCACCTTCTATCTGTATGACCTTTTCCCACACTTTTATCGACTGTTTAAATCACTTTTGTGTCTCACGTAAGTCCGAGACTCACGGAACGGAGCGCACTTCCGGGTGCGTCAGCCAATAGAATGCATGTACAGTACCACATGACTGCCTACCAAAAATCCACGATGAGGTGAAGTTGCAAGCGTTGATGCACGAATGCGCGAGGATGCATTGTATTTTTTATTCTTATTCTTATTCTTATTCTTATTCTTCTTATTATTGTTATTGTTATTGTTGTTGTTGTTGTTGTCAAATGTATATATACTATATTTGATATTAAAGAACAGTGGCATGAAAGCAGAAGGGGTAGTTAGAGTGGTGGTGTGACTCCAAAAGACGGTAAAAACTCTTTCTGTAGTCCTGAAACAATTAATTCATATTAAATGTCAAAACTGAAACTGAAGGTATTACTGTAATTCAGAAGCCATTATGTTATTAGACCACATATGCAGTACATGACAGTTATGATGACCTGTCATGTGTTCTTCGAATTTAGAAAAAGAGGCAGGGATTTTTCCACTATTTCAAGTGGGAGGGCCTCAGAACAGGCAGCACTCTCTAATTAGAGTCACTGGTATCAATCACCCTGCACTGGCAGGCTAATTTTTTCATCATCAATTACCTTGAACATTTTAGACGCCGATCAGATGAGACTTGTTTTAAACCCACTGCTGGGCTGTCATTGATGCTAATGGAATTTTAAATTGTCCCTCACAGTGGAGTTCTACTTAAGTGCAAGTTCCAATTATGGGAATGTAATTTAGCTAATCTCTTCGAAAAGCGACAAGGCTGCAATCAATATCAAAATATGTGGCCTGCTAAGGATCTAGCTTTTTCCTTCCATTTGACACCATGTAGCTTCATGAAGGATTGATGCAAATCACAGAAAGTCACCTTAGAAAAAGACTGAATCAAGTATGACTCCTCCACATTTTGGTGCTGGTTATTTAGCCTTACCCTTCAGCAATGGACATGACATTAGCTTTATATTTAATAACTAATGACCTGGTGAACCATTTAACAGAAATTTCCACACTCCAATGTGAACATCAGTGAGAAGGATGATTCTCAGACCACACTGTTATGAAAATAGAAAGGAATTGCTGTAACAAGGAACTTGACAAACCAATGAAACTTTGACCTAGTAACATAATCAAAATCTCCCCTGAAAAAAGTCAAATACAAGGTGTTGTATCTCACAACTAAATTAAGATTGATTTTTTTTTTTTTTTTTATGTTTCCCATTCATCCCCAGAGAAACTGTCCTCCTTTGATGCACCAAGCCTTTCTCTGAACTTCAGGTGAATATTTCTGGTTGTCCACAAAATAATCTAGGACATATTTCAACTCTTGGATCAATTATGTTTGCAGAATGTGGTTATTATATGGATTTCTTCTTGTTCTGGCCTAAAGCTATATTACCTTTGCTGGGATTGAAACCAAACCTGTTAACTTTAATTCTGAATTTAACTAAATTTGACTTTTGCTCTGTCTTCCTCTGGTATGGAATCTTCTATCGGAACATGCTTCAAAGACAGGTAAACTATCAGTGTGTGGATCCTTCTTTTTAATAACATTTTATTTTCAATGGCTTTAATCTCTGAACCTCAGCAACGCAGTGTTTAGAACAGAGTGTTTTAAAACTTTTAGCAGTAACATTTCATTGGCTATCTAGGTGTTATGTTATACTACTAGCTAATATTCCTGATATCTCAATATATACAACTTACAAGGTATTGAAGAGCTTTAATCTATAAATAGAAGCCATATCTAATATCATTCATATTTCTGTTCACCTCCTAAACATAGTGCTGGGTTCTTTTGATATGTATTTTGTAATGACTCCTTATCTTTTATCAAATTCTGAAATTGTCATAGATAAGCTTCACACAGAGTAATGGATGGCGTATGAATCTTCTCTGATTCTGTCTATGTATGAGCTTTTCATGATACGCTAGACTCATTCTGCAGTGCCATACTACCTTATATCCTGCTTTAACAGTACAAATGGAGCCAAGAGTTGATGAGGCTCAGTAACATGTCCTACTTCAAAGGTTTATGGTCATTCCTCTGGCTGGAAACAATAAATTGGTTATTTCCAGGAGCTAGCAGGCAATAGAAATAAAACATATATTATTTGCTTTCTGAGGAGAGTCATTTTAATGTTTTAAATATTAGTGTAGCTCTTATTAAGGTCTCATTCAGGTTAAGCCATATGTTACTTTATATACTGTGCTACGAAGCATCTATATCACCATAAATGAAGCAATGAACATAATAACACTCTCTTCATTTCTTTAAGGAAGAAAAGTGACATGGCCGTCTGTGGTTTACTGTGAAGTAAAATGTTGCCGTTGTATGTAAGAATATTTTCAGGATTTCTTGTGTATTTTATAATACAACATTGAAAAAAAAAAACAGATTTCAGATACAGATTTCATTTGATCACATAATGACACCAATGAAGCTGTCTTGGATGGGTAGAGTAGATGAATTTCACTTTCTTCAGAGATCATTCTTGATATTTTGATGTAACGATCATCGTAAGTGTCATTGCCTGTTTGGCATTTGGCGAAGCATTTTGTGCCACTCAGTTTGGTTTTGAGCTTGTCCCCACAGGTGCCGGATTGGTCCAATGTCAAGGCTTCTGAGAAATTGTTTCCTATGTCCACCATGGGTATGTTTTGCATCGACAAGCTTAGTTCTTTCAGAACTTATTTCTGAATTGCAAGGCCAAGATGCTGTCATTTGTAGACCTGTAGATCATTTCAGGACTTCTTCATTTGTAAATTGGTCGACATATAAGACGTACAACATGCTGCGATACAACCACATCTCGGCTGTGTTGATGTTATGACGGGTTTCAGCTGTAGAAGTCCATGATTCAAAACCGTAAATAAGAGTAGACCAGACAAAAAGACTTTGGTAGATGTGTCTTTATGTCACAAGAAAGATTCCTGTACACAAAGACGGATTTCATTCAGTCAAAGGCACCTCTAGCTATTCTAATCTTTCTTTGGATTTCTTTCTTGCAGAAGCAATCAGATGTTACTAATGTCCCGAGATAGTTGAATGAGACGACCTGTTCTGTGGTGATGATTTGCTGTAGGCAGCATATGGGGGGTGTTTCTTATTTAGAAATTAGAAAGACTTTGGTCTTGCTGTTGACTGAGAGGCCTAGTTGTTTAGTTTTGAAAGCCACAGCATCAAAACCGTCGTTGGATCTCTTTGTCAAGTACAAGTACAACTGTGTCAATAGTTGTGTCCCGTGAGACACCTTCGGAGTAGAGGTGTCACAATGACACACCCCTGATGGACTCATCTTTTGATGCAAAACCAATTTGTTATTATATCTGGGACACCGAGAGTAGCAGGTTGATCTTAGCAGGTGGATCAAATGATTCGCATGTCCTTGTCATGGATCATGCTGTTTGCCAACAACTCGAACATTTTTTGAGTGAAACATTATTGAATGCTTTCTGGTATTCAATGTAGCAGACATACACGTCTATGATATGATGTGATGTCAGTCAGTCATCTTCAGATTACCACCGCTGTATCCGCCACAGCGGGTCACGGGGAGCGGGAGCCTATCTCGGCGGCATAGGGCGTGAGGCAGGGGACACTCTGGGCACGACGCCAGTGCACCGCGGAGCCACACACAAAGACATACAACCATGCACACACACACTCATTCCTACGGGCAATTTGGAACGGCCACTCAACCTGAAGCGCATGCTTTTGGAGGAAGCCGGAGAACCCGGAGAGAACCCACGCAGACACGGGGAGAGCATGTGAACTCCGTACAGAGCGGGACTCGAACCCGGGTCCGCCTTGTTCCTAACCACTGCACCACCGTGCCGCCCCAGAGAAGACTTGTATTGACATTTTTTTTCTTTTTTTAAAGAATGGCTTTGAGACCCAATAAATCACAACATTATGGGTATTAACTGACAACACCACAAAAACATATTTTCCACAACCTAGTGTATTAGTACCATTTTCCAGCTCTATACTACAACTAGAAATTTGTCTTGAATCTGCATCAGTTTATCCTTCGGCTTGGTTTAGCTTTCGGTGGCTATAGTCGCAGCATCATGGGATCATATGCTCATACACGCAACATGTCTGATTTTTTTAGGATAACTTTTCCGTTTAAGGCATTGAAGAGCATTAGTATTCCATTACAAAGCTACGTTATCAGATGAATGCTAATGTCATATCCACTCAAATTTTAGTTCTAGTTCAATGTTCATTTAGACTGGCATCAGCAAGCCAATTAGAAAATGTAGATTAGTGTTGAACTGCTCAGTTCATTTTTGATTTTCGAGGGGTGCCAACGGCCCAAAACCAGTCAGATCATTGAAACGTGAGGTAGCCCTGGGCAACAGAAAATTACAACAGAAACCATCTACCCTTGGGGCTCCTGCTGGGATAATCCAACGTTGATAACAGGAATGAGTTTTATTCTAATCTCCTCCTTAATTTCTCTGACTCTATTTGGATGCACACAAACCATATTTTCTCCTTTACAAACATGAGGTTCAATTCACAAAATCTATATGGATATTTTTAAAGCTGTTAATTAAAACAAACACATTGTCTACATGCAAGCATGCACAGAAACACTAGACAATTTGGCGTGCCCACAATAAAGCAGAATTTCATCAGATTCTCAGCGACTTCTAAGCTTTGAAGGAGGCATAGTTATCTGCTTTTGTGTTGTTATGGATGTTAAAGGTCATCATTGAATACTCTCATTATCAAATTCACTTGCTTCAGTGCAAGACATTTGTTATGCGTAGGATGTAGCATCTGCTGCTAGTGGTCGCTCACTAAAAACTTCACAAAAGACACTGTGAAGTGCTTAAGAAGGTTTATTCACATTTTTTTGCAGACTTTTTCTCACTGTTAATTTCCTGTTGAGAGAAACCCAACAGTAACATGCTTTTAAATTCAGTTCTTCCCACTCCCAGTAAGGGCTGCATTTCAAAATCATGTAGGAGTATTTATTTTTATTTATTTATTTATTTATTTTAAATGAGCAAATAAATGCTGAGAGAGCCAGGAGTAGCCAGCATTAGTTTGAGTTTGAAATTCAGTCCTGCAATCAGCTGAAAGGATATTGGTCAGCTTTAGACTCAGGTAGACACAGAATAATAAGGAAAACAATGATCAGTAGCAATTAATAACAATGACCAGTACCAAAATAAAAAAAAAGAGGAAAAAAAAGGAAAAACAATACAAGGATAAAATCCACAACTGTTTCCCTATGATTCTGTACCAGATGTTATTGCTGTGGTCAGCCAAATAATATACACTGCTGCCAAAAACTGAGGATGTTCTGGGTTTGAACATTGTTAGTGTCATGTGAGATAAATTACCTACAGAAGTCAACTGATAAAGCAATGGTACATTTGTCAGCCTAACTTGGTGGAAATGTATATTGTCCAGAGTACGGTTATAGCTTAATATTTTACGTTAAAGACTGGCCTTATAATTTGAGTTTTTGACAAATTTTTGGGTTAAGAAGACCAACTTACAGAAAAAGTATTAATGAACTCATCAAAATCATGAACTGTCCTCATTACATATTAAGCCCCCACCCCCTCCCCCAAAGTGGCCCTATAACAACAGTATTAACCTCAGAATGGCACATAGAAAGGGAAGTTGGAATTTAAAAAAAGACATTGAAAAAATTAATGTAACAAAATTATAATTGTAACAGTTCAAACCTGAACCTTTTTCCTTGTGAATACTCAGCATGAGCTTTGAGCTCTTCTGTTAGGCAGGGTGAGCGATAGAGACACCTTTAAAGATGTATTTTATATAACCTTACAAAAAGAAGACAAAGTCAAGTTAATTTTGAAGTATACTTAGGTAGAGATCAATTTACTATGCAACTATCAATGCTACACACACACACACACACACGCACGCACGCACGCACGCACGCACGCACACACACACACACACACACACACACACTAGTCAATAGATTACTCTAATACCGTATAGTGTTTTATGGTGCACTGTTTAAAGTATACTGATGAAATTTTCTGTATTTGATGATTCATCTGCTTTTTCCATATTTGCTCCCCTTGCTGGTTTCACTGATACACGTGACAATGCCAATGTCATTTTCACATGCCTGAAGCATGTTATGAAAAACTGTCATATCAGCTGCTCTTCTGGGAGCACACAATGAGAGCACACAGAAGAAGAGATCAAAGACAAACTGTTCATGATAGTCTCTGGCTTCTCTTTGTGCCTAGAAAGTTGAATAATTGAATCACTTGATGCTGCTGTAAAACACACCTGCTTTACAGTTCAAATGCATAACTAAGCCATGTAATAGGACCCTGGGCTATAAATTACAGTACATGCCACTGAAATCCCATTCATATCTGAGAGGTGCAGCTCAAGTTGTAGCTAGGCAGGTGCTGGGATGTCTCACAGATGGGATCCAGAGGGAAATTGTGAAGGTATCACTCTAAAGGTGCAAAAGGAGTTATTTCACAATGATCTCCATTATACTATTAATGGAGACTTTAGCGGACTTCTGATTAAAATGTTAGTGCTACAAAGGCAAACCTCGTAGTGACCTCCCTGAATTTGAATTAATGAGATATTTTGACTGTGGTTTTCTTTCTTCAGTGCCTCAAGGGCTATGTGATTATCCTAAGCTGTGGAGTACATCTGTGTCTATTAATTTTCATCTGACACTAAGTAGGCAGGCACATATTCAGCGTACATGCTGGTCACACACAGAGCTTTGAACCCATACAGTTAGTTTGTTACAGCTGAGGAGCTCATGAACTGATGGCCTCTTTGACTTTTCTGAACCCCAACTATTAAGAAGTACTGCAGCTTCTAGTTAACATAATTTAAAAAATGTCTGTTCATATTTCAAGAATTTTACGACTCGGCTGTCTTGATTCTCACGTTTTTCATTGTGCTGCATCAAATCAATATTATGTAGAAAAGCTTCGAGGAAGTCTTTCTTGTATATGACAGAAGTTTGTTAGCATGCAGTAGCCCATATAGTGCAGCAGGTTACAGAAACAGATCTACGGGGTGTATGTCAAAATAAATTTGGGCGCCATGATGTGACTCATCAAGAATGGCTCCCTGACACTTACAAAAAACACAAATCAACTGAAACAGGCCCACCAGAGGAAATTCATCACAAATGCCATCATAAATTTATTCCCTAGGGGTAGTGACATCATTAACTCTTCCATTTTTCTTCTTGTGGTGGTCCATCTGCATAATAAGGCCTAAGAAAGCGTTGAATTCAGTATGTAGTACCAAGTCCTTCCGTTTATGAATAATTCTGGTAACACATTGGAAATTTAATTATTAGTAAGAACAAAATGACTGAATGTTTCCCCAAACTGTGCAACAAACAATAAAATGGTTTCAATGAAAAAGAGTTTAACTGTAGAAAAAGGACAATGTGGACACATTAAATAATTCAGCAGAAAGGACCTCACACTGCGATGAGGAGAAAAAGGGATGCCTTGTGGATACAAATTAAGGAAACACAATAGAATTAATTTGAAGAGAACTTGATTTAATCCACTGTTAAAGATGAGTCATAGCGTTAAATGTGTGATTTGCTGTTAAATGGATAATAGCGTTAAATGGAACATGAGAACTATGTTGCAGTCAGGTATATTAACTTGTGGTAAATGTGCTCGGAAGCCATGTTAGCAAAGTTTTACTGGAAGCTAGTTTGTCCCAAAAGGAAAATGTTTGTAGTAGAATAATAAAGAACAACAAGAGGACGCAAAAGAGAATGCACTGAACTGGTGAGTCACCGCCAACTCAGTCTGAGGAAACATTACACCGTGTAAGTTTATTAATGCAAATAATGTAAATGTTTAAAATGTTTTTTATGAGTAGATTTAACTAAAACACTTCAACCACAACACCTCAGGTGATTCTGCTGCAAGTAACTGGGTCTGTGAATGTCACATGGAGGTCTGATCCACAATGTGTCAGCGGAATCGACTGCATGTTGAGATGCTACTGGACTATCGTGGTCTAGCTCTGGCTCTCTGGCACTGTTTCTTGCTCTTACTCACACACACACACGCACACACACACACACACACACACACACACACACACACACACACACACACACACACACACACACACACACACACACACACACACACACACACACACACAGAGAAAGAGAGAGTTAGATTTTGGAAGTTTTCTGTAAAAGCTAAAACAAAACATCAATGACTGTGACCACATCCAAAGAGTGATTATTTTGTTGCATAAACATGATCAAATTTCAGCAAAAGAATATCCCATTAACTATTGTGTTACATATAGAAATATTTAAAAGCACATTATACTAACAAATAGTGTAATTCATTATATTTGTATGTACAACCTAAACAACAACATGGTCAGACTGTACTATAAATACTGCACGTCTGAGAACATGGAGCTGCTGATGGAGCACAGACTGATCTTTTCAGAAGGTGAGCAGCTTCATTACATCTGTACAATACTGGATCGACACCCGTCTGGTTTCTATAGAGACACGTACAGCATTAGTCTGGATGAAGTTTGAAGAGGAAAAATATTTAGTATGAAGGCTAACTACAAAGTTAAAACTCTCATAATTTGAAAAGAACTGGCCATATGACAAACTTTGCAACTTATCCAGAATGTACCTCACCTGTATTCAGCTGGGATAGGCGCCCGGATAAACTTGCGATCCGGATAAGTGGCTGAAGAAGATTACCGATGTCTGATGTGTGTGTGTGTGTCTCACCTTCAAGAAAATGAATGAATGATTAATGAATGCTCATGCCAGGACATTTCAAGCCATGGAAGGAGATTAAGAATTTGTGTGTAGAATATCATTCCCCAGAGGAGAGCATATTGTTCCAAGTTTCCTGACAATCAATACAAGAGTTGTCTCAAGTTTAAAATCTAAAAAAAACTCATGATTCATATATTCTTCCTTAAGATGAACATTCGAATCATTTCTTATTTACCACACCCTACCTGTAACAACTACAGGATCTTTCAAGGTTTAAAAATATGTTGCTGCTGCTCTGAGGCTGACATGGTGACTGGACATGTTTTTCCAATCTCATTAGACACTAGTCCTCCAGACCAGTGTCCCTCCAGCAACTAGCGAAGATATTGGAAAGGAATTTTGTATTCTATATACAAAGAAAATTATACATGAAATGTTGTGTATCTGTCAGAATTTTCCTCTCCCTTTCCATCATGCGTCTTAGTTTGTTCTTGAATTTTCCAGTTCAGTCCAAAGTCCACCTATTTCAATCAGCTCATCCACTCCACCAGAGCTACAAGAGGACTTAAGACCTGGTTCTCCACTCGGTTTTCATTGACTGGACTGTCATACTCTGTGGTTACACATTGGCCCTTCTTCTTGACATAAAGGGATTGTTTCTGATTGTCAGTTCCTGACCCACTCTGCTACCTCCTGTTCTAGCCAGGCCCTCGAAACCTGTCTGTTCTCCGTGAGTTGGTTTGTCAGTAATAACACAATTTTTTGCTGCCTGCTTTGCTCTCTGCCCAGTCAGCTTGATTTATCTGCCCTTTCAGTTTGATTCATTTTGCATTTTTTATTCTCCTGTCACAAATTATTCAATGAAATCTTTGTTTAAACTTTTCATCATGTTTGTTATGTGTGCTAAGTCCTTTATTTTGGATTATATTTTTGAGAAAACAAAATATTTACAGACCCTAGCAAAACAAATTGTTGCTACAATCACAATGTATCATATATCAGTTGATTACAGAACTTACTGTGCATTTTGGTTAAGTGTCAATTATATTACATTTTAAACAATCATTTATAAAAATAAGCTTTAAAGTAGAAGATGCTTCCTGACATCTACCCTGATACCTCTGTGTGTGTGTGTGTGTGTGTGTGTGTGTGTGTGTGTGTGTGTGTGTGTGTGTGTGTGTGTGTGTGTGTGTGTGTGAGAGAGAGAGAGAGAGAGAGAGAGAGAGAGAGAGAGAGAGAGAGAGAGAGAGAGAGAGAGAGAGAGAGAGAGAGACTTCCTCTGAAGTTGAGCAGCAAACACTATGAGGAATGGAAGTGGAAGTGTGTGTTCATTATTGCTGGTGCATCACTTTTGTTTCTGATTTCCTTGTTACAGCACAAGATTGTTCAACTTGATCTACAACGACAGAAGAAATATTGAGTGGTAGGAAATTTTTGCAAACAGTACAACCCCCCTCCTTCTCATTCAATCAAAAAAATATTTTTGGGACAGTGAAGTCTTACAATCCATTTCATTGATTTCCCTGTGGATGCCAACACAGCTAATTTAATTCAGTTCATTTTATGAAGTGAGAGTCAAAGGGAAAGAGATAAAAAGCTGGAGAGAAACGAAGGGAATGAGAGGAAAAAAAATACATAGTGATGAGGTTGGTTGCCATTGGTTTCCTAGTACCTGTGCATTTGACAGCATCTGCTGCTAAATTGATGCAGACTGTCGAACACATTGTTATTAGAAAGCATGTGTCAGGCAGCCTGGTCGAATGTTTGTCTTGTAATGCACCAGGCATTCCTCCGTCAGGTTGGTTTAGATTGTGAATGCTGCAAAAAGATATAAAACATATTTCTGCAAAGAAAACCAGACAGGAGTCCTTGTTACTGATCCATTTGGAATGAATGAATGAATGAATGAATAAATGAATGGATGAATGAATGAATGAATGAATGAATGAATGAATGAATGAATGAATGAATGAATGAATGAATGAATGAATGAATGAATGAATGAATAAATAAATAGGAAAGATCAGATCATGAAGCCATTGTGGACCCTGAGCACATAAGCAACTTGATCCATTTATTCACTGTCTCAAAAATAGACAGAAGAACATGGATCCCTGTGTAATTTATCATGACTGGTGGGCAAAATGAAACCACCTTTCCTTTGCTGTCTCCATAAAATCATTTAGAGCATTTTCTGTATAGTGTGTTTGAAAATATGTAATTATTTACCATAATTATTTGTCTTAATATGAACTTGTCAATAGTTGAATAACACACACCATATTAATTGCCCATAGCGCACTAAAATTGTGCTAATGTTTTCACAATAGAAACCTCTATCTCTATCTAAAGGTCAAGACCTTTAGATAGAGACAAATAAAGAAAAGAGAGCAAATACAGGAGGCTAAAATTAGTTTCCTCTGGGGGACAACCAAGCCCAGCCTTGTAAACAGATTGAGAAGCTTGGACATTGTGGGAGCTCACAGTGGAGCCCTGACAATATCCTTTGAACATATGGGGGTCATGGTGCTTCAAGGGTCCCTATCATTGGAGGACTTCTGGGAACATCCAACTACAAAGAGAGGCCCAGAACTGCCAGGGGGATTAAATGTCTCATCTGCCCCGTGAGCACCTCATGATCCCCCACGATAAATGTTTCTGAAAGTGTTTCTGGGGACAGAGATGTGTGAAAGACAGTGGTGGCAGCTTGTCTTTCAAAGAAGGTAACTTCATTGTCAGGCTACATCATTGAATGTATCAATTAATTTATTTGTATATTCTACCCTTTGTTCCTTTTCAGAAAAAAAAAAAGGTCTGTTTAAATCTGTTTCTCATGAACTACAGAAACGCTACAAAACTCAAAGAACAAAATGTTGCAAGTATGATACAAGGAAACAAGGAAGTACTCTAAGTGTGTTCTTTTTACAATATTAGAAACTGATAGTTGAAATGGACAAGCCATTTCACCATGGGTTACAGTTTGTCTTTTGATTTCACTTGAAAAATCCAAAATGGGAGCATCCGATGCTCATGTGATGACATAAACTGTATGTTAAATAGCTGTCAGGCAAAAAGGGATTCAGCTTTTTAACCAATCTTCCAATCATGAATTGGAAGCTCGGTGTCCACTGTTCTACAGACACTGACTGTCTGAGGGAAGGACAACATTCTGACATTTGTCCAATGAATATGAAATTTTCAAGCAATGAAATAACTGGTTGCATGCAGCCCATGAAGTGAATGGATGTATGACTCCTTCAAATGCATTGTCAGTCAGTCATCTTCAGATTACCGCCGCTATATCCGCTGCAGCGGGTCACGGATGCCATAAAAATATAATATATAAGTCAAAATATACAACATATGATAAGTAGTTGATTCTGAACAAGCTCATCTTCAAGATAAACGTGTGCTACTGCATTTTCAGTCAATGAAAAGTGAACACAACAGCACAAATGTATTTACCTTTTAATTTTTTTACTTTTCATGGGAAGCTTCCCTTGCATTTTTGCATTACTGTGATGCCATACTTGCCCCACCCTGCCTAAGTAAAAGAAAAGAAATCAATAAATGCCTTTGCTCTGCAGTAAAAAGTTTAGGCCTTAAAGATTGATTATGCCCTTACCATTGCCAGTCAGCCATAAACATGATAAAATGAAACCTTGTATTTGTACTGCCTATTTAAATAGGACAGAAGTAACAAAAACTGTAACTGCATCATTTATTCTGCTGTCAAGTGGCCCCAAAAAACCTTTGTCTCTCCCAGGCATCAGTTTAGAGGGGGTTGTGTTGTATTGGAGCTAATTTCACATGCTAATCAAGTTACTGTTCTCTGTAAACATTTATAACCTTATGCTCAAGGACCACTCATGATGTAGTGTTGTGCAGACCAGGATAGTGAGCCAATAAATTGTTCAGAAATATTACATTTTGATGAAGCCTTTGTATAAGTCTGTGAGATTTTCTATTCTTTAAAGCAGGGGTTTCAAAAGTATCCATTCCCTACCACCAAAATGTAATGGTATTACAGACTCTTGGCCCACACTAGCATTTTTTGTTTTTTGGTATTTTTTCAGTTTCAGTACATATGTTTTTTGTGAAAATTGTGCTAAAAAAACATCTTATCATTTAATTTGATCACACACAATATTTTTATGAGGCAGATAGTGCATAAAAATGATAATTTATTATAATAAGACTTCAAAATGATAGTTAACAGATGCTGTTCTGCCTTTTAACCTTTAACTAATCAGGATGGGCTACATTGACATAACACAGTATTCAGTCACTTACATGCACATTAATCCTGGTGCACAGAAGTGCTGATTAGGAGCTTACCACGCACACAAACACCCACATAGTGGAATAGCTATCGGAAGAAGTTTGAGGTTGAATATCTTACCCACATGCAGACTGCAGGGGGGATCGAACCATCGACTTGATCGATGGACAACCAAGCTCTGCATTCGGAGCCTCAGGTACCCCAGTGATGTGATGGTAGCCCTACAGCAAAAGCCGGGGAATCATAAAAAGCATTATAATTCAGCCAGAGAGAAAGATGAATGTCTATACCAACACGGATAGAAATTCCTACGGTATGTAGGAATATTTCACACTGTACAAAGGCTGTGGAATGACACAGACCATCCAAATAGCCAAAATAAACATCCCCCCCAGTTTTCCAGAAAATTTTGAAATTAATTTTGGTGAATAGGTAGGTAGGTAGGTAGGTAGGTAGGTAGGTAGGTAGGTAGGTAGGTAGGTAGGTAGGTAGGTAGGTAGGTAGGTGGGTGGGTGGGTGGGTAGGTAGGTAGGTAGGTAGGTAGGTAGGTAGGTAGGCAACTTTATTAATCCCTTAAGGAGGTTCCACAGAGACATTGTCATTGAATAAAGACAATTTCCAATAGTCAATAATCAGTATTGAACGGTAGCTGCTATTTAAGATCTGTTTCATAGATATTAACAATTTAGTACATGGTGCAGACACATCCAGATTACATCAGCATTGTGTCTTGTGTCTTTAATGTTGTGAAATCTTTAGAAGAAGGAAACGTGTGCATACAGATGATGACTTGATTAAGAGCTAAAGGTTTTACTGTTGTCATTTGTTGGAGGGGAGCGGGAGGAGGGGGCACTTAGACCAGAACCAGTCTGATTGCTATACAGACCTGTGACTAATAGCTCTGACAATGCTGTCATGAAGCAAACACTGGGCCAGAGTGTCTGCAAGTGAACGGAAACCCGCCAAGCCCTGCATGATGAATCGTCTCAGAATGACGATCTGTCTGCCTGCCCACAAACTTTCAGGTGTCAGATAATGTGGAGTCAGTGCTCAGAGATTATTGAATAAATACCATATTTCTGCTTATTCTCTCTTGTCTTCCTCTTTGGATTTAGGTATTATTTTGCAACCCTTCAGACACAAGCAGGCAGAATGATTCAAACATTCTTATTAACAGACACAAAAAAAGAACAAAAATGTTGAAAAGATTATGAATAAAACCATTATGTGCAGCTGCAATGTAAAGAAGCTACTGTCAGCTCATTCCACAAAAGATTTTTCAAATCACCACTTTGAAACTAATTTGTGTCATCAGATCATTTTGATCTGTCAACAGGGGATTAGGATGTTGTTTGGGTGAACTGAACTATATACAGTACCTTTTCAAGTTGGTGGGAGAAATACAACTTTTCCCAAAAATTATTTGGGATCAGCAATGCATCTAAGATGTGGACAGTGCACTATTTTTTTCTCTCCTTTTTTCTGGTAACCAAGTAAATGACTTTTTTTTTCACTGTATTGACAGCTCTCCATTATAAAGACAATGTATGCCTTGTACATCTTACAGCTATGGTTAAGGATTGGTCTCATAGTTTGAGCTTTATATATATATATATATATATATATATATATATATATATATATATATATATATATATATATATATATATATATATATATATATATATATATATATATATATATATATATATATATATATATAAGCGTACACTAAGCGGAAAGAGGGAGGCCGAGGACTAGTGAGCATCAGGGCCACTGTCCAGGATGAGACATCAAAAATCCAAGAGTACATCAGGAAGATGGCCCCAACAGATGAACTGCTCAGTGAATGCCTGAGACAGCAGAAACCTGAAGAGGAAGAGGAGGAGGAGGAGGAGACAACATGGAGGGACAAGCCCCTACACGGCATGTACCACCGTCAGATAGAGGAAGTGGCTGATATCAAGAAGACCTACCAATGGCTGAATAAAGCTGGACTGACAGACAGCACAGAGGCACTGATCATGGCAGCACAAGAACAGGCCCTAAGTACAAGGGCAATAGAGGCCAATATCTACCACAGTAGATCTGACCCAAGGTGCAGGCTATGTAAAGAAGCCCCAGAGTCAGTCCAGCATGTGGTAGCAGGGTGTAAGATGCTCGCCAGCTCAGCATACATGGAAAGGCACAACCAAGTAGCTGTGATAGTGTACAGGAACATCTGTACCCGGTATGGACTAGAAGTACCCAAATCCCAATGGGACATACCACCGAAGGTGGTTGAGAACAGCAAGGCTAAGATCCTGTGGGACTTCAGCTTCCAGACCGACAAACAGCTACTGGCTAACAAACCGGACATTGTGGTGATGGACAAAGAGCAGAAGAGAGCAGTGGTGATAGATGTGGTGATTCCAGCTGATGCCAACATCAGGAAGAAGGAACACGAAAAGATTGAGAAATATCAAGGGTTGAAAGAACAGCTGGAACAGATGTGGAAAGTTAAGGTTAATGTGGTCCCCGTGGTAGTAGGAGCACTTGGGGCAGTGACCCCCAAACTGGAAGAGTGGCTCCAGCAGATTCCTGGAACAACATCTGAAGCCTCAGTCCAGAAGAGCGCAGTCCTAGGAACAGCTAAGATACTGCGCAGAACCCTCAGACTCCCAGGCCTCTGGTAGAGGACCCGAGCTTGAGGATGACACACAGATACCACCCCACAAGGATGAGAGGGACTTTTTACTTCACTTTTTATAATTAAGTACAATATATTGTTGCAGGCGAGTCATGGATAAATCCTTATCCCTATGAATAAAATCTTTCAAAGGAATATTGTGGTGTTTGTCCAAAGACAACCAGATTTTGTATTGTGACATGGTAGTGAATTCAAACAACACAGGACAAATTATTCTTTGAATTAGTCTGCAATATAGACAACAAACCAGATGGAAAGAGTGCCATGGTGCAGCCTGTATCACAATTCAGCTTTCATTTTCCTGGGAAATGCATAGGATAAAAAGCTTCAATACTATATCAACTGTAATGCAATGACAAAATATTACAACATGGGAATCCTGAATACATATTTTATATTGTGATTTTATTAGCTCACAGTGAAGCATTTTAGTTGCTGATTTGACGACTTCGGATGCTCAGTATAGCCAAGACTTTTGATGTGAAACATAATGAATGAAGTATAAAAACAATCTGTAGAATAAATCAGTCGAAAAGTTTCCTTTTGCAGCCTGATTCACAAATATATCTATAAGATGGGAAGCTTGAAAATACTTGTGATATTTGGCTTCCAACACCTCTTCAGCATATGGTTTATTAATCTAAAAAATTGAGAATTTTGAAACAAGACAATGTTCCATTTGAGTTATGAAGCAAACCATGGAAATTAAATTGAAGCTAACGAGATAGCTTTAAGTAATTTCAATGTAGTTCAAAGTTCTAGTTCATGGCAGTTTATAAAATGGAGCTTCCGAGGTCAGGGGGATCATAAATGTAGGTCAGGCTTCGAAAAACTGTCTTTCATCAGAAGCTGATAGATTCACCTGTGGTGCTGATTAAGTAGGTGTATTACCATCTTACTGGGAGGTCCCAGGATTGTTTTTAGCTGCTCCAAAGGTGAAGAGTCTCCAACTGTCTGTGGGCTCTGGTCGTTTGGAGTGGGAATTTAACTTGACTATGTCTTAAGTTTTTCTTTTTTTGTATAAAATTGTGTGGAAGAACTTGAAGTTGAGAGTGTTATGCATAACAAACTATGTATATTATATATAATGGTTAAGCCCCACAGGTTGGATGTGAACTGCAGGAGAAGGAGAGATTGTGGTTGGAGGGAGAAATTAGTCAGTGCATTCCAGAAACAGAGACTTGTGGTTGGTGCGGATTTTAATACACAATTTGAGAAAGACATAGCGGTGATGAAGAAGTGATCAAGGAAAAGAACTCGGAAAGGGACGATGCTGGTAGACTTTGCAAAAGGACGGACATGGCTATAGAGAACATCTTTCTCCCAAAGATGCAGGAACACTTGATGATTTGCAAAAGCAGCACTAAAAGCATACAAGTGGATTACACTTAGTGCAGATGTCATCTGAACGAGGTCGCTTACTATAAGATAGTGATAAGGGAGAGTGTAGCTAGACAGCATTGGATGGTGGTGTGTAAGGTGAAACTGGTGGGTCAGGAAGAAGATTAAGAAGACAAAGGCAGAGGCGATACCAATGTGGTGGAAGTTGAGAAAGAGGAATGTCATGTGATGATTAGACAAGATGTGAGACAGGCTATATGTGGAAAATAGAGGCTCCCAGAAGATTGAACCATTACAGCCAAGATGATCAGAGAAATACAGAGGAGACTACTCAGTATGTCTTCTGGCAGTAAAAGGGCAGAAAAAGACATGGTGGTGGAACCCTAAAGTACAGGAAACTATACAAAGAAAGAGGCTTGTGAAGAAGCGGTAGGACACTGACAGGACCCAGGAGAGGAGACAAGAATACGTTGAGATGCAACATAGAGCCAAAGTGCCCAAACAGGACCAAACAAGAAGCATATGATGACATGCATGCCAATTTGTACATTTTTGAAGGTAAGAAAGATCTCTACAGGTTGACCAGACAGACGCATCAAGATGGGAAGGACGTGCTGCATGTTAGGGTGAATAAGGATAGAGATGGAAATGTTTTAAGTGATGCCAGCATTGTACTCAGTAGATGGGAGGAATACTTTGGGGAGCTGATCAATGTGTTAAATGAGAGACAAAGTAGAGTAGAAGTGTGCAAGGAAAAGACAGAGTAGAAGTGTGCAAGCGTTGTGGACCAGGAAGTAGCAGTGATTAGCAAGGGTGAAGTTAAAATGCCACTAAAGAAGATGAAGAATGGGAAGGGATGTTGGTCCAGAAAACATTTCTGTGGAGGTATGGAAGGCTTTAGGAGAAGTGGTTGTGGAGTCTTTGACCAGGTTGTTCAACAGAATTCTGGCACGAGAAAAGATGCCCATGGAGGCAGAGTGTGCTTGTGCCAATTTTCAAGAACAATGGTGATGTGGAAATTATTGAGGGATAAAGCTGATGAGTCACACAATGAAGTTGTGGAAATGAGTAGTGCAGGCTAGACACAGGACAGAAGTATACTGCGACAGGAGTTCAAGGTGGAGGTGGGAATTGTATCAGGGATCAGCTCTGAGCCCCTTCCTGTTTGCAGTGCTGATGAATAGACTGATAGAGGAAATTAGACTGGAATCCTCATGGACCATGACGTTCACAAATGACGTGGTCTGCAGTTAAAGCAGGTGGAGAGCAGGTGGAGGATCATTTAGAAAGGTGGCATCATGCATTGGAGAAGAGAGGAAGGAAGCTGAACAGGAGGTGGGTGAAATGAAGTTGACGAGGTTCTCTCTAGGAGGGACCAGGTTGCATCGAATCAGAAAGGAGTTCATCAGAGGATTAGCTAAGGTGAGATGTTTTGGAAATGAAGTTACAGACATTACACTTCAATGGTTTGGACACGTCTAGAGTAGAGATTGTGAGTATAATGGTAAAAGAGTGTTGAGGATGGAGGATGGATGACAGGCTGTGGTGAACCCTAACAAGACAGGCCAAAAGGAGTATATTTTTCTTTCCATCACCACATCAAAGAAACATCAGGTAGTTTGGCATTTGATATATTTGTGTACAGATTCACAAATGAGATAGAACTTTGTAGAGCTCAGTACATCTTACAAAAATTCAAAATCTGTTTTTTTTTTTGTATTTTTGTATCTCTAAAGTATTTGTTTGACTTTGAACAAGAGAGCTTTTTCTTCCATGTAGTTTTTTTTTTTTAATTCAATTTTATATTTTTATATTCTATTATAATCCCCGGAGGGAAATTAAGAATGTACACTCTAATTTGTTAGTCAGTCACACGCATGCATCTTAGTATGTACAGATCTCTGTAATACACACAATCACACACAAGAGGACATGTAAGCATGCAATGTGAGGAAGAGTGGCAGGCAGCGCCCAAATGACGGTGCCTTGCTAAAGGGCGCCTCAACAGTGCTCCAGAGGTGAGCTGACACCTACCACTGTCAGCTCCCACTCCGGATGTTTTTGGGCAGGAGCGAAAGTAATTATTCAATTTATAGTATCTGTCACAATCCGCTCCTGGTTTTCCTCTCATCTGCCCAGCTCTACCTGCCTTCCACTCCCATTTCATCAGTGCAACTACCTTCACCTGTGTTTCCTCACCTGATTATCACCTGCCAGTTCAGTACATATTCCCTCCCATTCCTCTCAGTCTCTGCCAGATTGTCTTTGTGTCATGCATAGCTCTCTCGCGTTGATCTCTGGACTGCTTCCTCGGTTTCGACCCTGCCTGTCTTAAACCAGTCTTCTTCGTCTCTGCCCCGGTAATCTGACCAGCCTTCTGTCCTTGACTACTCTGCCAGCTCGTTCCCTGTCTGCTACCTGTCAGCTGGGATTCCTGTTTGCTGAGACTGTTTATATTGCTGCCATTCCGTGCAAACCTCAGAATAAACTGTTGGACTATTCCTGATCTGGTCTCAGTCTGTGCTGTACTTGGGTCCTACCTCTGACCTGTTACAGTACAATCTGGCCATAAATGGATCCAGCACAGATTGATCACCGGATCTCCCGGACGGAGGACATGCTTAACCAGCTGGTGGCGAATTCTGTTGCGGCTGCAGCAGAAAACCAGCAGGTTCTGGCACAAGTTCGGTGTGATGTGGCAAGTCTCCACGCCCGCACCCAGGCCCTGGAGCAAACACCATCTGCCTCACCGGGAGCCACGTTCTCGTCACCTGCCTCGGCGGGCGCTGCTGCTCCGCCCTCCGCCTCAGCGGGTGTCACCGCCATTCCACCTCCGATCCGGGAGCCTAATATGGGAGAACCGGAGCGTTATGACGATGATCCTGCCACCTGCAATGCCTTTCTCTGCAACTGTTCCATCATTTCCCCCCCCCAGCCGCTCACCTTCTCCTCGGAGGAGGCTAAGGTGGCTTACACCGTCAATCACCTCACCGGGCGGGCACGTCTGTGGGGCACTGCGGAGTGGCAGAGACGGACTCCCGCCTGTCGATCTTTCCGGTCCTTTGCCGACGAGCTCCGGAAGGTTTTTGGTACCGGACCTCTGGGGGCCGACGCTGGGCGAGAATTGCTGGATCTGGTCCAGGGCAGCCGTTTAGTCACGGATTACGCCATAGACTTTCGTACGACAGCCCCTCTGTGTGACTGGAACCCGGTCGCCCTCCGTGATGTCTTTTTGCGGGGGCTGGCTGGATACATCAAGGAAGAGCTGGTCACTTATGAGCTGCGGTCAACACTAGAGTGCCTCATTGAACTCACCACCCACATTGATCTGCGCATCCAAGCACGCCGGACAGAGAGACGCTCTGAGCTCCAGTCATGCCATGCCCGTCCCCACAGTCCTCCTCGCTCCAAGCCTACAGCGGCGCCAACCTCTCTCCTGTCTGCTTCAGTCGCCCCTGTGTGTGAGGGGGATCCGGAGCCGATGCAGCTTGGCCGCACTCGCCTCTCACCTGAGGAGAGGGAGAGAAGACAGCACTTGAACCTCTGCATGTACTGCGGTCAGCCAGGGCACTTCGTCAGCCAGTGCCCAGTAAAAGCCAGAGCTCACCGGTGAAAGGAGGCATACTGGTGAGCTCCATTGCTGATCCCACCTCCTCTGAAACGCCAAGCATCACCGCCGATTTTTCAGCTGCCTTCTGGTTCCCACTTCATCGCCGCCCTCCTCGATTCTGGGGCTGATGGGAGCATCATGGATGAGAACCTTGCTCTTCAGCTGGGACTATGCCCGGAGTCGCTGCCGTTGCCCATTGCAGCCAGAGCCCTGGACGGACATGTACTGGGGAGGGTAACATCTCAAACCAACCCGGTGCGCATGCTCCTGCCAGCAGGGCACGGTGAGAGCATCCAGTTTCTGCTTCTGTCCACACCTGACCATCCCGTCATCCTGAGGTACCCCTGGCTCCGCCTGCACAATCCCAACATCGGCTGGACAACCTGCTCTGTTCAGGAGTGGGGCGCGACCTGCCAGCGGACCTGTCTCGGGGCGTCGTCAGCTTCTTCTGCTCCTGCTCCTGCTTCTACTCCTGCTCCAGACCTCACTGGGGTTCCTGCTGTGTACCACGACCTGAAAGAGGTATTTAACAAAGCTAAAGCCACCTCCCTGCCGCCACACCGCCCTTATGACCGTGCAATTTACTTACTACCTGGCACATCTCCTCCCAAAGGGTGTTTGTACCCTCTTTCTGCCCCTAAGAGAAAAGCCATGGAGGTATACATTAAAGACTCGTTGGCGGCAGGGATTGTCCGCCCCTCTTCTTCACCTGCTGGCGAGGATTTTTTTTTTGTAGAAAAGAAGGATAAGACAATGCGCTCCTGCATAGACTATCGTGGACTTAATAATATCACAGTTAAGAACCGCTACCCCCTCCCGCTCCTCTCCATGGCTTTTGAACTGCTCCAGGGGGCAACGGTGTTCTCAAAACCCGATCTGAGGAATATTTATCATCTGGTTTGCATCCGGGAGGGAGATGAGTGGATGACTGCCTTCAACACCCTGACAGGGCATTATGAGTATCTTGTGATGCCCTTCGGTTTGACGAAATGCCCCTGTTTTCCAAGCCCTGATGAACGATGTGCTCCGGGACATGCTGAATAAGTACGTCTTTGTGTATCTGGATGACATCCTGATCTTTTCCCGCAGCCAGGAGGAGCACATCGCCCACGTCAGATGCGTCCTCCGCTGCCTCCTGGACAATTCCCTCTTTGTCAAGGCAGAGAAGTGTGATTTCCATGTACCCTCAGTCTCCTTCCTGGGGTACATTATTGCCAAAGACTGCATAAAGATGGATCCTGCTAAGGTTTCAGCTGTAACCTCCTGGCCGGTCCCAGAGACACGCAAGCAACTGCAACGTTTATACCGGTGCTTCATCAGAGCTTTTCAGCTCCATCGCATCTCCCCTCTCTGCCCCCACCTCATCCAAGACCTCCTTCCGTTGGACCGATGCAGCTCAAGGACCCTTCGACACCCTCAAGACTCGTTTTTCCACTGCACCCATCCTCCAGATTCCCGATCCAGAGCGCCAGTTCACCGTGGAGATGGATGCATCCAGCGTGGGGGTGGGGGCAATCCTGTCTCAGCGCACCGCCATTGACCAGAAACTCCACCCCTGCGCCTTTTTCTCTCGCCGTCTCACTCCCACGGAGAGGAATTATGATATTGGTAACAGGGAGCTTCTGGCGGTAAAGGCAGCCTTGGAGGAGTGGCACCATTGGCTAGAGGGGGCCGAGGTGCCATTCATTGTGTGGACTGATCACCGTAATCTGGAATATATTCGCTCTGCCAAGAGACTGCCAAGACAAGCCCGCTGGTCACCGTTCTTTGACAGGTTTAATTTCACGCTGTCCTATCGGCCAGGCTCCCGTAACACCAAGCCAGATGCACTCTCACGCCGGTTTCCTGAGAGCCCTGATGAAAGACCTGAACCCTCCACCATTATCCCAGCCTCCTGCCTCGTCGCTTGCGTCACCTGGGAGATCGAGGAGAGTGTGCGGGCAGCCGCTGAGGATCAGCCCGGTCCTAGTTCCTGTCCTCCTGACCGCCTGTTTGTTCCGGCTAGTCTCCATTCCGATGTGCTCCAGTGGGGGCACGCCTCCCGGCTCTCCTGTCATCCGGGCATGCAGCACACTTGTGACGTCCTGCAGCAGTGCTTTTGGTGGCCTTTGCTGGAGGAGGATGTCCGTGGCTACGTCAATGCATGTCCTGTTTGCAACCAGAATAAGACCCCTCGTCACCCACCAGTCAGCCTCCTGCACCCCCTACCTGTTCCTCATCGCCCTTGGTCACACATTTCCCTGGACTTTGTTACCGGTCTACCCCCCTCCAGTGGTCACACTGCCATCCTCACAGTGGTAGACCGGTTCAGCAAGATGGCAGACTTCATTCCCCTTCCCAAGCTTCCTTCTGCCAAAGAGACTGCCAGTCTGGTCCTCCGACACATCTTTCGGCTCCATGGTCTGCCCACCGACATCGTCTCCAACCGAGGCCCCCAGTTCACGTCCATCTTCTGGAAGGAGTCCAACGGGCAGACTGAGAGAGCTAACCAGGACTTGGAAACCACACTTCGCTGCCTCACTGCTGACAATCCTGCTTCCTGGTCTGAGCAGCTCATCTGGGTGGAATATGCCCACAACACCCTCACCTATTACAATATCTATAAATACAAATTGAACAAACACATTCAATTTTAGAAAGATGTCACTTAATTGAAGGTCACATTTACATACAATTTCCCTTATTGACTTGTAAACTGAGCAATGGACCAGAGAGTTGAGCATCTACTGACAGGAAAAGCACGCTTGAGTGCCAGCGAGGAAGACTCAGGTGAGTAAAGACCTTTCGTAAAGTGTCACACACACTGATACCTCTATGTCAGAGCACCACAGACAAGCACGCCATGACAAAAAGTGTATTTGGTACAGAAATGTCATGCAAATTGAGTCTTCACTGAATGTGGAATAAGCAGTCACAGTTGCTCAAGTAGAGCTTAACAAGCATGAAATACTCTACAGGTGTCTTTTATTGAAGAAAGACAGTCAGAAGGAAATGATTGAAGTTGTCTTTGGTAATTGCAATTCATGTTAAATGAACATCTAGATCCTCATGCCTCCAGTGGAAGAAACGGGTTTAGAGGATGAATGAAAGAATGAATGCATATCAGGAAGTTACAACTTTTAACATAAAAATCAATTAGTTAAATGACTTAAATCACCAAAACATTAAAAGACAACTTAATAGACCAGAAAAACTGTACTTAAAGTTTAAAAAAGATAAAAATAATATATTTTGAAAAAGAAAAACACAAAGACAAAAGAAAGGTAAATGATCAAAGTTCCTAAATAATAAAAAGTGACACGTTAATACTTTGTTGTTCTGCATAGAAAGTTTCATGATAAGGCTGTATTCAGACTGGTCACCAAAATCCGATTTTTATGATAGAAGGAATATTAAAGACCACTGTTCTGTCTACATACAGTAGTAAAAACTTGAAATAAACTCCTGAAGCTTCTTGACTTAAATGCAGCCCGTCAAAATCAAATTTTTTCCCATATTCTATAAGTTACCTAGATGTGGATTTCATATTGGAAACAATTTGGACTTTCTACCCCCACAAGCAGCATGTGACTACTTTCCATTAATTTAATCATTCACTTCAACCATGGCACTTATCAGTGGGTTAAGCCCCATTGTAAATACCGTTTTCTCTACTAAAGCACACAGTAATTCCCGCAGGTGTTGATTAATTTGATTGGCTTTCCCCTCCAGCGGTACGGCCGAGGCTCTTTTTTTTCCATTGCGTGGAGCAGATGGGAGCTACTACCGAGTTCCTGATGAAGTACAGTCTAACCTCTGTGCTGCAATTGTCAAAGATGTTTTGATTAAGCTTGTGATGAAGCTGTGATATTTCCCACATCTTTGCTAAAGGGTAACACTCAGAATGTTTACAGAAAAAAGGTGGTTATTCTATTCCTTTCAGGCCACTAAGACCAATTTTTTTGTTATACCAAAAGTTTACTTTCACTAAACGCTACTTTGTTAAAAACCATTTTCAAGACCTAACTAAATACAATAAAAATAATTTTCCTGCATAATCCCAAATGATGAATCCTCATTGCATTTTTTTGAACGGAATGTCCACACCAGGCAAAAAGATTTGAGACTAACAATTGCCTCCATTTTCAATAAATGTCTTCTTGTTAAGACAGGGGCAATTGAAAATATGATTCATGTCCATATTTGGTTTAATAGTAGTCCTGTGTGATTGTCACTTTAAATTAAAGAGAAAAGTAGCTTAATTTACAGTTTTTATTATTTCGACGAACACAGGGAAATATATCCATCAATTTTCCACAATATAACTGCTTATCTTTTTTGCAGGGCAACACTGGGTCTGCAGTTTGTGCTAACTGGACAGGTCTCCAGTTTATTACAGGGCCAAAGTGCAGTGAGACAAACAACCATTCACGCTTCTATGGGTGGTTGAGTGTCACCATTACACCTAAATTGCATGATATCGATTGTGGGATACAACCAAAGCACCCTGGGAGAGCCAACACACTGGAGAACATACAAACTCATCACAGAGAAGACTGGGGTCTGAATATGAACCTAGAATCACTACATTCCCGACAAAACAAAAAAATTGACATGGGTCATTAAAGCTATTGTGGTACATTCAATTTTCTGTATGTTAATTTTATCAACATTTATAACAATATAATAAATACAACACACAATAAATAAACATTAGTAACTTGGACACCGAGTTGTTAGAAAGATACTATTGCAAGTAATGAAAAAAAAAATGTATTTAATTCTTTACAGTCTCTTTTAAATGATAAGTAGGGTATTGAAAGGAAATGCTTTGAACTGAAAATACATTGTATCTAATTTGCCAGCTTGTCGGTGTATTTGCTTAACATACTAAAATGAACTAATTAAAAATGCAAAGGGCTGGTTCACGTTACATGACGAGAAAGAGACACCTGCATCTATGCATGTCCCATTAATCTTGTTATATTCCCGTCTTCTCTCTTTCTGTTAAATATGCATTAAAAAGAATGGAGTCATTGAGTATATTTGGCATATAAAAGATATGGGCTCATCATTAAAAATCCATGTAAGCCCTTTAAAACTGAAGAGAGGTGATTTCATGCATGGCTGAATTATTTCGTAGGTGCTACACTCCAACACTGCAGCCTCCACAATAAGAGACACACACACAAGAACACACACAGTATCAGAGAGTGACGTCCTTGGTTCTGCCTCCCCCATGCGAGGCTCAGCGGGACGGATGCGATGTCTGAACTAATGGAGCAGGGAGAACACAGGCTGGCTGTGAATAGAAGGAGGTGGAGGAGAGATCAGGGTGCTCTTGAAGCACCTATCTGCATTTGCACAACAGCGGGTTCCTGTCATGATTGTTTTTTTGGAGAGCAGAGTAATATTTAGCAGGGAGTGCTGCTGGATCTTCCGGGGAACAGTAGATGCTCCCTCCGGGATGTTTAGGTTCCAATTGAAAGGTCCCTTTTGTTTACATCAGACCTCCTGCTCATATATCATCCTTTGCTCAAAATATGCTGCTAAATGAGTCTTGTACACTAATGATACAAACGTGCCAAAAAAATCCCTTGAAGAACATCTGTGGTTCCATAACCATAAAAACATTTTGCCTCTGATTAAAGTGGTATTCTTAAGCTCGTGGCTCTCCTTAGTAGACCACCAGATGAGATGTTCAATCAGCTATGCATGACTTGACCTTAATGGATTTTTCACTGGGAGGCTCGTGTTGGTTATTAGGGAACCAGCTCATGTGGAACAACCTTGTCCCCTTGGGAGGGGAATTACACCAGTTCAGAGGAAACCCACATTATGGCATGAAGAGAATAGAGGAAAGAACCATTTCCTCTTGGTACACATACATCTCACAGTTTAAAATGTGCCAACTGTGTGATTGCCAAAGAAAATTTTCCAATGGCTATTTGATTATGAATTCCCTCTGCTTTTTCTTTCCTAAAGTCGGTGATATTTGACTTTTAACCAAGACGCTCTTCATTAATCTTCAAAATTTAAAGTTATCTGCTGTCACTTGCGCATTTGGCACAATTTTTACTCAATATATCTGGTATTGAAAACAGCTCTGTTATATGTAATTATACAAATGTGCTCATGATTGGCTTAATCTACATGCACAAACTGATAGCCTTTAATTAAACCTTGTGTGTTTTTAAAGTTGCTGTGTAAATTAAATGGTTGCATTGGGCATCTGGTTAAAAAGAAGATCATTATTGTGGCTCCAACCTGAAGCCTTGCTTGCTGATTTCTGTTTACCCCGTTCTAATTCGCACTCATCGGTAAATAAACAAAATGGCTTAGTGTTGAATTAATTTTCTCCTCCAGCTGTGTGCTCTAATTGGGCTAATAAGCTGAAAGGTTATCACCACTCCACGAGACATTATTCAAGCACCTAGGTCAATCTCACCTCCCTTCCTTTCAGCAGGTCTAGAATGTGTGTCTGCTGCAAATGAGAATGACGTTCTATCTATGGAAGTATAACCATATGTTATCTAAACCCTGCAATAAATGTCGGGGGTTTAGAGGGACATTAAAATTCAAGGTTAGAACATAATTTATAAATGTTTAAAATATATTATTAAATTACAGCATTCTGTATTTTTTTTTGCATTCCTTGTTCCTGTAGGTGTAGAAGGGAAAAAAAAGAGGAAAAAATTAGTTGAAGAAAATCTGTCTCTTAGATGTAGTATTTTGCAATTCTTTCATTACCAGGATGAGCCAAGATCTCCTTCAACATGACTAAAAATGTTGTTGTTGGGGGTTTTTTTTTCAAACTGAGGAGCAAGTCAGTACAAGAATGTAACCAAATCAGAGGTTGAGGAGAATCACAAGCTGTTAGTTGCCATTGATAGTGGACAATAAAGATGCACAGGGTGGCAAACCAACAGAAATATGTCATCTATCAACTATCTAATGTTATAAAGACTTCAAAATGGGAAAACACATGTATTACATGCACGGCCTTATGGTGACTGGCAAATGGGGTGTGTAAGCGGCAGTGTATTGGGAAGATGTGTTTTGTCTGTAGTACAATATGTAACTTGTTTGTCAAGTAATGGAAAAAAAGTGGGTGCAGCTAAAGAGTTTCCTTTATCATATACATGCACTTTGACACATTGCTGTCAGTTACTAATAAAAGTTTACCATTTTGGTCAGTCATTACAACATTGCCATTAATATAGCTACCATTTTGTTATTGAAGTGTACTGCAGCTGTTTGTGGGCTTGTCTTTCCCAAGCATAAGCTGTTTTCCTGCTGTGGTACAATGTCAAACACATAACTACCTTTATTTTATTACTTTTAGCCAACAGTGGAAAACTAGATTATAATGCAGTCTGTATCAGTGTTCAATCAGTTCACAGAAAATCACTCTACCATTAGTTATAATGCATTATGATACAGTAGGTTCCTGCCAGTCTGTTTGATGGACAGGACAGAAGAAGGGATAGCAGAATAAATAACACTTGGATCTGCTCTGTGTGTGTGTGTGTGTGTGTGTGTGTGTGTGTGTGTGTGTGTGTGTGTGTGTGTGTGTGTGTGTGTGTGTGTGTGTGTGTGTGTGTGTGTGTGTGTGTGTGTGTGTGTGTGTGTGTTAGTGTGTGTGTGTGTGTGTGTGATGTTGTCGGAGTGATCACAGACTTGAATGGCGAAGTAGCAAGGACTAGGGAAGAAATAACAATGACTATTTGTAAACACTGACCCCAACATTTAAAGTTAGTTAACTTTAACTAACTTTAGTTTGTTAATTGCATTGCTGCAGCCTTGCTTTCATTGGCAGCAGACTTTCAATTGGATTGTTTAGTGTGTACTTCAGGTACACACTAAACAATTTGGCATAACAAATAAACCAAATACAAACAAATGTCAGCTAAAGTGATTTTTCTAATATGTTGTTTTTGGGGTTTTTTTTTAAAGGAAAACTCCTATTACTATTTTAAATTGATTATGTAGTTGCTGTTTTTTATTGGATTTGTTGAATCCTCAGTAGATTTTCCATACAAAATCTTATTGGCCTATTAACGAGTGAAAACAAAACCTTGATTTCAATACCAAAACTTTCACACTCAATGCTTGTTATAATTTCATTAAACTTTTTTGACAGTTCACAAGTCATACATGGATGAGAGTCCAGGTATGTGTCTTTTCAAAGTCAAAGCGAGGTTTATTGCCAAGTGTACCATATATGCATGACATACAGCACAAATGAAATTGCAGTCCTCTCTGACCCATGGTAAACAGGCAGTACAACACAGGCAGAACAACAGGAAGTAGAACAAGCAGTACAACACAGGCAGGACAACACAGGCAGTGGAACAGACAGTACAGCACAAAGTATGAGACGAAACACAAAGGGATGGTTTATATCTCTATACACTCTGTAATCCAGTAGGGGAAGTGACATGTACGCAGTCCCTGAGTTGACGTGGGGGGGGGGGGGTAATGAGATACTGGGGGGGAGGGCAGGGCAGGGTGAGAGTAGAGTTCAACTTTTTATTACATGTCAACAATGATATGACTTTGGTGATGTATATTTGCTGCATTGAATGAACTCATTGATGTCACTATTCTGAGTGTCTACAGCTCTTGGTTCATAGCCATCCTTAGTTTGTAGGCAGCTCAGTTCTTGTTCTATCATATATGCATTCTGAAAAAAAAAATGGGAAAAAAAATGTGTAAATTTGACATTCATCGGCATCTAATTAGACCATGGCATTGACACAATACATGTAGTTCTATCATACTGCCAAGAAACCAAACATCATTTTCATGAATGGATTTAGTATGACACATTTTCGGTGAAAAAACCCTGTAGATGTGTGGAGGACTTACATGAAAAAAAGGCTGTTCTTCACATAATGGTGATGTAAGACAGGTAGTGTACATCTGGCTGATGACACACATGCTTTGAAGACTGATGACAAAAATGTTTGAGGTTTTTGAGTCACCTGCTGCAGAGCCATCCTGTCCAAGGCCACACATGATCCATGCCAACTTTAGATGTTTCCAGTTAGGATGCTTTCTATACTTTGCAAGAACTGGGCAACTTAACCTTAAATTCCACCAATCAGTTTCCTGGCAACTCATTTCTGCCGAGGACTGAAGAAGCTTCTTGGATTAGAAGCAAAATGTTTTTTTAAAGTTAACTTTATTCACACAGAGATCTAGATGCACTTATGGAATGGTGAGTATCCGACAACCTGGCAGAATGTTTCTTGGACTACCCTGCCTCCAGCATGCCAAAGGCACAATCGATGCAACTGGTACACATTTGCAGATGTCATGCTCAGGTAAATCCGTACGCTTTTTCCATCGTGTTAAATTTTTAGCTTTTGTTCTTTTCACTTGCTCGTTGTGTTAATTATGTGAAATTGGAATTAGTTTTGACATTTGTCATGAAGAACCTACGTCAGTTATGCCGCCATCATGTTTACTGTGTCTTGTGAATAACTGTTGATGACACCTATGTTTAATGAGGTTATATTTAATGAGATTTACGAAATGTCTCGAAGCTAAGATGCATTTCACACTACAGATCAGAGGCATTGCATTCCCCTTCCATAGTAATTATGCATCGCAATGATGCCAATGTAATTTGAGCAGCGACATTATTACAAGTGACAGTGGACTCATCTCTTCATCACTTATGCAGTGTGAGGCAATTTTCCAAGGCGTTCCCAGATGGTTGGCATTTTTATGCAAAGTGGAAAAAGAGATTCAGTCCGGCTCAGATTGACATGTCCAAGTAACAGGTTGGATAGATATTGAAAGCCTCAACATAATGCTGGGGTCGATCTCATTTCTGTCTGACAAAAGTGACAAAGTAAAAATATATGTTGCCAAGTGTTATTTTTTTTTAGTATGATGACAAACATCCTCTATGGCTTTATGGAACCATTTATTCCACTTTAACATCACCCACACTCTTAAGGGTCACTTATGTTGCCTTAAAAGCAGCCATTAGCGAAGCTTTCACAGACAGGAGTAGCATTTGATACAAAGAGCTTCAGCTGAATTTTTCTGTCAAAACACAGAGCTTCATCATAAAAAACAAACATTTCACGCCGGGTTAAATAAGAATGTGTCCAGATAACAAATCTTCATTAACACACATAAAAGTGCTTTCACTCAGTTTTTATTCAGCAGCCTGTTATTATTATTAAATAGAACATTTAATGATTTGTTTAAAACCTAATGCTGAATCCTGATGTGCCATTCTTCTTCCTATCAATACAAAAGTGATTTTTTTTCTTTAGCTTTTGATGAAATGTTTCAGTGCATTTTTGTCAAACTATTTTGTTGAAAAGCCTATGATGAAAAGGTTGCACTGTCAGCTGACATGACATCTAGTCCTGGAAACTAGAATGCACTAACTAATATTGCCTCAAAATATTGCACAAAATAGCAAGAGCTCAGATTGGAAATGGCAGCAAATTTGACTCTGAAGGATCCCATATCGTCAATATTCTCACAAATATAATTGTGTTGAGTGAAAATGGATTCCGTTGACACATACAAGAGAAATTATTGATTCCCATTATATTTATCAGTTTTTGGGCAGCAGCATGTGAATGAAATGCTGCATCTTGTCTTTCTTTTTTTTCTTTTTTTTTAAATAATACACTGTAATGTATCGGTATATTATCCAATGAAATGAATCTGAACAGGTATCAACTGGGTGAAAAGCAAAAGCTTATTATATCAAGAAAATTGCAAGTAATGAAGACCTCCTAATAAAGAAAGCAATTTTACAAAACCAAGACAAAAATGTTTGTTCCTTTACTGTTATTCTTTGTCACTTACCTAATTTTCACCTTTGCCAGTTTAACACAAATACGAGAATCTTGCATTCCTGTATGAAGTAAATTTAATGCTGGTTTTATAACCCTAACCTTTGGAGAGACCGCCATCAGTTGTGTTGATACTGATGTTGACCTGACTGTGAGGTCTTTCAAAAACGATTTTTACAGCATTTACAAATGAAATCAAAATATTCACTGTAGTACAGAGCAACAATGTGAGACACACTTTAGCTGACTAAAAAGATAATTGACTGCAAAAGTTTTTATCTGATACTGTGATGGAATGGGGTGGGGTTTTTTCTCAGTAGACGGAAATTTGCAATTTAACAGAAGATACCGATATTCTGTGTTGTTGATTTTGTGGGGTTTCTGTATGCTGTAATCTTTGACAAGCTAAATGTGTGACTTCCATGCATTTAAACTTAGTTACAGTTGATGATACATTTGTCACATATACAAGAAGTGTGGATAATGTACATCCAATACATGATATCCATGTTTCTATTTCATTGATTCGAGTTTTACAAAAAGAATGGAGGATGTCGTATGTTGACCGGGAGGACAGGCCAATTTGTACATTTAACACCGCAGTTAACAGTAACATCATTGACATTTGCAGTGTGACATGATTTCTTCTTAATGGCAATTGTGTAATAGAGTGTCCAGGGCAATCCTGTGCATACTTGGGCATAATGTTCATCAATTGATTTCTTTCCCTTGTTTATTTTCAGAGGTACATCGTGATGGAAGACCCTGCTGCAGACTCTGCTGAGCGCCAGAGGTTCATGCTGATGCAATCACTACAAAAGATGTGGTACCCTTTGCTTTGATTTATTATCTTCTCTTCAATGGGTCTCTACCCACATTTGAAAGGTTTGTATTGGTCACAGCCCTCTATTGATTCTTCTGCAGTAAAAATGGATGGCTTTGTTTAGCAATGAAAAACTGGGCAATTTCTCCACACTAGCAAGCTATTTAATAGTCCAAAATCTATATAAATCATTAGAATTATGACATAGTGTACCCTTAACACTTATTCAATTGATCTGCAACATTTTGAACCCTGTGGAAAACAATAACTTGACCAAGTATGTCTGGCAATATTTTTAAAACCCACCTTCCATTATACATTTAATGAACCTCAAGAGTTACAGTGACATGAGGGGATTTGAGGTCACTAGGCCATGAGTCCTCATCACTCAAGTGAATCTGTAGAACAGTTTCATCCACGATTGTCATGCACAAAGGATGGACAGTATATACCATCACAGAATGTTTTCACATGATGGACTGCACATCCAGTCACAGAAAAAGAGAATCAGGAGAATTCATCTCACTTAGCTGCTTCAAGTTCCACAATTTCTTGGTGATAACCAGAAGAGCCTCAATCAATACTATTTACTCTATTTTTCTCAGCCCGGACACAGTCTTGTTCACATGTGCCTTTGTAATAGGTTAAATTCATGCTTCTTTAAAACTTGAAATTGGTCATCAATTCATTAAGAAATGACCTTTACGGTCCTCGAAAATCTAATATTTAAGGTGGACTTCCCTTCTCCTATTTTTCATTTTGACTGTAGTTTCACACAATTACATGCAAGCAGATCAAAATAGTATGAGAGAAGGCTTTGGTAACGGGAACCTGTTGTGCTGTGATGAATGCTCGCCAATCTTTCTGCCTCTGGAGAGTAAACATGTTTGACATTTGGTGTTGACCTTATCCATTCTATTAGGCTGCTTGTTTTTCTGACAGAGATAGATAATGGTGCTTTTTCTCATTTCATCATATGAAATGAGGCTGGTTAACAAGGTACCCTTGTTAGGTCAGAACATATTCACATTTACATGTTTAACTTGGGCTGTCACATTTGAGGTGAGCTCATTACAAATATGATCTGCTCTTGCTGCTATTTAATTGAAATATTGTAAGCATACAATTTGAATCTACCTGTATAATATTTTTTATAATGACATATTGCATATAACATGAAGCTATCTACATGCAACTGAATAAATGCACAGTATAAACAAACCTTTTGGCTGATGTTGACCCTTGTTTCAAATCATGTGGCTGAAAGAAAATAATCTTGCTGCTTAAAGTCCAAACATAAATCAACATGACATCATAGTTCACCAAAATACTGCTTGATTGACAAATGACCTCTGGAAGGTGCAGTGAAGAAATGTAAGAGTCAGACACTAATCAGGATTAGCACCTTGTGCTCCAGTCATACTCCACTCACCATCATACATCATTTACTAAACAATTTCTGCCCTGACTCACATCTGCAGTGAGGAAGGTAAACGTAGAGGAATGGAGGTTATTACTAGGGTTGAGCCGGGTACTCCTTTCAGACGAGTATCCGATTTCTGTCTTGCATCTCATGGGTCTTTTGGACTTTATCCCAGCTGGCCATGGGCAAAAAGAAAGGGCACACCCAAAATAAGATGGCGTTGCGTGGCCACATGAAGGACAAACAAATGAAAGACAAACAAATGAAAGACAACCAAACACACACGCTCACACATAAGAACAATTCTCCAGAGAATCTAGAGTGATTCGAGACACACATCGGGAGAACATACAAAGTTTACACAGAAAAGAATCCAACCCAAAACCTTCTTGCTGCGAAGCGACACCACTGCCTCGCACATTGCCTAACACATTTTTGGTGAGTACGAGCACGATACGAGTAAAAGTCGCGGATACTTGTGCTCGTTCATTCATTCATTCATTTTCCTGACAGCTTCATCTGCTTGCACGGGTCACGGGGTGCTGGAGCCTATCCCAGCTGGCGTAGCTGAAGGAAAATCCTCAGAACTGACTGGCTTTACGCTCTGTGATTGGCCAGTCACACACAGCGCCCGCCCCTCCCTACAGATACTACAGTAACTCTCTGCCCCACTCTCTCACACACACACACAGACATTGACTGATCTCTCTGTGCGTGGCTTCATTGTAGCTCATGTTGCTTTCCTGAGGTTTTCTTCAGCTTGCCTCTATTTCGGTCTATTTAAGGTTACTTGATGAACTTGTCTCTTGTTTTGTTTTGTTGCACTGTGCATTTAACCAGACAGAGCTGAAAACTGCTCGTGTTGAATCGGTCACCTCCTCCACTCCAGTCTTTTTTTTTTTTTTTTACCTGCTTGCTCTTAGTTTGACACTTTCTCTCTTCAGTTCAAATTAATAATTCATTAACTGTATGGATATTTTAAATGTTACATAGCGCGCGTGCACACACCCACACACACACACACGCACACATGTGCACTTTCTGTCTTTCTCTTTCTCTCTCTTTCTCCCTCTCACACAGGCACTAACACATGCACAGAAACACACAGAAACACACAGAAACACACACACACACACACACACACACACACACACACACACACACACACACACACACACACACACACACACACACACACACACACACACAAACACACACCCTAATAAACTTTATTTAACTTTGTGTCAAAAATAAATGGCAAGAACATTAGGTGGTAAAAATAAATAAATTATTGGGAAAAAAACAGTTTGATCATAAAAATAAAAAAAATTAAGAGAAAAAGGAAAAATCAGAACGTTTTGTTAAGTATGACAATTGTTGTTTATGCATACTTCGTAGTTCATAATTTCCTATTGCATGTGTTGTATTCATTAATGCACTTCATGTTCTGGGTTCATTATAAAAAGTTGTTCTGTAAATAGTTCCTTTACTGTTGTGATCAAAAGCATTGAATCTAAATTCTGAGGCTATTCTGTAAATATTCATTCATACAGCTAAGAATATTCATGTCCTGAATTAATCAAAAACTTCCATAAATAGTTCTCTTACTTTTGTGATCAAACATCGATTTGAATCTCCATTTTGAGGCTGTCCTGTAAATAGTTTTAAAATAAACAAATATAGCAACTTCTGATCAATACATATCAATTTCAGACTTAAAATAATGTATCGATTTAAGCCCCACCCATTCCCAGTCAAACCACACCCACTTCCGGTTTAAGCCCATTCTGAGTACAGATACGGATACAGATAATTAGATAGTTGAACAGATACAGATACAAATAGTGGTGTACTCACTCATCCCTAGTTATTAGTATAGTGACATGATTACATTAAATAATTTCAATTTGGAGACACACACACACACACACACACACACACACACACACACACACACACACATTTTCTTGTAGACAAGACAATTGAAATCATATGGATGCAGCCACTTTTCTGTCTTGCATCTCATGGGTCTGTTGAACTTTATCCCAGCTGGCCATGGGCAAAAAGAAAGGGCACACCTAAGATAAGATGGCGTCGCATGGCCACATGAAAGACAAACAAATGAAAGATAAACAAATGAAAGACAAACAAACACCCACGCTCACACATAAGAACAATTCTCCAGAGAATCTAGAGAGATTCGAGACACACATGGGGAGAACATACTGTACAAAGTTTACACAGAAAAGAATCCAACCCAAAACCTTCTTGTTGCGAGGCAACACCACTGCCCACTGCACCACACTGCAGCCCTCAAGAAACTCATTCTTGAAATTTCAAAGAATGATGCAGAGGCCAAGTGAATGCATAAGTAAGCTGCAGAGCATATAACAAAATTGTTGAAATACTCCATGTACCTGAGGGAAATTGGTCGGTGTGCCACTATGAGTGAATATTTACATTACACCCAGATATCTGATCCATTATTAAAGTAAAAATTTTGAAGGAAGACACTGTAAAGAGAAACACAAATCAATAGAAACAGAATTGATTTTTACGATGTGCAGTACCAAACAAAAATGAACATTAATGTTTTGTATTCGTAGGGAAGAAAAGGAAGAATTTTTATCCAACACTGCTGCATTTCATAGTTCATGGTGAATTAAAGAAGTAAAAACTAGCACAAAAACTAAGGTGGGCTTGTGCACACATTAGGGAAGGCAATGATGTCCAAACTATCATCAGGAAAAACATGCTTCTAAGGAATATTAGGTCAATTTGGCCCGTAGTGGCGGCGCACCCGGGGTGCATCAGCTCTGGACCAGCTCTCCATCTGACCTTCCAATTTCATTTTGCCATCTGTATAATGACAAATAAAGATCTTTCTTCTTCTTCAAGTATATTCCTTATTCTTTTGATCGTGTTATTCTCCATCAAGAGGGTTTCTTTGTCAGTTCTGAGATTCCCTATAAGGACACGTTACAAGGCCTGTTCTTGCACCTGAACCCTGGCTTTGATTACAGAAAAGAGCAGGTGTGAGTTAGACAAGTGCAACAGGATAGCTTCCTGTGAATAAATGCATTTTGATTATGAGCAAACATTGCCCTCCTTTGGCCCTCATTATGCAAATTAGGAATTGTATTCTAGGGGATGGGATGGAGGGCGAGGGTGATTTGTTTGCAAGAGGATTTTGTGCAGCCTGGCAGTCATATGCTGTTGATTAACGGACTAATGGACAGGCAGCAGAGTGGGGTGAAGTAATTTCATACCAATCACTATTCATTACTTAATGAGAGATGATGACTTGGGGCACTCTCCAGCTCCAAAGACAGCAAAAGGCAAAGCTGATGAGTCCTAATGAAAAATGAAAAAAAAAAAAAATCATATCATTATTTACCTCTTTAAATTCATCAGGCCTAAGGAATATAATGAAGAGGCATCCAGGAGAACAATGGAAGACTTTTTTCCACAGAGAGACAATCATTTATTACAACCTAATAGGATTTTTTGTTTACAGCTCTGGTCATCAATGAAGCTACGGATGATGCGTTACCTGTTGAGTCAAACCGTAATCAAATCAAATACACAAGCCACGATGTGTTTCATTTTTGTAATGCTGCTCAGTAACATATAGTTGCTCACTGACTTTTTAACTAAATGAACCAGAAAGACGCATCTAATTTTATGATTTCACCTAATTAAATTTTACAAGTTTTCCATTTAATTACATGTTTCTGGAGGTTTTATAGTGAATAATGAAGCAACTGCATCCTTACAGTAATGATGTATATTTCTGAACTACTGAAATGGACGGTTTTAGCCCTGGTTAATGGATTGATAAATGGAATGGAGTTAAATTTTTGGTCACACAATGTACTTTAGTATAATGAAAACCTTCTCTGTTATGCAGTGGTTGACCAAGTGCATACAGAGAATTACCGTATTGCTGGCTTCATCACTGGAGTGGAAGTTCCTGAAAGCATTATTATTACCCATAATTATTTGATGTGTGGTACTGATTGAATGTAACATTTGTCAGTTACCCACAAATATTCAAAATATAGTTTTTAAGCTTTTCTTTTTTCAACCTTGTTACTCGACATGTTTGGACTGCATGTGTGAATCTGTACCTACTGCTACTGTAGGGTTGCAGCATAATATTGTAGGTTTTTTAAAATACTTTCGTTTATTGTTGTTGTTTTTTTCTTTTCAATTTTTGCAGAAAAGATGAGCCAATAATCCAAAGAGGGCAAATTTGGAATACTGTAACAAGCAACTTAATCTATAATATTTACTAAAAGTACAGGGTATGTTTTTTGAAATGCTTTAAATGCCACATGTGAAGAGATCAATCAGCAACTTTCACTTTTAAATAGTGCTTTTTTCAGATTTCTTATTTTCCCTGCAAAACCTGACTATTAATGTGCCATAACTCACTTTTTTGTCTGCTTCATTTTTGATTAAGGTCTTCAGGCAGCTATGCGGTTTGCAGGGTTTTAAGCCGGTGTGTTTTATGTCCCCATTTTATTGTTTTTGTTTTTTAGAAGGGCTGTGGTAGATTTTATGGGTTTCGAACCAGTTTTATTTCTTTTCTGCAGGTTTTTATGAGTTTTTTGAAGAGCGACGTGTTACTTCCGAAAGTAAAGTACCCAGATGAAGTGCTGAAGTGCATATGGTCCAATAATCTAATCCATATGGTTGAAGTTCTTCCTCATGTAAACATCCAATTAAATATGCTTTCTCCGTCTCCTCACAGTGTTGATCTATCATTACTGAACAGGTGCTGTTTGAATAGTGATCTGTGTAAATTTTGAAGCTTGTCGAATCTCCCTTGCCCCATGACAGTTGGTGTGCACGTGGGTGGCTGTGGGTTTGTATGTGTGTGTGTGTGTGTTCTTCTGATAAAGAGTGAGAAGGAAGGAAGTCATATTTCAGATCACTTCATCGACATGAAGCTGAGACAGTGGGACCTAGAGCGCAATACACACTAGATTGATTTTCATCATCTCACTAGATCACATTGCTGCCTCAGGATATATGAATTTTGCTGCTACAGATTTCAAAACTCATAAATCTATGCAGAACACACTTTCTTCTGTACCTAATGAGGTCCATCATGCTTCATTCCAATAAACAACATAATTTTTTCTCTCATGTGATCGATCTCATGGAATGGTGTTTAATCCTGTCATACACCTCTTCTAATATAATTTATTGCTGCCCATGTTTGTTTGGATTGTGTTTATGTAGGAATGGGCTAAATCACATGACTGTCATTATGTGACCAGTTTGTGAAGTTTTTGGTGTGAAACTTGTTTAATTTGGAAAAAAAATATTAAATGCAAAATTAGTTAATGGATGTGACATAAGCTTCACTAAATAACATCATGCAAAATGAAAATGTACTTTATATCATTGGATATCATGCAATACATCAATGAGCAATACATTTAATGAGATTAGTCTTGGTTTGGCCAAGTTTGGCCAGGTGGAGCACGGCGGCGCAGTAGGTGGCAAGAAGGTTTGTTTCCTATCTATAAAGGTACTTGTAGTTCTCCCTGTGTGTAGGTTCTCTGCAAGTTCTCCCGCTTTTTTCCACCTCCAAAAATATGAAGCTTTGTTATTATTCTTATCTAAACATCCTGTAAGTCAAATCTATTATCTAGTATTCTGCACTTTATTCCTCCTTATGCGTCATCCCTTTCTCTTCCCTGTCCATTCCCATTTGTATCCTTTATTTTCTTCCTGGTCTATGCTGTTTGTTAAAAATGAATACGGATGTAGCTTAATGTTTACTATATAATCACTAGTGTTGACTTAAGAATGTATGGACGCATGTAACAGTGTTCTCGTTTGCGTGCGTCCTTGTGCGTCCTTGTAAACAAGGACGCACAAGATAATTTTTTTGACAGGGACGCACGATCCTGAGACAGCATGCGTCCCTGGAAGGCAAGCTTTAAAAGCACTTCCATTCAAAAAAATATTCACAATTTTTCCATTTCTCTGTTTCTTCATTTCCCAAACCCGGAAATCGTTATTATGTTTTGATCTCATGTTTTTCGTCACAAGACGGCAAACGGCTAACATGTCTGCTAATTTTACACGCTGCAGTGAGACAGGAGTTAGTTAGACCCTCCAGAGCAAGCGTAAACGTCCTGATGGGTTTGTCTGTCTGTTAAAGCTCTTTGAAATGTCTGCTGATGTGATTAAGCGCTATACAAATAAAGGTTGATTGATTGACTCATTGATTGATTGATTGATTGATTATCACCATTCCTCAGAAAAAGATGCAAAAGTTATAGAAAAACCATCTGAGTGCTCTTTTGAATAAAAATAAAAAACAATCAAAAGTTAATGAAGAAAAAGAGACAGATATCACTGACAGATTACTGAAATTTGTTTGGAGAAGGTTCTGTCAGCTTGGTGCAGTGTCCACAGGAGAATACAGTATATGAATTAAAGGCATAGAAAACTACTGAGTGAAAAGCAAAAGTGAAAAAAAAAAGCAATTACATCTTTCTTTATTTCTAAAACGTTTTAGTGAGTACCAAGCTTTAACATTTCAATAAGTCTGATACAGTGATACCTTAGTGTGTCGAGACCAGGCCCAAAAATTCTACAAGAGAGTCAAGAATGAAGAAAGAATGAATGCACTAAGAAATGATCTATTAGCTCAGAACTGGTCTGATGTTTACACTGCTGAGGATGTTAACACTGCATATGACTATCTCACTGATAAAATAGAAGAATTGTACAATTTGCATTGTCCTGTGAAGAAATTCCATCGAAACAAAAAAAGTGTTAAGAAACCCTGGATGACTTGTCATTGATCAATGCCTGTCAGAAAAAGAATACATTATATAAAAAGTTTGTGAAACAAAGAACAGAACAAGCAGAAGCTTGTTCTATACAAAAAAATATAGAAATAAATTAAATGTTATAATACGAACATGTAAGAAAGAATATTATAGTTATCTGCTTGCAGAAAATAAAAATTACACTAAAAAATTACGGGACATAATCAATAATTTTATAAAACAAAATAAGGCTAAAATCATCCAATCCAGAATACTTTAATATTAAAAATACAAAAATAGAGCATATGGATAAAGTAGCTAATAAATTTAATGAATTCTTTGTGGGTGTTGGGCCAGAGCTGGCAGAAAACATTCCTGTCTCACACTTGCACTGGGATTATTTAGACGACATTGGAGGAAGGAATCCAAACTCAATGTTCCTGGCGCCAGTGAAGGACACAGAGATAAGACAGCTGGTCAGCCAACGCGTAGCAAAAACTTCTACTGATGTGAATGGATTTGATATGAAGCTAATTAAGGACATACTGGATGGAATTCTGCAACAATTTACACACATACTGTATGTAATCTGTCATTTCAAGCTGGGGTGTTTCCTGACAAAATGAAAATTGCAAAAGTGGTTCCGATACATAAAAATGGGGATGCTTGTGAATTTACCAATTACAGACCTGTTTCAATACTACCACAGTTATCAAAAATCCTAGAGAAGCTGTTCAATAATAGACTGGATAAATTCATAACAAAGCACAATCTCCTTGACTGTAGTCAGTACGGCTTCAGGAAGGATCATTCAACTGCTTTAGCGCTGACAGAAACAATGGAACTCATTACTGATGCCATGGAAAAAAAAGATATATATTCCATAGGAATCTTTATTGACCTTAAAAAAGCTTTTGACACAATTGATCATAAAATTCTAATTGAGAAACTAGAACGATTTGGATTTAGGGGTACAGTACTAAATTGGATAAAGAGTTATTTACATGAGAGGTCTGAATATGTCACTCTGGGCGGGAGGACATCAAAAACATTAGACATTGTGTGTTGTGTGCCACAGGGGTCAGTGTTGGGTCCAAAATTATTTATACTTTACATTAATGATTTATGTGAGGTTTCAAAGGTAATCAAAATGATAGTTTTTGTGGATTATACAACCATCCTTTGCAAAGGAAATAATATAAATAAATTAGCCCAGACAGTCAATGAGGAATTAGCCAAGATGCAATTATGGTTTGATATAAACAAATTATCCTTGAACCTAACACAAACTAAGTATATATTATTTGGGAAGAAAAGCTGCAAACACAAAATTAATATGAAGGTGAATGAAGTAAACATTGAACGGGTTAAGGAATTAAAATGCTAGGAGTGATTATTGATGAGATGCTAAATTGGAAACCTCATTTAGGACAACTGCAAATAAAGTTAGCTAGAAGTGTATCCATACTCTGGTAAACTCAAAAACTAATAAATCAGAAGGCACTCCATATAATATATTGTGCACTAATCTTGCCCTGTGCTGAAGTATGGGGAAACACATATAAAAGTGGCTTGCAACCTTCATTTCTGACCCAGAAAAGAGCCTTGAGAATTATTCACAATGAACATTATAGAGCTCACCCAAACCACTTATTTATTACATCTAAACTACTGAGAATACATGACATCATAAGCTACAAAACTGTACAATTTATGTATAAAGCAGCCAATAACAATTTACCTCAAAATATACAATCTCAAATACAGATTAATGAATCCAATTACCAACTAAGAGAAAACAAAGCATTTGTACAGAAAAAAGCAAGAACAACATTAAAAACCTTTTCGTTATCGTTCACTGGTGTCAAACATTGGAATAATCTGGATAATGAAATTTAGAGTATGGGAACTCTAACTGCCTTTAAAAAATCTTTTAAAAACATGATTTTGCAAGGCTATATTTCTGACGTGAATGATGGTTAAAGGACTGCACTGTTATGGCGAATTAAGCTTCATGTTGTCAGTCCTGTGAAACAAATGTCACTGTAACCTTTATGCAGTAACTGAGCACATGCAAGATGTTATGACTGCTCCAACGGCGCTTAAATCATAAAATTGACCAGAAACAACCCTTGAAAGGAATAACAAAATGAACAATAACAAAATTTGGACTCTTCTCAAGAACTGACAAAGAGGTGTGCAAAGATGCATGCCTATTGGACTAAATGGACGGATTAAAACAACAATGTACCAGAATAAAATAATTGAAATTGATTTGTGACATGCAAAGTATAAATTGGTTGACAATGTGCTGCAATGGGAGAGATGTTGTTGATTTAGGGGACAGGAACCTTACAAGCCAATGGCTTTTACCCGTCAACCCTTTTTTTTCTTTTCGGATGTTGTTGCTGATGTCTCAACACTGATGAAAGTAAAATCTGTTGTAATAACATGTCTGGAAAGAAGAAAATAAACTGAATTGAAATGACCTCTACTTACAAATGTCTCTACTTACAAAATTTTCTACTTTCGGAATTTCTCACTTACAAAAGAAATTTCAACTCACGTAATATAAAAACACAGTGTCGGCTGATACTCGAATTTCCCAACGGGTTCCTGAATGCAAAATTCTCATAGCTGCTCTGCCATTGGCTATTACCTATAACGTATCTTCCTGGCATCTCATTGGCTAAGACGGATGCCACTCCACCTCTGTGTGGAGCCAAATCGGTGCTTATGCAGTGTCTTCGGCATTCGGCACTCGACCCGTGAGGTAGTCTGATAGTTGTGCGCAAATATAATAACTTTTTGAGTACGTATTCGCTATGGACCCCAAGAAAGTGACGGAGAAAAGAGGAAAAGAAAAGACGAAGAAAATATTTTTTTTGTCCTCACAAACAAAGCAAGAGATGATAGAAAAGCGTGAAAAACGGATGCGTTTGGTTGATCTCGCCAAAGAATATGGCCGTAATGCATCCACAATCGCCACATTATTAAAGCAAAAGGAAGTTTAAGGAGTTTAAGGCATGGCATGGGTGGTTGGAGAAGTCCAAAAGGAGGACTGGAATGCACTCTGTTGTTCAGCATCGTGAGATAGGAGTGCATGAACCAAAGAGGGCAAAAAACAATAGGGACACCTGTTAAAATGTAAATGACCGTCATTATTATTCTGTACTCTATTCTTTGTTTTTTACGTTATGCACAACTCTCATTTATTGTGCAATAATTTAATCGTAACATGTATTTGTTACATGTTTTGATGCATTTTTATGCCTTATAAAACATTTATGTCGGAATTTTCGGGGGCTCGGAACGAATTAGGGCATTATCATGGAACACATGGCTCTACTTATGTAATTTTCTATTTACGTAATTTCTTCCAGAACCAATTAATTTCGTAAGTAGAGGTACCACTGTATATAATTTTACTATTTTTTTTCTCAAACAGTTATGACATTGTTATTAATAAAATAATTAAAATTGACAGTTTGTTTAGTCTTGATATTGTAATATTGGCAAAACTGAATCCTTGCGTATACTATATTTTATTACTTTTATTAGTTTGCACATTTTTTTTCTTGAAGCGCATCCTAGGGATGCACAACTTTGTTGAGGTAAAACGAACTCTGATGTAAGCATGAAATGTTAATTTACGTACATAGAGGATGCGTAGGACCATTTACCCTTTGTTCACTTCCTTGATTTCTCCTTGCTGTATATAGTCCTTTTCCAACCTCTCCTACTTTTCCTTTTCCAAGTAATGTCAGCAAGCCCATAATTGGGTCATGTGATTCCTTTGTTAAGATGGATCACCAACATGGTTTTCTCCTTCCTAGTCTTTAATACACTTTATGAATATTTTACGGATAGGCCTAAATGTTCAAATTATAATCTTAAATTGTTGTGTTCCAGAGTCACATGAATTTGATCCACAAGTGCTTAATGTAAATAAATCAAAACTACTATTTTCATCCAGGCAGAGAAATTCCTTGGTCTTGTTCACTTGCCTTACTCAAGTCCCAAATTTTCATGGTAATCACTTTAGTATTTTTGTGTATTTTAGGAAAATGTCAAAACACATCTTATTTAGCAATGTCAGTTAAAGTGGTTAAACACCCTGGGTGTATACACATTTCAAAATGTAAAGAATTCTCCCAAGCCACACCACCATTCAAGCAGGTTTGGCGAAATCATCTAGCTTGCATAGCCTTGAAAAAACAAAGTCCTTGGTGGTGGTAAGAAAAAAATGCATTACACTGGAAAACCTATGATCAGTTTCTCAGTGTTAACTTTGCAATGAAAGATACCAGCCTTCATCCTCACTGATGTCCAGCTCTGCAGCACACCAGCTTTTTGACATCTTCCCACTGTTGGATATTAAAAAATTCATCGTCATTGATCTCCTGTCTGTTGCAAAATCTTGCATAACTCCAACTCTCTTGAACAAAGCACACTCATTTATTTCTGTTATTCATTCTTTGTCCTACCTGGTCACCATTAAAATGTAATGCTGACAGTGAGATACTCCGACATCAAAGCTGCCATTGCCGATTCTACTCAAATGAGATGAGGCCTCCTTTCAATTAAAACAGACTCCTGACTGTTTCATCATTGGGCTTCCAATGCTCATGAATTCACTGTAAACCTTTCATCACTTTCCTCATTAATTCATCTTGCATGGTGTCAATGGATTTCTTCTCCTCATGCCCTCCTGTAGCTTGACTCCTGGTTACCTCAGGTTGATGGAGCAGTATGTTCACAATGATAATGAAACAGGCACAATGGGATGTCGTCCATATCCCATGCAAGACAGCGGATAGGGGCTTTGCCTCTACCAACACCAGCTAATCCAGCAGTTTGCTTTGCTCTGGGAGGATTAGCATGAGGTCCAACGACGTCTGCACCGCAAAGGCCAACACAGCTGTCTATTTTTTCCCCCTTCTTTCACATATACAGTACATACAGTACTGTATATAATCTCTGCTGGCTGTTCGCACTCACAGTTCATGTTTAAAAAGGATCAGCATGTTCTTTCGAGATTTGTTTGCAAAAAATATGACTATTAAACCATGAAGCATAATAATTACATCTGCAAGTGACTAAATATCTTATCTTAAATTTGTATTGCTTTTCCTCAACAGGGTGCTCCTCTATAGTCTGGAGTGAGAAAACTACATCTATGAAAACATAAGTTGCTTTTCAATTTGGTTCTGAAATGTAATCAAATTGCAAATTAACCATACTAAACTGAATGTATAGAACTGATAGATCCCAGTTGTTATTTCTATCCTTAATAAAACTGCAGTGAAGGTGAAGTCTTTTGAGGATGACCTTCATCTGCTAATCTGCTAATTGTCTTGGAATGAGAATTTGATATGATATTATTTACCACAATATGTAAAGCTAAATATTCACTGATAATCAAGAGAGAACATGGTTAAAGATAAGTAAATTTGTACAGTGTGTTTCATTGAACGGTACAGCAGACACAGCTACCATGGCACAGCTACAGAGACCTGAGCAGATACCCTGCCCATCCTCCCCCATCTGTCCCTCCATCCATCTTAATCTAGCCTTCCCCCACTTATCCCAGCGGATGTCCCTCTTTTAAAAGGAGGCAGTAAAAATAACTGGGAAATGCAAAATTAACACATTACTTTTTGGTACTGTGCATTTCTGCGAAAACACTGAATGGATATTCTGTGTGATGTTGAAACAAGCAGACTAAGACAGCTGACACTATTGTTTCCAGGAACACTATTTGCTCTTTTCACTCATTCCTATTTTCAGATATGGGTTGATCAGGGATTAATAACTTCATTAATTACAGAAGAGCAAATTCATTTTGAACAAACAGTATTTTCAAACCTCATCTTACAGGAACTGATAAAGTACACTAATCATGACTTTTACACTGATATTTCACATTTTGTTTTACCTGGTAATGTTAACACCTGATCTCTGTACAAACAAAGGCTCCTACAGCTCCCTATCAGTTCTTTTAGCAATATTGTTGCTGGGTTCCACTTAGTGAGTTTTGATGTATCAAGATGGTCCAATAAACCATGAAAACCATATATGGATGTCATCTTGTTCAATTATTTAGCTATTACAATTACCTCCAAAAGCATGCGCTTCAGGTTGATTGCCGGTCCCAAATTGCCAGTAGAAGTGAGTGTGTGTGTGCATGGTTGTTTGTCTTTATGTGTAGCTCCGCGGTGCACTGGCATCGTGCCCAGAGTGTCCCCCACCTCATGCCCTATGCCAGCTGAGATAGGCTACAGCTCCCCGTGACCCACTACGGCGGATGAAGCGGCAGAAAATGAATGAATGAATAAATGAATTTGATGTATGTTCACACTCATTGTTTTATTTATGTTGACTTCTTATAAAGCTTGATTTAGTTTGAATGATCTTTAGTCTGAGTGAATAAAAAAAACCCTTTCTGAAATCGAATGACTAACCAAGGCATTCTTGTAATTTAATTACTTCTGCTAATGTCAGGAGCATGTGGAGAGATTGTACCTCAAATGATAAAAACTGTAAACATACCTGTTGAGTCAGCTACAAATATTAATTCAGGATTTTAAAAGTTTGTGACAAGCAGTTTTCAAAAAGGTGGATGAAATGAAACAACACGCCAGAAATGACAGTGTTAAAATAACATCCCGTAGTCCACATGTGTCAAACTCAAGGCCTGGGGGCCAAATGAAGCCCGCCACATCATTTCATGTGGCCCAGGAGAGCAGGAATGGTCAGAGTGTCTAAATATAAAAAGATCAAAAGTGTGCTTTGACCCACAGTGCAATAACTAAGCCAATTGTAACATTGACAAAAAGTAATAAAAGGATTTATAAAATGATTCATTTTATAGCAGATTAATAAGCAAACATTTTTTTACGGTGCAACTGTAATGTTTGTAATTGCAATAAGTCATGGATTTACTTAAAGTTATTTCATATTAAGGCATACTGTAGTTACATTTATTTTACATTACATTGATTTACATTTGTTTATATTTATAAGTTACATCTGGCCCTTTGAAAACAGCCATTATGCTGATGTAGCCCTGAAAATGAGTTTGCCAACCCTGATGTCGTGGTTATGGTATTCCACTTAATCTGCATGGAAATGACTTTAAAAAGTAAAATTGACCTTTCTACAAAGACATTTTGTGATTCTGCAGACCAGGATTATGATCTCACCACAATACATATTTTGTTTTTACATAAAAATTTCTGGAAAATTTGTTGAAAAATTGGAGAAAAATATAATAATAATGAGTTATAATTAAAAGACAATCTGCACCAACACTCAATGGGTTCTTCTATGTTTTGTGAAAATCCATCTAACACTGTTTTAGCTGATCCTGCCGACATTCAAACAAACCACCAGCAAGCAGATATATGAAAATACTAATGATTTACCAAAGGCGATAACTTATGTGTGGAGCTTATGCATCTAAATAAAATAACTGATAAAAATCAAGTCAAATGCTTGCAGGTTTAGTACGTTCACATTGTAACACTGTTCTGTCCATTCTTCACTGTAGGTGAATGCATAATACAACTCAGTGGACTCAAATGTGAAAAAGACCCAACACTGGGAAAAATTTCTCTACACATATCATCCATGCCCCTAGAAACATTGCAGATTCCTCATTTTATTCAAAAGAAATGTTTGTCAAATCCTGGGGAGCAAAAAACATCAAATGCTCATTATTAAATAAATTACATTACACAGTGTTAAATGGCTAAATTGTGAAATGTGTTTTCTCCTTCACCTTATTTTCAATAAATCTTAAATACAAGAAAACAGAAAAGATACATGTTTGATGTGGGGTGAAGTCTTGTTCATCCCTTCTTGAATTCTTTGCATTCTTGACTCTGTAGAAGGATTGAATAGATAGACTTAACCATAGATTTTACAGATTTATCAAATTTTCAACATAAATGTTGATGTCTTTCCCTGTAAGTTGTCTCATTTAGCAAATGCCTGTAACCTAGGGCGAGCCTACAGGGTCTGTCACTGCAAGACTGTTTCAGCTCTGCATGAGGGAAGTTAAGGGAGTTTTCAGATTTTCAGCTCTCACGTCACTGGAAAGGAAAAAGGCTGAGAATGCAGCAAGAAACACAAGTAAACAAGAATGCACCTGGAGGGCAAATGTGTGAGCATGTGATTCTGCCTCACAGGTGTTCTGTGATGTTGTGAGAAGGATCAGAGTAGTCCCTGACATCTGAAGACTGCGTCGCTGATTCCCAAGAGTCCTAGCACTGCTCCAGAGCAGAAGGTAGATCCAGGAAAAGTTAATGTGTGTGGATGCCTGTGATGTTTGGTTTGGATGCATTTCGGAAAAGCACACCATATGCACTTGTCACTGAGTGGATAATCCTGAGATATACGGGATCAAGGTTAATCTGTCGTTAAAAATGAAATGGAACGTATCAAGACACAATATCTCTCGCTCAGCATGTTTGCAGTTTTGCCAAGTCATCACATTTTGTTGAAGGGTGAAAGTCATAATGACTTCCTTGGGACTCCAGATGTAAAGCCTATACGAGCATTTTTTGTCCTGGCACATGATATATCCTCTTTCACCTTTTTTTCCCAGCTCTTCTCTTGCATGATAGAATGGACCTTTGTAAGGATCATCTATCATTACATGGGATTACCATTTCTTTGGATGCTGGGATCATTTAGGATTACATGAAGATTACTTCATATTTTTAACCCCCTCCCCCACGAGAACCGACATTATCTTTTCCATCCTGCAGTTTTTTGGTGAGATGCTGAATCTCCACACATCCAAAAAAATCAGCAGTACAAAAAGTGTATGTGGATTCTCCCTGTTTCAAGTTATATCAGACAGCCCACAGCTACTTTTTCAATACAAAGTGAATCTTATGTTACACATTTTACATATTTTCTACCAATTAACCACACAAGCTTTAAAAATCCCTCAAGAGTCTCATGCTGTTGCTCGGCCTTCTCCCTCAGGCATCGCAGTAGACACTGTGGCTGTACTGAGGAGGAAACAACACAATCATTAATTAACAAAACAGAAAGCCATAACGGGTGAACGTGAAGGTCATGTTCTGATTGTATTGTCATTATATAATCTACATATTACAAGGATGATAAGGATAAGAAATTATGCAAGCTTTTCCACTAACAGGACATATGAATATAAAAACATTATGCATTTTCTAATATTTTTTATGCTACCAAACCAAGTGATGTTTTATCTATTTTCATCCTCTGTGTAAAATAAATCCTGTACAAAAAAAACATAAAACCTATGCTAATGAGTTTCTGTGTTCTTTGGGTAGGTTACATGATGATTATTTAGCACAGATTTGACAGTTTGCATAAGATCACCTCACCTGGCTGTTTCTGAAACAATTTCTAATAAAATAACATGTCATTTCAACCCCTCTGTGTTTTGCATGTCTCAAACTATACATTCTAGCTTGACTTAATTTTACACATACAATAATTGTGTTAATAAGTTATGTATTTTCATATTCAGATTTTTTTTGTCAATTTTTAATGGAAAAGTAATGTAAAGTTGATTTTGAAAGTTTGGCTTCTTTGGAGCATACTGTATATCAAAAACAATATACTCTACTACCAAAAGGAGTCGAGGATGTGCAAATCACTGATACCATTGTTGCGCAGTTATTGCCATCAAATGGAATTCAAATGTACGACTCATTTTACCATTGAAAACAAAGCAGTGACGGATATTTTCCATTCTCCATCTTTTAAATGGTATTGTTCAACGTGTTAACCATCTCCTCCTTTTAGCATCTCTCTCCCCATCTTATTCCGACAGCTTGTCATCCCCCACAGATATATCTGGTTTCAGGATTTGATGACCTCTATAGTTGCATCCCACCACAGTTGAGAAATGATATGGATGTGACTGGTGAAGTATGTTCACCAAGCAATGCTGTGAAATTGGTGGGTATAGTCAGAATCACTTTAGGGAGTTGACTTGCTATTATCCAACACCAGAAATGCCTGGTCACCTTGAGTAAAGGTGAAATGAAAAGTTCCTTTAACAGAGTCTCTAACTGGCCTACCAGTGCTGAAATGACTGGATTTTATGCTTCTGTAACCTTTTATTTACACTTAAGGTTAAATTAAAGATTTTCATTGTTCGTCTTCTCCTCTAACCACTTACCGGGGAGACAACCAGGCATCTTGACACTTTACTGCCAGCCTGGATGCTACAGTAAATGTAAAATGTCTCTGGATCAATATAGCTGGCCATTGCTCTGCACTGTAGAGGGTCTCTTGTATTGCTCTGCTCATCAGAGATGTGTTTGACCTATAGGCTTACATCAGCTCACTGGCAGCTGATAGAGATACCTGTGCACCACACACACACAGGCACGCACGCACGCACGCACGCACACACACACACACACACACACACACACACCTACCCACACATACACACAAACACACAAGTGCAAGTGTTTGAGCGCACTATTCATCAAACCACGTATAAGGTATAAGATCTCCCTACAAACACAATATTAAGATAAATTATCAAAATGTAAAAGGATCTTTTGTGCCTTAATTAATTTTAAGGATAAAGTTCCAATTTCTGATTAAATGGTTGCAGCTCGACTGTTACGTGTTGTAGGACAGGTAACAGCAGAGAGTAGTAGCACCATCTGCTGGATTCAGGCCTCTGATTTTACAGTAAGGCCATGGTAAATCAGGGCAGGAAAAAAATATGAATATTAAAGAAATAGCCACACATTGCATGTGAATTGGCATGAAAGTTGACCAAACTGATCCTGACATCTAACAGTAAAAAATGACAGCAAACAGCTGATTTTATGAGCATGTCTCAAGTGATTTCAGCCCCTCTTCAAATTTAACTTCTTTTATAAAAAAAAAAGTGCTGACAGATTTCCTGACAGAAACATGACAGTAATTGTGGAGTAGACAGAGACATCACTCTGAGAGAATCTCAAACTATCAGTGAGAAGATAGATGTCCTCATCTCCATAACGGGATAGAGGCGTGCCGTTTGGACAGCAGCACACAGATGACCACTTTAGGACCTGTGAGACGTGTCAAAAGTGTGACATCTGATCCTCAGAGGAGGAAGACTGATGTTGTTGGTAAAGATGAATGAGATTTTTATTCATTCCCATGCATTCGTGTCCTTTTATTTCTTTAGCAGTTCTCAATCAAAATCAATACACAAATGAAATAAACAGCAATAGCTTTGCTTTCATGGATGTTTTTAATTTTTACAGTGGACAAACTTATAATGGAGAAATAGAATTTCTTCCTAAAATTCTTTGTTAGCTCAGCACCGTTAACCAAAGCATCTCAAGATAACAGTCGATGCGGATATCAGATAGGATGTTTGACAACATCTTCAATGAATGGGCGTGGCACTCTATTGATTTGCCAAAACCTAAATTATATTATCTTAAGAAAGTAATGAGTAATAATAAAAAAGTCCACATTGATTTGTGGAACACAAGCCCGCTCTCTTGTATAAATGTTCTGTGTTGGATCCTATTGATCAACCACAACATCCTCTTCATTTGAACTTGACAAGATGAAATAAGACTAAGAGTTTAGAAAAAAAACAAACATCACTTATTGAAATTGATTTACAGTGCAGTCACTTTCCACTGTCCACTGGTCATAATAACAGACTGCACTTTCAATCGTGCAATTTCTTTCAGTGTGTCAATTGCTGTGACATTTTTTTTCCAGATTCAAAATTCTCCAATCAAACTGGACAAAAAAAAAACGAAAGCAATTTGGTTTCCCCTTTTGTTTGTTCTTCCTGGTTAAAATATGTCATAAAGACATCACATGAAGCCATACTGGAAGTCCAGTTCTGCTAAATTTGTGCTCCATCTTCCAGGTCGTTAAGTGTGAAATCCTGCTCATCAGTGTCATGAGAGATAATGAGACCATGTGAGATCGTATTACCTTCCAGCTCAGACAGTTTCATGCAGCAATAATTACTCCCACTGGCGTCTTGCTTATTGACGATGCCTGCCCAAAGTATCACTCAGGGACTAATGGTTTCCCTCCTTCACAAGGCAAACAATGGAATGAACACCACTTCTATCAGCCCTGTGTGATGGATTTAATGACAAAATGATTTTTTCTTCATTTTATTGCAAAGGAGGAGTGACACATGCAGAATAACATGAGTCGCTGAGGGGATATGTTTGTTTGATGGAGGAGCTGTAAACACTTTTTTTTCCCTTTCTTTGATTTGCTTTGATTTCATTGAATTTGATGGTAAGTGAATGTGACCGACCAATTGCTGTAAATTTGCAGCAAATGAAATCCATTACAACGTCTGAAAGTGGGTCCCTCGTCAGTTTTCAGTAATGGCGTGATGTCTTTGGGGTCAGGGTGGAAAAAATGAGCTCTATTGATTTCTGGAAGGCTACAAAAGGGATAAAAAGAAGCAGGTGTGGGTAGTCCAACGAGTCTTAGTCAAGTCATGAGTTCAACACACAGTGACAAATGAATAGAGGAATGAGAAAGAACAGCCTAAAATCAAACAGTATGGATTGTTGAGGCCTAGATTTATAGCTTTGGGGTATCTCAAACCTGGAAGTCAGAAATTGATGCAGCTGAAAAGGGGCATCAGCAGGGGACCGCCACTGTGACTCCTTTACTGCCACTGTCACCGACAGACGTTACAAATGGCGGGTCATTGTTGTCCCACATCAGGGCTCGTTAATAGAATATACACAGACAGAAGTTAAAGGCCGTGACAAATCTGCCTCTGTGGACTATGTTGCTGGGGTGAGGCAGGAAGCAACCACATATTTGCTATTTGTACACAACAGAAGTACCCCTCAGGGACACTAAGAGGGTGACAGCTCAGAATAAACAACAGCAGAAAAATGTGTGGTCTGTTTTTTTTTTGTTTGTTTGTTTGTTAAAATGAACAACAGCAAGTCAGTTGGTCTGTAATTTTACTACAGAAGTCATATCTGGTGCTCAATTGATAAATTATCTTGAACATCATTTGTGTATTTTTCTGTTATTAATTTGTGTCAATTTTGATTGACCAATAATAAAAAACAGACAGGTGTTATTTTTCTTATTTTTAACAAATACAATCAACAAACTGAATCAGCAGTGGATTTATGCTCCATACAAACACAACCCCTCCGCCCCCCAAAAGCACTGATGCATCTGATTTCTCGTTTATTTATTTATTTATTATTTTCACAGTGGTGCTCTATTGTTCAAAAACTATTCAAGACACATCAATGAGCCAGACTGTCTGACATGTTCTATCATTAAGACGAACACTGGCACCGTCATTTATTTTGAGTGGCTCCCACATATGCTGCCCAGCTGCTGGAAAATATTCAAAATGTGTATCATTACATGACTGAAAGCACAACAAATACTGTGTTTACTCACGTCTGTGTAACACTCAGTGAAACCTAGAGTACCCAGCTGTCAGCTTCAAATTACCATTTTTTTAAAATGAGGTATAGATTATATTTTCTTTCTTTTTCTTTTTCTTTTTGCTGTTAATAATTCATGTATTTAGTCATTATCACTGGAGTCCCAGTTATTCTCCAAAACAAATGTGTTTTTTGTTCTTGAGTTCTTTCTATTTCTGTAACTTCAGGCCATGAATCCCTTTGGCCACGATAATATCTTGTCTCCATGTTGCAACATCGATATGTGAAGCTTTCCAATTGAATTTAATAGTGTAACACAATAAGATGACTGGGCAGGCTGAAAACAGATCCCCAGATTATCTAAACCAAGTTATTTTGGAAATAAGTGAAACATGCACCGCAGTTGTCCGTTATCCTTGTTCATTATGCTTTAAAACTGCTTACATTGCTTACACTGCCAGCAGTTGGACATATTGTACAAAAAACATATTGGATGGCAATGTTCTCCGTCTGATCTGCTATCAGACGGCTGAAATTCCATACTTGGTTCCTGGTCTGACAACTGAGCTATATCCAACTGACAGAGACAATGAGATGCTGGTAAAACCTAATGTGTATAAATTCACATTTCGTTTAATTTTGATGTTTTGAGAGCGTATGTATTTTTTTTAAAAAGGGGAAATTTCTACTTGCTTCAATGTAGAAACCTTGTTTAATTTGATTTTTGTTTCAAATCAACACAATCAGACTGTGATTGTTAAATAGTCTTCAAAAACATTATATACAGTATTTTCTTCTAACAAAGCTTGTTGCCGCATGATTGTTACTGACAAGAGAAGAAACATTTCAGTGAGTCCCTGACACACACACACATCTTCGTTTGAGTTTTTTGAATTTCATTTGGAGTTATCCTAAATAAGCATACAATGAATTTCAATTTCACCATTGAAAATTTGCTTTATTAGGTCATGTTGTCTAAAACTACAAACAATATTTTGTTCTTAATTTGATTATTATAATTTATATCATGGCAAGCTATGAATAGCATGAAAGCAAAAGCAAAAAATTGAGCGATTGATTACTTAGATGAAACAAAATTTTACAAAATCAAAATCCCTTTATCAATGTTTCATGAATGCTTCACAAAACATTCCAATATTTTATGTAAATGTGAATGTACAATATTTTTTAAACTACAAAATTTACAAATACCAAATAATTTCTAAGATTGTCCCCCAAAAATTAAAGGATTCTATATTCTTTGAGTGTCAGTCATCTTCAGATTACCACCGCTATATCTGCAGCAGCGGGTCACGGGGAGCCGGAGCCTATCTCGGCGGCATAGGGCGGGGGACACTCCGGGCACAACGCCAGTGCACCGCGGAGCCACACATAAAGACATACAACCATGCACACAGACACTCATTCCTACGGGCAATTTGGAATGGCCAATAAACCTGAAGCGCATGCTGTTTGAGAGTATTCTCTTACTGTATATATCAAAATAAACTGAGAGGAATACTGGTCAATTTTACAAGTACAGAAGTTAAAAGATTTTGAAGCAAACATAAAATTTAAGGTCAGTGGGCAAAATTATTACTTAAAAGATCATTTTATTTCACCTTGAATAATACTATATATATATATATATATATATATATATATATATATATATATATATATATATATATATATATATATATATATATATATATATATATATATATATATGTATGTATATATATATGTATATATATAGATATAGATATAGATAGATATATTTGTATTTATATTTTTACATAGGGCACAAGCTACTAAGGAATGCGTACAATACAATCAGCCACATATAAAAATATTACAGTAGTATTGGCACAGATGAACTATTATTTACTGTATTTTACATGTCATACAATAAGAAAATGAAATAAAAACATGTTATACATGTTAAACAGTTTTTACATTAAGATCAAACACCTGGATGTTCTAGCAATGAGCAATCACGTAATATCTATTTTCACACGCAAACATGAACACACACACACACACACACACACACACACACACACACACACACACACACACAAACACTCACACAATAAGACGGATCATCAGTAAAGGGCAATCAAATACAAAAAGGTTCAAGTCAGCTACTTTTGAAGGTTGACAGCACTTTCAAGGATATATTGGATTCATGGATCACCTCTGAATTCATTCAACTATTACAGTGGCATAAATACACAGATGTATGAGTCATAAAAAAGTAAATATTTAACAAAAAGGAGTTTTAATTGAATTCTTAAATACTTTTTTTTTCTTTTAAATTCACTACAAGTGCGGAAACCATTTTCAGAAGAGGCATCTATCTCATGGTCAACTCCAAACCGATTTTGCCCTTGGTGGGACCAATTTCAACAAGGCAAACATTTTCTACCAGTGTTGATTCCCCCTGTCCCCCATGAGTAAACATACCTGGCCTTAAACACAAACAGGCTAAAGCCTCATCCATATACAGCGTGTGTTCGTGAGCGTTAAAGCAAGGGAGGCGTTAAGAACTGATGCATGATGCATGGCAACTCCTGCATATTGCGTGCACAGCTTTTCTTAGTGGCTCTTTGAGAACGATCTTGGCACCCTGAAGGAGCCCATTTGATTAGAGTCAATCATGGTGACAGTCTGCTTACAGTGCAGCACCACAGATACTGCTTGAGAACAAAAGAGAGCACTTTAGGCTGTCACCTTTTGTACTCTTTGAAGACAATACAATGGAGGACCAAAACATATGACCATGGCTGGTTTTCAGAAAAATAGCCATTTAATTCTGAAGGATGTGACCTTCAGAACTAAACTAAAGTGTATGTACTGTAAAAAGACAGAAAAAATAGTGGTTCAGCTCTTGTAAAAAACAGTATAAGTGGATTTAAAGTTGTCAATAAAGTGCACTTGCTGTCAAGCTAGTGCAAAGGTTAAATATAGCTTATCATGTACATGTACAGCTGATGCATAGCCATCGCTGGACGTGAGACATCTGAAGCATTGCGAATAACAGTTCTCCCATACCAAAATGTAAAGATCTTGTGATGAGTATCGCTGTGATGAGAAAACAGTCCCCTCTGATAAATGACATCTCCCGTGTCAGGTATGAATGTGACAGCAAAGGTTGTGTTGGGGTGGGGCGTCCATTTACTTTAGCCGATGGGAGGATAAACATACAGTATGTCAACACAGGTCCAATAACATTTGACAGGGGCTGCTGTGAGGGTGCATGCCTGCTATTATCGTGCATTAAGCCGTAGCTAGTTTGTAGAAATGACAGAGAGAGAACCTCAGCTGTTGTTTTTAAAATCACCCAGTTTTCCAGAAAACAAACAATGTCACCCTGATTTATGGCATCTAAGAAATGTTGAATTCCAAATTGTATTATGCAATCGATCTTTATGGAGACAATTTTCAAATGGGTCATTAAGAAAGTGAAGATCATCAGACCATAGTATTTAACTGTATAGTCATGGATAGTGTGTTTACTTTCACATTATGTGTGCGTATTTGTCATTAATCATATCAGCAAGCCTGTTTCCTACCTTCCTGTCAAATGATTCAAGGGAGGAAATGGAAATAAGTCATGGGATCTTTATCGTGTTTTATTGGTAGCTACAATTCTATAGTTTTGCCTCAACGCTGCTGCAACACATTCCATCAAAAGAATGCACCATTTGCTAATATCACCTAAACAGCAATCCAATCATAGTTAAAAAACAAAACAAAACACTAACTATGCAAAAGAGGCACTGCACTATAGCAACCCTATCAATATCAAAGATTATTCATTTGCATAACTCATCAGTCCTCATCAGATGAGCCTTTTTAGTTTCTACAGGAAAAGGCAAAAAAAAAAAAAGTTCTCTGAACTACTTTGCAGTGCTTGACAATATGAATACCGGTATATAGCAGACAAAACTGAATGGAGCTATTTTAGAATGTTCTCTGACTTTTCTGTACAGCAGCCATCTTTAATTCATTCATTCATTCATCTTCCAACCCGCTTAATCCGCTAACGCAGGTCGCGGGGTAGCCAGTGCCTATCCTGGCAGTCTCAGGGCGTGAGGCGGGGGACACTCCGGGCACGACACCAGTGTACCGCGGAGCCACATAGAAACAAACAACCACTCACACACACACTCACTCCTATGGTCAATTTGGGACCGGCCAATCAACCTGAAGCGCATGCTTTTGGAGGTGGGAGGAAGCCGGAGAACCCGGAGAGAACCCACGCAGACACGGGGAGAGCATGCGAACTCCGCACAGATCGGGACTCGAACCCGGGTCCGCCATGTTGTGAGGCAGCAGCGCTAACCACTGCGCCACCGTGCCGCCCTTAGCCATCTTTAAATGCTTTTCAAATTAAATAATGTGGTTAGCACGAGGAAGCTATTTAAAGCTGAAAGAGAAGCTAGCTATTGCTTAAAAAAAAATCAACAGCCCTATGATTACTAGTATTCTGCTAGTTTTCAAAATTGATATAATTTATGTAACTGTTCAGGCTTTTCAGTCAAGCAATTTAACCAAATAATTTAAGGACAAAAATAACACAGAAGGTAACCTGTCGAACCATAAATAATTACTGTAATGCTCACTTATGCTGTAGCTTTATGAAAGCTAGTCATGACCAATGAGTTGAGTTGATGTAAGACAGATCAGGTGAGGAACAATCAGTTATCCACGACTGGATCATAAGTTACCTGGGGTAACACAATGATGTCATTGTTTACCTGTGAAACACTTTGACTCTCATCTGACATATTCTAACAAAGATCACATTTAGATGAACTACTTACACATAAACTCATGTAGATAAAAATAATTTAAACAATATATTATTTTTTTTCATTCTGTACAATACAATTATTTGTGTACAATCAAGAGGGTAAATGCTGCATATCTATTGCCTCAGGTTTTAGGGACAGTTTAACACTATTATCGGTGTAATCCAGGCTGTAAACCAACCCTAAAGGGAAATTAGTTAAACACCATAGGCCACAATTAGCATCTGTTAGTGTTCTGGTTGAGAGGTTATTCAAAAGAACAACAAAACATCTCCAATCAGTTGTGTGATACATCACTTGATTTGCATGACTACACTTCAAATTCAGACATCTGAGTTAGAGATTTAAACAGTGTTCTATTTCTTTCAAATAAACGCTGTTGATGATCCTAACAAATGTGATATGTAGGCCTTGCATCTTGGACACCAGGGATGAATACATTATCTATACTGTACATCTTGACAAGACCATATTCTCCAAATGGACTTCATCAGCCACTAGGAGGTTCCGTCCTCTAAATCTGCAGCACTAGCACTTTCATTTGAAATAGTTGAGCCCTGCCACTAAGAAGAACTTCTCCAGAAAAAGCTCAGAGTCTAAGACAGCAATGTGTGCGGCACGACCAATTAGGGTGTTGGCTGTGTTGGGCAGTGCGTGGAATACATTCTGGCGGATCAACCGGCAGTCTTTGGCCTCCACAAGTGGCTGCAGGAGGTTGCTGATCATCTCGGTGTACACGGGCCCTTCAGTGCAAAAATGAGGAGAGGCCCAGTTAGTCCTACTACACAAATGATATTCATTAATTAACATTGACAAAATTACACCTGACCTGTGGTCCGATCTTTAAGAGCTGTTTTACACATCTCTATTCTGGCAGAGTGGAAAGGAACATAGCGGTCCTGTGGAGACGCCACTAACACCACATTCTTAAAGAAATGGAGCCCTAAAAGGAAATAAAAATAAGACAGCAATTGAAACTGCAGTGTGCTTGTGTTTGTGTGTATGACAAGGAAAGGAAGACAGAAGAAATGAATGCATTGGTTGTAAAATGCAAAGTGCAATCACAAGTACAATGACAGGCTTGATATGATAAACTGCATTTTTTTTCTCGAGTCTCCTGTCTGCATGCTTTTAAGTGAGTACACTTGTGGGTTTCCAATGACAGGGTTTGGATCATTTTGTCAGCCTGCCACAGTGCTGGAGGGGCAAAAAAGTGTTTTCAAGCTTATCTTCTTCAATCCTGTGTGACAAACGACTGCTTTGTTCCACTCACACAGTGGGGAGGCCTCTCACAGGCCTTTCTCAGCTTGCTGGCAGGGGTTTGAGTATTTGTGAGCTGACACGTACAGAAAATTCACCAACAAAAAAGAACTGACAACATTTTCATGAACATCTGAATAGAATTTCTTTCAAGTAACAGTCTTTTAAGCAAGGCAGTCAAGGCACTCTGTTTCACATTTGCCTGTTGTTAGCTTGTACCTGGTTTCTGACTGAGGAGGTACAGGAACGTTTTCCGTGGATCGCTGTGATCTCTGAAGGTGAGCTGCAGCAGGGATCCAGATTTCTTCAGCTTTTGCATTAACCACAGACCTAGAAAACACACACGCACGCACACGCGCGCGCGCACACACACACACACACACACACACAAACATGGATGATATTCTTAGATGAAAAGCCAGATGCTGAGGAGCAAAGAACATCAAAATGCAGTGCTGTACTGCATCGTAAATACAGCACATCTGCAGTGTTTTATCCTCCACCTGATTGGTGGCCTCACCTGTGCTGACCAACGTGCTGTTGTTGTACAGTGTTCCCAAGTGTGGGCCAGATAGCGAGAGAAAAGTGTGTAGTTTGGGCAAATAGCAACGGAAGCGAGGCCTCGTCAGCACCGAACGGATGATGATGTTCCCGAGAGAGTGGCCGATGAAGCTATTGGCCAAAGACAAACAATTTTCAGGGAGATAAACTTGCAATTTGAGTAGGTAGAGAGAAAAAGGCCCTCTGATGCTGCTGACCAAGGCTGACAATGTTCATGACTCATTTGTAAATACAAACATCTTGAAATGAAGTTGTAGGGAGCTTTAACGTTAGTAAATGGTAAAAAATTCATGAACTTCTTAATTTTTTAAAGATTCTCAAAGGCAATGAGAATTAAATGAAACTCACATAGAGGACATAGTGTTCAAACAAACACCAGTGGGACTTACATAGATACATGAACCTCTTTGTGTCACTTAGTTTAATTACTAAACCGTTACAGCTACACCCAAAATCCCATAATGTCATGTCTGCTCTGTCTCATTTGTCTCCCACTAAACTTAATATGAAAGAAATGTAGGGAAAAAACAGATGCTATGGCGGCAGTCCATTGCTTTTGCATTTGACGCATACCCTCTAGAGAATATGCAACAATTAAGAAAGTTAACAAGCTGAAGTAGAAACTTTTTATGAAAAAAGAAATCATTGGCACATTGAGGGCAATTAAGCAGGAAGATGAATGGCTCAATTTGATTGGAACTAGGCAACACAGTGGTTCATTAAGGAGTGCAGTCCATCAAATGAAAGTCAGAAACTTATTGGCAGTGTACGATAAGAGCTTTCTATCCATTTTGTGCCACTTGCCCAGTTTGCGAAAGTACGTCCTATTTATTATCACGTAACAATGAATTCAAGCTTGATGCCGAGTCTGTTCATCAATGCTAAGTGTTTGCTGCCATCTACTGACCAGATCAAGTGGATGCTGGCTGCTGTTCTGGCTTTGCTCTCAGTAAATTCACTCAAGAGCTGAGTTATCAGTTATGTACCGCACAGGAACAAAAGCTGACCATCTGACCTTATCCTGCCAATTGTGAGATTGTACAGCTGGATATGCTGAATGATCTCATCCAGCAGCCTGTCTGTCATGGTGTCAAAATCTGCAAATGTATCGGTCTGCAGAGAAACAAGAAAGTAAGTCACAGCAGTCAGACCTCTACAAAGAAATCTGAAGCACTTTCAGAAAATGTGACTTTGCGTGGTATAATTTTTCTCAAATCGCTGTCATCTACAAATGTACCTGGTTCCTTTCGGACATGAGAAAGTCTAGCCGGGATCCTGGTAGCCCTAATTCAATAAAAGTCTTCACCAGTCGAAGGTCTGCACTGTTTCCTGGAAGCATAAAGGAAATTTAGATTTACAGTTTCTGCCTCAGCTCTTGAGATAACTATCCATTAATCATTTAACAGACACCTGGAATATGTTTATGAAAGACTACAAAGAAGTGTTTTTTTTTTAACCAGTAGGATATACTCTAAGGACTGCATTACAAATACAGTATAATGCTAATAAGACACTATAATCTAAAAAAAAAAAAAAGATAAAAAAGATGAGCAGTACATTACAGATGTGTTGTTTGATAGCTGCTATGTCATTTCAGAAGAACTAATCTTTAGAGAAACATAACAATCACCTGTACCCACCATCAAGTCCATGGACACACACCACAAGGTGTATACCATCATCAAACTCCTCATCATCCTCCTCAGGGGGGAAGTAGGGCAGATCTGATGCCAGGAGAGGGAGATCGCTGTATAAGCTTGCATGAAAGCTTAACTCTTTGAACAGCTCCTTTTTTGCTTTGTACAAACTGCAGAAGAAGGACATGATACTTAAAAAAATGTGCATAGAAAACCATGCATTACACTATTTGCGTACATAGGCATAAAATGTCAATGTCAGATTTTTAAAAAATGTGCAAGACTACAAAGTGAAGCCAGAGGTGAATCACTCCTACATTTTATATTTGGTTCACAAATAAAGACAAACCTGCTTTGTAATTCTGTATTTGATTAATTAATTTTAGGTCACAACTGCCACTTTTGTGCAAACCTGCTGACTCATGATGTTTTATTACCCTGTCATCCTGCCAGGTTGCAGACTTTCGCAGACTTAAAGGCAAAATAAATACTTTTGGCTGATCCTTATTGATTTGTCTGCACCATTTGATGTGATTTTATACATTGTGGTATAAGCATTTCACCTTGTTTTCAATTGTTTACATTCAGAATCCCAAGCACGAGTCTCTGCTATAGCACCACATGTCAAAAGCCATGTGTTTTGGCCTTGTTTTCTGTAGTTAGTGTAGATTGCACTCTCTCTAACCACCTCTAAAACAATTCCACTTGGAAGAGAATTTGCCTATTTCATAACACATTTAATTACTGACTCCCAAGTCAGAAAGGATCTTATTATCACATGCTTGTAGGTAAATATCTAACTTTTGAACATGCTATAATGCATCTGTAATACCAAACTGAAATTTCTGTCATTGGACAAAAAAGTGTGATTTTGAATATCTTTTAGCAGCTTAGTCTATAAGCAGAAAAGTTTGTTCATCAATGTGAGCTCCAAGCAGAAAATGGCACTGAGATGTGTACTTTATACTTCAAGGTAAACTTGTAGGCATAGCTCAGTAAACTATTAACTATTCTTTGACATCTACTATTTTATCCAGACTAAAACTGCAAACCATGGTAAAGATAAGGACCTTGGTCAGCTTTTTCGTTCTGTCTCATAACACCATTATGTCTCTCCCAACACAAATGTATTTATGGCTTGTTAAGCAAATAAGTGTACAAAGGGAGTCATGCATCCTTAGTAATAAATAGGAAAGAGACATTAGATAGCAAAGAAAGGACTGATACGGTCTGATGCTGTTATTGCATTATATGGCAAGCTGCTGTCAAGCTGATGGTCAGTGTCACTGTCTGTTGATGTAGACAGAGAAAAGAGTTAAGATCAAAGCAGTCCTGTCTACAGAACCTGAATATATTCATTCATTTTCTGCCCTTATTCTGTCTTGTCGAGGGTCCTGGTTGTGCTGGAGCATATCACACTCATATTCACACCTCTGTTAAATTTATAGTCACCAATTAATCTATTTGCATGTGGATTTCAACACAGGACCTCCTGATTGTGACCCAATAGTGCTATAATTTGCACCATTGTGCCACTTGCAATCCATGTTGAACTACTTTTCTGCTAACGAGAAGTTTACCGATAGCATGAAACTCACTTTAGCATACGTTCATTGGTTTCATCATCCATGTTCAGGGGATTGAGCGACGAAGAGGAGATGATACCAAAGGAGCCCAGAGGCTGATGGGTGATTGGTGAGGTAGCTTGGCGAGTAGACAGTCCAGTGACGGATGGAGAGTCTCTAACAACAGAAGAAAATGGCAAGCAGGTAGGGGCACATGACACTGACATGTTTACCACCTCAACCATTTTCTTATTAACAAAGGCAAGTCCAGTGTTCGGAATCTTAGAGGGCTTATTCTGGCAGTCTAGATGCTCTTTTTCACAGGCTGAAATACCATTGGGTTCAGGGGATGATGTCAAATCAATGACGATGAGCCCTGTAAGGTCACTTGGCCTTTGTGTGATGGTGTTGCTATTGGGAAGGTCAATGGGCTGTTGAAGGCCTGAGGGATCCAGACTGTCTTGGTCAGTAAGCAGGTCAGTGGGATGAAAACTTTGTCTCTCTTCTCTGGTGTTATTTCTCTTCTGATCATCTGAACCTTTATGCACACATGGTTTGTTTCCACACCTGCAGGGCACTGCTTCCATTTCTACAAGATGCACATCCTCCACTGAGGTATTTACTTCACTGATGTGTGTTTGATGGTTCATTTTCTCCCCCTGGCTACCAATAACAGTGCTTTCCTTCACATGAGGGTCTTCTACAGACTCTTGTAAAAGCAAGACTTCAGACACTCCACTTAACTCTGGCTTGGTTATGCATGCCTCTGACAAGTATTGTAGAGGGTTTGACTTATCAGACTTAATATTACCCTCGAGAATATGGCGAGGATTTGTTCTGAAATTAGTATCTAATGCAGAGGATTCAGGTTGCTCTGATTCCAAGTCACTGCTCAATAAGGAGCACTTGATTCTAAGTGAATCCTGGTTTTGCACTAATATCTTAGTGTCTGTTTCTAGGTTAAGTAGCATGCTTTCTTCCTCAGCAGATTCTGGGCTACTTATCTGAGGTGCAGAGACTGACTTGGTCAATTTGCTGAGCTGCTGCTGTTGGTCTTCTTCGTAGGGCAGCGAGCTAATAGAAGTGAGCGAAGCCTGTATACCGGCACTTGGAAGGCTGCCATTGCTTTCCATTTGCAGGCCTTCCAGAGAGCCACGGTGAACTGAATGGCGACACACAATTTGTTGTAGAATCTCCCGTTCACTGGAAAAATCAAGAGTACGCCGGCCTTGAAGAGCAGGTTCTAGGGGCCATGCTACGGAGCTGGGTTCACTCTCAATGCCTGAGTCAGAAATAACTGAGGGTGAGCGCTTCATAATCTTGGAGTTGACCAGACCCCCATGGTGAGTGATGTCTTTTCTGGAATCACCAAGAAAGGGAGGTATATTTGGATGCATAGAAGCAAAGGGTAGGTTGGTGAGAGGAATGTCCTCACTTTCTTCATCCATAGAACGATTTAATGATACAGCAAATTCAGATTCCTCTTCATTAGCCTCTCCCTCTCTTATGTTGCTGTCATTTTTGACATCACCAACTTGGATTTGACTTTGTTTTACGTGACGTGAATCCTCATTGCTGTTATTGGATTCAGTGAGGGAAATGAGATTGGATGAGAGGGTCAAGATTGTATCCGATTTTTCCTTTGGTTCTTTCAGGTTTGACATATCTGCTAGAGAATGACAGTAATTGTCCACAGAGGAAATGGAGTTACGGTTGCTTCTGATTTTGGTACTGGCCTTACTCTGCTCTGCTATAAATGAAACATATGTAGGCAGGTCCATGCAGTCATCGCTGTCCATAGGATCCTGTGGTATTGCTGGTGATTTGACTCCCTGGACACTCTGACACATCTGTTTGGCAGGACTAATGGCAGGATCTGCGTTGGTCTGTCCATCAGTGGTTGGCACATGTGATACCCATTCTGGAAAAATAAGGATGCAACAATTAATAGTTAAAATTAGGGCTGTCACTTTAACACATTAATTAGATTAATTAATTACGCTGCAACTTAATGCGCTATAAAAATTCATCGTGAGTGGCAAGTCAATGCGCAAACATTTTATATTTGGCCCATTGAGGGACCCGTAGGCTGCAGTGACGTCACTTCCTACCTGCGCCACAAGTCAAAAGCAGAGTGACTGACAACAGAGATGGACGCGACTCAGGAGAGCGAGGCAAGCCCACTCGGGTGTTTTTGCCAAACATCCACGAATCACTGTGTACGTTTGATACATCGTGTCAAGTCGTGATGACACGACCCCTTAGCCATCACTAGCTGCAAGTGATCACGTGACAATACATCGATTAGCCTACCTGTGCTACAGGGGATTTTGTGCACCCAGTAGTCGATCGATGCCTGTCATGATGGTACGTCATCTGACTGCTTTCTTAATCTTTTAATTCATAGTAGCTATGTTGAGCAAAAAAAGAAAGTGGTCGGACGAATATGTGCAACGTGAATTTACATGTGGATGTGGATTTCAAATCTTCTCTTCTTGGTGTATTCTATTGATTAGTCATGCACTACAATTTTGTAATGTCCTAGAATTCAAATTCTTTATTTGGGGGCCTTTAGCAGGTATGAGATTAAAATGCGATTAATTAGATTAATTAATTACAAATCCTGTAATTAATTAGATTGATTTTTTTAATCGCCTGACAGTACTAGTTAAAATACATTACTGTACATTGAACCTCAAGATCTTTTTCAATTACCTGTTTGGGGAGACTCCACATATCTGTCCTCAAAGATGATAGGTAGGCTGTTCCAGTCTCCATCAATGTCCAGGCACTCAACAGGCAAAGGAGGCATCTTGGTCAGATAGTCTGAGCTCCGAACTTCTACAGCAATCTGGCCATGTCTGTTAATTCTGACTCAGAAGAAAAATATCATAAAAACCGCAATTCTCTCATTTTATTGAATAATTAATTATTTTTTTTAATGGGAGAGCCATGACTTACAAGTCCTCTTGAAAAGTTAGTGATATCTCTTTGGGGTGTTCAGTGAAGAAGTATGCTTCTGAGAATCTCCTGACCTGGGGTTTAAAAAAAAACAAATTGTTTTTTAATTTTTTTTTATTTACAAATCTAGTGGTGGTAGAAACATTTAAGTTCTGCACAAAATAAGTGTCAAATCACATTTCCCAGTCAGTGACACAAGCTTGGTTCAATACTATCTTCTATGCCACCTCATTAGAGATGAGCACTGGTCCCAACTGGCAATATATATATATATATATATATATATATATATATATATTCAAGAGTAACATAAATCCTTGTGAGTATTCAAAGCACTTTAATTACAGAACAATTTATAATTGATATCTTAATTCTACTGATGGGTGGACATGACAGTAACCCCTCAGGGCATATATTCATAAGAGCCCAGTGACTAGATAGAAAATTGAAATTATATTAGCTTGCTCAACCATTGTAGGTCTCAAGTTCTAGAACAGAATAGAATAGCATCTAAACCTAACCCTAACCCCTAACCCTAATCTTGTCCATTAATTCTGACCTTCAGCCAACAGTTCTATGGTCTCCCTAAAGTTTTGATGAAAATAAACTACATTTAAATATCAAACTACATTTCATGTTTAAAATGTCAACATCGCTCAATGTTGTGAAATCAGTTTTGAATGCTTGATGTGAGAACACAGTAAACATTGAGTTCATGTACTGTGTAATTGTGTCTTTGTTGGAGTGTCGCCCCCACCCTGAGAGTGTGATGCTCCTTGGCCAGGTAAGAGATGATGTAGGGGTTGAACACAGCAACTGATAGGAAATGGTTCCACATAGTTGCTAGCTGGGAGCAGAGCCGGCTCACATCCCTGCTGATCTGCTCTGCTACCTTCTCACGACCATCCTGCATCTGTTGGAGCCCACACATAATTTAAAATTATGTTTAGACACCTGACAGCCGTGATTATTTAAAGTCTCTTTGACTGGTTTGATGACTTACAAAATCCTTTAATATTTCGTCATTCAGTTATTCCCCTCCCTTTGAAGTAGTAGCTAATGAACAACATCAAAAATGCATAGTTCTTTCTTTAGTATTGCTGTTTTCAACTACTCAGAATTTATCCTCCATTGCCGACAAACAGCAACAGTGTTTTCTTTTAAATCGATACAGCATGTATTTTTGTTGAACAAGCGTACCTGTAACTCGGTTGTGAGCTGATTTAGAGTTTCTTCTACATCCAGGGTCTCTGAGGAAAGAAAAAGTTTTTTGTGGAGTCCAAAATGTTTCATTACAAAGTGTGACCCAAGCATCAAGACATTTAGTAGATTTAGAAAATATTTTAAAAGAACTATAAAAATCTGAAAAACTATTCTTTCAGACCAAAGACTAGAAAAATAAAGGGGCAATTCAGAACAAAATGAAGGTAACTTCAATAGTTCAGAGCTAAAAAATTTGTGCCATTCGAAGTACATTTTTTTAATATGCATTATAATTCTAAGATCTGAACAGTACTTGCTTTTAGATTGATATATATATACTTGGTTTATCCCAAACTGGGATTTTTTTTTTTTTTTAGAATTAATGTGACGCTATATATGTTATAATAATTCAGAAAATGAGGCCAGAATTGTTGATGAATACTAATGCTTACTGTATATTAACATTCATGTTTGGGGCTTCCATCTAACATTAAATATGTAAACATTCCTAAGGGGTAAAAATGAAACTTTGAATAAAAGCGAGTATACAGTACTCACCTGAGTTGAGTGGGGTCTGCTGTAGCTGTGGGACTTCCTTCATTAATGCTGTGTAGTAGGTATGAAGACCTCTGTGTGCAACCAACAGAAGGCGGCAGAGCCTTTGGTGCCACGTATAAGCTCTCTGTAGGCAGTTTTCACTGGACACATAAAAGCTTCCCTGCAGAGAAGGAGACACAGGAAATGTCAGCTTCTATGTAGGTCAGTCAACTGTGAGAAAACGGTCTGCCTTTATAATGGATATGCATGCATCCTTTAACTTTATAGCCACTACTGCCACAGATCATGTCTTTACATGAGAGTCTGATTAGAAATGTGTTGTATAATTCCTTGGAACATCAAATGACATGTCTGTGTATGTTCTCAGTTATCCAGGTCATGGTTCAGTTGTACCTACATAGAACTGACGAAGCCTTTTGGATGAGAGGCGAAACATTTTCAAGAAACTTTCTTACAGTCCAGTAGATTTATTTAAACAGCTTCGGATATAAAATGGGATGTTAAAAACAAATGGACGCTAAATACGACTTGCTAAGAGCTGTAAAACTAAATCAGTGTATATATCAGCTGTAAAGATGTAACACATCGTCATGATGACCTTTAAAACTTGAATGAAGATGAGATGTAGAGCCAGAATCCAGTCAGTCACTTCCCAGAGCTATATTAGACCAGCAACAAGATGCTACAGAAAATATTAAAACAAAAACAAAAAAAACAAAAAAACGGGGCTCCTCTGCTGTGTAATACAGACCATGTTTCCAGCAGGTGGCTCTCTACCAAAAGAGTAATAACATTCATTTGTATTTCAACAGAGTAATATCACAGTCTATATGAATATGTCACGTTTCTGTAAAAAAACATCTACAAATCACATCGATGCTACAATCACATTGTACATCTTCCTGACCAGCTAATGGTTTTCTACCAAACAACTATCATTGTACTTGTCAGCAGTCATAAAACAAAGTCAGGGAACTCTGAATGTAACCACTTATTGGTCTTCTCTGCTTACAGGTTGCTACCAAGTGAGTTCTTTTCATTGCTGTGATGTTTTGGTAGCGCCCGTAGGGCTCTGAGCGTGGAAAGGCATCTGATGCTCATGTATCTGGATGTGTGCTGCAATTTGCCTCAAGCAAGCACAGTCTTGGGCCCTATCATCATACCTGTGCGTGCTCTGTAATTGCAGTAGTGCAGTATACTTGAACCAGGAAGGAACATCTGTATATGTACTGTGTTAATTCTCTTTACCTTTATAGAGGCCTGCCTGGATCAGTCGGGCAGAGAAAAATGGCTATTTCAAGATGAGCCAGTTATTATCCTAAAATCATAGATTTACACTGAAAATGCTAGGGATGTACGAAAACGTTCACGTCACCTGACAGTACACCTATGTCTGTTGCTGTTCCCGACTGCAATTTGGAGTGATATCCAATTATACAAATCACTGCTGCTTTTAAAAATGTTTTGTACTGGTAGGGAAAAGCCTCTCAAAGGAGAATTGAGGTGTAATTTCTATGTTAGCTTTCAGTCTACCTAAATAACAACTATCAACATAATTTCCCTTTAAAAATTTCACTGTGGACTACAGAGTAAACTATTTCAGTCATTTCCCAGCTGATGTCATAATAAATCTACATGATGACTTTTTTTAGTAAGGATACACTCAAGAGGAAATGAAGAGGTGTCATGGGGGAAGTGTTGAAAATGTACAGTAGCCGGAGGTGAAATGCTCTAAATAAATAAGGGTTCAGGGTGGAGGGTTCCTTCTGTGAAAATTTCAGCTGCAGCTATCTGGTACGTGGCGCATGTGAGCAGAACTCATTACTGTGATCAAACGAACCCCCCCGCTTGGCTAAACGCACAGCTTATGAAAGCGCTCAGCCAGGGGTGGGAGTAAAAACCAAGAGGAAGAGGAGGGTGGGGGCCAACAGGGCACTCATTAAGATTTACAGTTTAGACTGTGACGTCTAGAGGAGCCTGACTGATGCATGTTTTAAATAAAGTGGAAGAAGGGATGTGAATCCACAAACAGGAAAAAAAAATCAATAAAGATATCAGATTCAACACAAATGAAGTAACTGAATGTGTAAAATCAAATATCTGAACTGGACCTGCTGTTAATGTTGAGGTTGAATTGAAAATAGTGCAGGCACTCTCGAAAATCAGAATCAAGGATAAGTAGCAGTAAATAAGAGGGTCATCTACACTGATGGCAAGAGGCTTATTTTCTCTAGGCAATATGTGTGACAAGAGGATCTTATGATTGCCATGTTAAACTCCTAAGGTTGAAGGTTCTTGCTGTTCAAAAGCCGACAATATTTTCATTTGATAATACAAATAGCTCTTGTGTTGTAACTCAAAGTTTCCTGCATTTTTTAAATATCTGCTAACAGATTTGGGAAAATCTTTTTGAAAAAGATTGTGAGAACCCGATGATTTCAAAATGTTTGAACCAACATAATTACAATTGATTCTGCATCTTTGGACATTGATCAAGCTATGAATGTGTATTTCTTTCATTCCTTATGTGCATGTATGGAGGTGAATGCCCATAGTGTAATCAGTTTCATAAATGTTGTCTGGTTACTGTGTAGCTCTTGGTATTATTTTACTTTTTCTGTGAAGACATACTTTACACTTGAAATATAACCGAATTGTTCCATTGCAGTATGGAAATAACAACATCTCATATCTGTAAAAAAGGTTAGAGATTAACCCTGATCATTCATTCATTTACAGTCTACTGCTTGTTTCGTTTATGGCGGGTTGCGGACCCTGATCATGAACATATTATTTGAAAAGAAACTTGTTGCCAGGAAATATTTAAAAAATGTCTTAGTAGATCTCTAAAGTTAATAGATGTGTTAATTGTGAATTTCTGGCATGACTTTTCTAATATACTGTTCTGATAGCAGTTACACTACTAAACTGTAATAAAATAATTATAGCATTATAAAGTATTACAAACTAAAAAATATCATGAATAATATCTATGATAATAGTAACTGGATAATTTTTGTGCAATAATGCACTTAAACTGTTGAGTTAATGAGCATGGACATGTGGGAAGGAGGTGGAAAGACTGGACCAGGGTGAGCTGCTCTACTAAGCCTGGAGCCTACATGCCTGGGCGGGTGGTTTAATCAGATATTATGAAAAGCCATAGCTCAATACAGTAATAATCTCTGTCTTGGCTTCTGGTCTTTAAGCTTTAAGACTCCAGGGAGCCCAGAAATTATTCTGAGGGACAAATAGGTTCAAGATCAGTAATTCAAATTGGATTGACTCCCTGCGTACATTTTTGGCTGAATCCTGTTGCTTTTGGATGACATACCAAATCACAACTAAATCCATCAGCCTCCATCCATAAAACAAGATTGTATACATGACATCACTTGGCATTTGACTACTTGTGTATGAAAAGGGAAAAGATAAATGAACATTTAAAACAGTTTACAACCATCTATGTATTTCTAGTTAAAGGCAAAGGTTTATTTGAAGGTTAGCATACCTCAGAGATTACAGGTTTGCAGTAGCCACCTCCGAAAACAATGTTTTCCACTGACATGGCAGACATGTCGCTCATGCTTTCTGGTGAGCCCTTCCCCAGCCAGGAGCTCTTCCCTGTACGAGCAAAGCTGCAGAGGGAACAGGTTACATGAATGGAGAGGGAAAAGTCTGTGAGCGAGAAGGAAGGCAAGTAAACTGAGAGACATTAGCTGCTACAACTTCAATCAATACTACTGTAACCTCTGTAATCCATTGTTTCACACAGAGGCTATTACATTACAACATTATACAGTTCTAAAATAACACAATCTACAATAAAGGTGGTTACGTTTAATACATTTTTTCAGTTTGTCCAGTCGTAAGCTGCTAGTATATGACTGATATGATTGATTTTCTGTTTTTGAAGGACGTCTTTGTCTAACCATAAACTGCAGGGCAAATTTTAAAGGATTATTTATGAGCTATGAGTCTGTAGCTAACATTCTTTTCAACTGGATTTAGGGAACATTTAAACTCCAGCATCTTTGGCAAACATTACTTTTGTTAAGGATTTCAAAATAAAAATAAACAGCTATGAGCTATGTCCTATACAGCTATGAGCAATACAAACATATCGCTCTGCTTTTGGACCTAATGTTAAATTATAAAATACCCAATTGCGTTGCCATGAAAATAAAGTATGAAAATAGTAAAGTATTCACAGTTTATGTGAAATGCAAATGTTTGTCTCAAATTTTGAACTCTACCTGATTAGGGGCTGATGTAAGGCAATCAGTGAAGCATGAATAGAGACAGAAATGACCGACAGGTGGAAGTAGTCAAACATGACAGGGACGTGGTGGTGGAGTCCTTTCCGAGGGTGGAGGTGGAGGCTGAGGGTCCGGCTGCTGATCAGTGGGACAGTTGCTATCTCTGCCAACCTATGAAGTTGAGACACAGAAGATGAGAGAAGGATGTATAAATGTCAAGGGAAGATAGATGGGGACCTTTATTGCAAAACTGCTACAATAGTGATGCTGAACACAGTGCCAGTTAAATAATAGTCTGGCAGAAACTTGTATGACACTGGAGACACACATAATGTGAAAGTGCCAAAAAGGTGGTAAAGCACTTCCTGCCTCCTTTTAATACCAGTGTTATCAGCACGGTTGTTCAGATATGGTGCATAGATTTGTGGCCATATAAGAATCTGTTCTCCAAGAGCCACAAGCTTGTCTGTTTAGAAAGGCTTCTCTGTTAATCTATGAATGCCATATTTTACTGCTGAAGTCCATCCCAAGGTTATATCAGAGAGCAGCGGTCCTTCTAACTTTGTTTTTTCAAAAGAATCAATGCCATCCTAGAACTCCATGAAAATGTTAACAATTCAGTACTCTGTAGAGCTGACATGTAAAACTCACACAGGTTTGACAAAGACAGTGAAATAACAATTTAAACCTGCAAACACAACGCTCTCTTCTCTTTACAATCTCAAAGCTGCCAATGCAGGTACAGTGCACCGTGTATGCTCAGACAAACTGGCCAATTCTTTTTCTATTCAACACAAGCAAACAAAAACATCACTTTAATCTCACACTGCTGGGGCAAACGTGGTGATCGGGTGCTTAAAGGGATGGCTCTGGACTAAAGGGCAAATAGCCCTTTTTCATGCCTCATTTGCATTCTCAGCACAGCACAAGGGTAAAATGTTGTATTCCCTCTCTCTGAAACACAGACACACATTTGCAAACTGCTCCGAAAACCTACTGTTGTTCATTATCAGTGAAATGAAGATCCAGCTTCAATTGAAAATCCACCTCACTCAAAGCTTCCTCCACCTGTAAAACATTGGCACACATGTTAAAGCATTGTAAACCTTAGTTCATTTCCTTTTGATTTGATTTTATGTGATTTTTATGTTACTATGTCTATGCAGACTAGCATGCATTGGTCAAACCAAATGAGGCTCTGAAGGCAATCAGCAGCAGAAGTTGATTATGAAATCACTAAACATTATGCTGAAGCCATTAATGATTCACCATCCTTTTTAAAATTTGGGGGGTTAGGGTTTGGGCTAGGGTAAGCTTTACTTATCGGTCTCCTTATTGCCATGTAATGCATATTTATACTTGAAAACCAAAGGTGGCCTGAAATAAAGTTATACATGTTAGAGCATTCTGACATAGAAAACTGGTTGGTTCCCGTATAATTTGACTCAACTAACAGCTGTGTGCTTTCTCCTACCTTTCCTATGTTTAGTTTCTTTAAATTACTGATAATGGATTGTGTACCAAATCCCCTGTGTGCTTTTTGAGCTGTGTATTAATGCACAAGCTACATGTGAATTTATTTTGACGTGTGCAACCTTCTCTTACTATATTTTGTTTGTTTGTGTTTTTAAAAAAAATAAATTCATTCAGTTTTGGTATGGAATGTCAAGTATGTTTTGTTGATGTTTTGTTGATAATGGTGGAGTGACTAAGAATAATATAATGGACAGCAAGAGCAGATATGACAGAATCTGGATGAGTACGTTTGTCGGTGGGACCAACCTTGTTTGATTACCTTGATTAAGTAACTTCAAAGTTGTAGTTAATGAAATGCTTGTGTAGTCTGTGTCATTTACAAGCTGTATTCCTGGATATCTTTCAATCTGACGTAGGCTGAACAGAACTGAATCACTCTGATGTTCAAAGCATCACAGCTTATGGAAATAAAGGGTAACCTATTTAAATTTAAAAAAGAAATAGAAAACCAAATGATGTCATTAGACTGCAAAGAAAGACCAAGGTGCAACATCTCTAATAATAGTCAAGTTTAGACACAGCTCTTCCTGTCTTTCTCTGTTTGTCCAGAATTACGCACATGAACAAATCTTTGTAGCTTTGTCTCATATTGATTTCCTGACTGATTAAACATACATAGACATTCACAGGGGAAATGATGGGCTATTTTTGCTCGTGTTATCGGAGGCTGGGAGTGACAGATAACCTCTGGAAGGTTAATGAGTGGGAAGCCTTTGGGAGAACTTGCAGCTGAATTCTGACATGCTTTAAAGTCACTCTGTCTCTACAGCTCCACAAAAATGAAATATTCTGAAACTGGGACTTGGGGAGTCATTATGACAGAAGTCCAACATTCTGACCAATCCTTCTACAGTGATTAAGACACATTGCATGTCAGAGAGCAGCTGTGATGCTTGGTAATATAAGAGTGTGAGCCATGGCTATCACATGGATGATTAGCTTTGAGCAAGGCCGTCTTCACTCTCCTGTACCCCAGCTTGTCTCATCATTGTCATGGTAAATCAATTTGAGCTCCAGCAAAAACAAACAGGGCAGATGTTTTGCGGGTCATGCCCACGGTGATATCGTAAAGGACACCACATCAATAACTGTCTGGCAGGTTTACATCTCCATTGAACTGCTTCTTTAATGGTTAGGACCAAGTGCATTTATCGGGGGAGTTACCTTTTCAGTCTTGTGGCTAAAAAAATGTAGACAGACTTTTAGTTTGTAGGTTTACTCACTTAGTTTTTTACTGACATCTAAGTAAACAGAAACTCGTATTTGGTAACCTTTGAAAATAATGGGCCCTAATAATGTTATTGGGTCCGAAAATGTATGACAACATAACACCTTATCTTTAAGGCTGGGTTTCCCTTTTATAATGTAGTTAAAATAATTTACAAATCATCAACATTAACAACCACATGGAAAGGAACAAAGAAACAAAACAAGGCAGACAGAGACTGCAACATCCCGCGATACCCTTGACTTCAAAATTTTACCCTAACCTACACATTTTTGTGTCTCTGCCTTCCTGAAAATGTTGCTTTTTGTTTTGTGATTATATCTCATCAGGTTTCAGACATGTGTGCCTAAAAAGGTATAAAAGGGAAAATTTGACCTTTTCCATGGTCAAGGTTGCAATCTAATTTTCATCCCCTTGCCTCCCAGAATATAACGCCTTTTGTTTTGTGTTTTTATCTTATCCTGTTCCTGAGATATGTGCAAAAAAATGTAAAAAAATTTTAAATTTAACCTTGACCTAGTTTTCTCAAGGTCAAGGTCATCATTTAATTTTCATTCCCTTTGCCACCTGAGCAATGTGCTTTTTGTTTTATATTTCTATCTGCAACGGTTGTGAAGATATTTGGTGGACCGACAGACGAACATACAAAAACTGACAGTTATAATACATCACTGCTTCGTGGGATGTAACAAGAGCAGCCTACATGATGAACCTTTTTACTTTTGAGACAACGAATTGACAATAATGGTCCAACATTTCTCCACCTTCTTATGCAACTAGTGTTTTGTACATGACACTGTTGCATCATGCTGTCTTCTCTGTTATGCATGGAGCTGGTTGGTAAACTGTAGTTGCTTCTTAGAAGTTTTTAACTTTTTCCTCCCACTAGATTTGTATCACATTGATATAAATAAAAAGTATGACTTCTTCGTTTGCCAAAACATCATGAGTACTTTGATTACTACTGCTTTCTATTACCAGAAATTACATGCAAGCTTTGAAAAACAAAATTCCCACGATTCTGAATTGATGTCTGAAGAGAAGGCTTCGCTACATAGTTACGGGAGATTTTTGATTAAATAACCTGGATATGTGAAGTAGGACTATGGTCTGTGTCAATGTTAAGAGTGGGGACTAGCAATAAATGTTACAGTGAGTGATAAGGTGTTTCAATTAATGGCCATTTAATTTTACTATAACACAACTGCTTTCACCATAAGTTTCTGTCATGTATTCTAGCTGAGTTAGTGATAAAATAAAAGCACTAAATGGCAATGACTGATTTACTCTCATTTCTCTGTATTTATCAATACTTTTGCTTCAACAGTGAGACTGTAAAAAAAACAAAAAAACAAAAACAAAGCTTGTCTCACTCTTTCTCCGTCCAACAACAGGTGAACTTTGAAGATGATGCAGTCGTTCACAGTAATCTCCTCATTTCTGTAAAGGATCTGAAATATCCTGCTGAACCCGGTGCCGTCATACACCCCTGCAGAGCTGAAACTGCTTTCTCCTGATGTGAGACACAAAGAAAATGCACAATAGTCATCAGTTCTACAAAAGTATTGTTGTCAGTTATATTGCAACATGCAAAGCTTCTACTTACACATTCATACATGAATGTCTTTCATTTGAAACAGATGGTTATATCATAAGACATATGTATAAGAAGAAAATAACACTAGACATTATATTTGGGAAAAGCATTAACAAAATGTATTAAGATATGATAGATATGAAGATATAAAAACATATATATTGACTTATTGATGTTCCGGGCCATACTGCTTGCATCCAGATTTGAAAAAGTAGCAGGTTGTATATCTTATAACTCACGCTGAAATTTTTCTGCAATTTCCCATTTTAGGTATTCAACAGGTACAATGATCAAATCAGACTATTACCAGGTAGACTTAGGAGTGAGCCATCTCAATGCTATAGCACCATGCAGACCAAGTTTGTATAAGAGCTCCCTGGGCATGTATTTTATTTCATATACCATGTTTACTGACTCATTTACAAAATGAAAATCTGTTATATTTTAAATCCATCTGCTTTCTCACAGTAATATATAAAACAAATCCAAAATGTAATAAATGTTAACTATGTCCCTTTTAAAGTCTTATTGTTTGACAATGAGTAATACAGTCTCTCTTTAGCTCAAAGACATTTGTCAGAGAGACAAGACTTTTTTAGGACAATGACAAGAAAAAAAGGAAGATGGGTAATCTGTCACTGTCCACTTATATATGCTTTACAGAATGGCTAAAGCTCATAATCAGCATGTTTAGTTAAGTTTGTTAAATATTTACCAAATTAACAAAGGGTTGATGTCATAAGTGTGTTGCACCAAGAAGCGGTTTCCAAAGAAATTGCAGTGTAAAATATACATAACATACACAATATATATGTATATACCTATACGCACCACACACACACACACACACACACACACACACACACACACACACACACACACACACACACACACACACACACACACACGCACACACACACACACACACGAAAGCTAACAAACTAGTGAGACTGTTACTCGATCATAAGGTTTTTCTGTTTTGTTTTAATGTAAAGAAGATGCCACAAAGAAATAGAGAATTAAGAGTAGATAATTAAGAGAAATAGAGAGTTTGCAGGAGCTATATGACCCACTGCAAGGCACCTTTGAAGGTAATAACCAATTATGTAAGGATATTGTTTGGTACCACTTTCTGGCCTGTCCAGGTTTTATCTAAGTATGAAAGTACATTTCAAAATATATTCTCTTAAGTCTCTTAAGATCCAGCTCTACAGCAGTTAATGAATTTGAGATACTTCCTAAATTTAGTGACCATTAAATATCAAATATCAAAATGTTCAGAATAGACTGAGTATGTTAACAAAGTTAAACTTCTATAACATATGTCATACTCTCTCACCACTTTAAAAATAAGCATAATGTAGCTTTTGTCTTCCTTGCTGTTTATCTCAGGAAAAAACCCATTATAATAGGTAATATTATATTATGATTGTGATATGATTTTCCTCAACACGGCTGCAGTCACTGAGGCAGAGCTGCTGTCTAGCTGTGAGCCATGACAGGTCTCGACGGTCTTTCAAATACCCCGCTGAGTTGTGCTCTTTTCTTTCTCGTTCTTACCTTCCCTCTCTCTGCAGGCCTTGTCCTGATGAAGCTGTCACTGCTTGTTGTATCAAGCAGCCATAGTCAGGACGACACATGTGTGTGAACATGACCGTTATGAAAGGCCTGATGGATGTGTGACTCCAACAGCAAAGTCCTCCTGGGCCTTTACTGTGTGGAAGCAGCGGGATCAGTGTCCGTTGGGTGAATGTGACTTTGATATTTTGAAATTTGCAATTCTTCTAATCAGCCTCATGTAATGAGCATTTTAAATCTATGATTTGATATTGACAATGCAATACAGGCATAACAGGAAATCAATTTGTTCCAACCTTCTGACAGAACTAAAGCTAATAATAACCGTGGATCTCACATCTGCATGAACATGAGGTGGGATGGCTGCAAACCAAACAAATTTGCTGAAAAATGCTGGCATTTGTAAATATCCCTTATACAAACTTACATGTTCCAGTTTGAAAAAAAATTTTTTTGAAAGGACTGCAAGTCAGTCATAACAATAAATAAATATTATTATCCACGATGTATTCAGAATTGTTAAAAGAAAACTAACAATATAATGGTCTATGGTCTCAGGGTTAGAAGTTTGCCACTTGACTAAACAAACAATTAAGCGAACAAGGAATTTATGTATTTTTCATCCATGGATACCCAGTTTTAGTGACAACTAGCATGATGATGATTGTACACAATTACATTGTTTTCCATTGCTCCATGTCCATCATTAGAAATAAGTCATGTCAGAGGGAGAAAAACCCCAACACTATGTTACTCTGCTACATCATTTCAGCACAGTGTTCAGGGAGCAGTGTTTAATTTTTTTCATCAGTTTTTACTATGGTTGCTAACACTTTATTTATGGGTACTTTAGCACTGGAGCACCACCTGTATTAGCTGGAATTGCAAATTACAGCATTTTAAATAACCATTATTATTCTTTTATAATCCATAAAATAAGAGAATAGCAGCAATAAAGTTAACATTTACCACAAACCCAAGAATGCCAATGCTGTGGAAATGTTTCTACATTCAATTTTTCACACTGCTAGTTTATTGTTGAATACAGCTGTGTTTACAGTACAGTTTAATGCTATCATTAATGTTTGCATTGAGTTAGAGCTAAATTTTATTGCAACAGGAATACATAAAATCCACCCAGTTGTGATATGTAAAGTGTTTTAATGTGGCGATTTACAAGTATTAGGGTGTTATTACATCCTGAACGTTAAAACAAAGTTAAATGCCCTAAAGCTTTAGCCACAGTGAGTATGTGCTGAAAATAATTTTCTTACAGCTGTTGTACTACATCTGCAGTGTGAGAGTGTGTTAGTCCTTTTCTATCAGTACAACACACAAATGGGAATTGATATTTATATTGGTGAGTAACAGACACCTCAAACAGCGATCCAATTCCCACATTTAACATTTCATCTTGCAAATCATGTCACATTGTTGATTGTGAATCACGGTCATTAAATACTTCAGTGGAGTGTCTGATACGATCCCTCACTATTATCGTGTCAAGCTTACACAGAGAAGCAGAGCACAGGATTATTTCCTGTGTCTCTCATGATGAATGTATTTCCTCTCGAGACTGGAGTGCTGGCTGATGTATTAACGCTCAGGATTCAGCCAGTGAGGTGTACTGACTTAATGAATGACCTTGTGAAAAGAGCTACAAAAAGGAGGGGAGGGCCTCTGCTTTCCAATTACATTATGGGTGTGATCTTTCCTGCAATGTACACTGCAGCACTGTCTGTCTTATTCGCCACATATACTCTTACCTGGTAAAGCATGGAAAATGCAGTTAGTAATGGACACAAAGCATGGACAAGATGTGCTGGGATTATTCTATTGAGGTCACAATTTGTCTAGGTTATTAATCTAATTGTTAGTTGTTATTTGTTAATAGTTGTGTCCAGCCTTGCATAAGGCCATAAAGAAGAAGGAAAGAGAAGGGAGGAATGATTTATTTTGGCCAATTTTCCAAAAATGCCAAATTTAATATTTCTGTTGAGAGGCAATTGATTCCCTAAATGCGCAGAGCTTTCTATTCCCTGTTGCTTCCAGACTTCATGTTTATCAAGGTTGAACCACGTAGTACATTTAGCTCACAACTCAGAATCCTTCTACCAATATATTCACTATCTCTCCTCTGGACAGTTTTGTACACCTTTCCTTTCATTTTAGTTGAAACCCTTCTATCACACATCACACCTGACACTTTCCTCCACCCGTTCCATCCTGCCTATGCACACTTCTTCACCTCTTTTCCACACTCTCCATTGCTCTGGACTGTTGACCCTAAGTACTTAAAATCCTCCACCTTCTTGATCTCTTCTCCCTGTAACCTCACTCTTCCACTTGGGTCCCTCTCATTCACACACATGTACTCTGTCTTACTGTGGCTAACCTTCGTTCCTCTCCTTTCCAGGACAAACCTCCACCTCTCTAGCTTCTCCTCCACCTGTTCCCTGCTCTCACTGCAGATCACAATGTCATCTGCAAACATCATAGTCCATGGAGATTTCTGTCTAACCTCGTCTGTCAGCCTGTCCATCACCATAGCGAACAATAAGGGGCTCAGAGCTGATCCCTGATGCAGTCCTACCTCCACCTTGAACTCCTCTGTCACACCTACAGCACACCTCACCACTGTCTTATAGTCCTCATACATGTCCTGCACTGCTCTAACATACTTCTCTGCCACTCCAGACTTCCTCATACAATACCACAGTTCCTCTCTGGGCACCCTGTCATAAGCTTTCTCCATATCTACAAAAACACAAAGCAGCTCCCTCTGGCCTTCTCTGTACTTCTCTATCAACATCCTCAAAGCAAATACTCCATCTGTAGTACTCTTTTTTGGCATGAAACCATACTGCTGCTGACAAATGCTCACTTCTGCCCTTAGTCTAGCTTCCACTACTCTCTCCCATAACTTCATTGTATGGCTCATCAGCTTTATTCCTCTGTAGTTGCCACAACTCTGCACATCTCCCTTGTTCTTAAAAATGGTCACCAGCACACTTCTCCTCCATTCCTCAGGCATCTTCTCACTATCTAAGATCCTGTTGAACAACCCAGTCAGAAACTCTACTGCCTCCTCTCCTCGGCACTTCCAAACCTCTACAGGTATATCATCAGGACCGACTGCCTTTCCACTCTTCATCCTCCTCAATGCCCTCCTCACTTCATCCCTACTAATCTTTGCTACTTCCTGGTCCACAACAGTCACCTCTTCTAGTCTTTGTTCTCTCTCATTTTCCTCGTTCATCAACTCTTCAAAGTACTCTTTCCATCTTCCCATCACACACTTACTCTTGAAAACAAAAGTAAGAGAACTACTAGTTCTCTTACTTTTGTTATCAAAAACATTGATTTGAATCTCAATTTTGAGGTTGTTCTGTAAATAGTTTTAAAATTGATTGTTTTGAAACAATCAATATAGCAACTTCTGATCAATCTATATCAATTTCAGACTTAAAAAAATGTATTAATTTAAGCCCCTGCCATTTCTGGTCAAACCACACCCACTTCCGGTTTAAGTCCCGCCCATTCTGAGTACAGATGCAGTTACAGAAAATTTAGATGGTTGAAGAGATACAGATACATATACAGATACAGATAGTGGTGTACTCACTGATCCCTACTCATTACTAACTGACGGTGTAGCTTCAGTGTGTGCTCTCATTACCTCTGTTTCTCATGGACTCATAAAGGAAATGCACTGTGCACCACTTTTTATTAACTGCATATTGTATTACTGAGACCCAGGAAGATTGCAATTATCCACACTGTAGAGAAAAATGATCAACTATGAAGCATTTTACTGTTCTATGCTTTGTCGTCTCTTCTTCACCTCACATCGTGGAAAAATGTACGTCCAGTACTTAGGAGTCTAAAAATAGATAGTTGAGAACAACACAACCAAATTGCTATTTTTACCATTTTCATTGCAGAATATTATAATCTCGCTATTTAGCACTCTGTGCATGAAAATACTCATGTTCTCTCAAAAAAACACCCCTTGAAGTTATATGATTCATTTTCACATCTCAGATTATGATACATCGCCTTCCAATACCGTGTCCTTACTCCCACACGCAGTCTCACACACACACACACACACACACACACACACACACACACACACACACACACACACACACACACACACACACACACACACACACACACACTGAGTACAAATTGATTCTGCTACATCCACTGGAACATCTTAAATAGCACATTGTTGCTTTTACCTTACAATGGAGCTGCATCTGAACATAAAATAATCTTAATGAATTTAAGGTCTCGTAATGTAAAATGTATAGTGGGCTACCCTCATATATACATATAGATTAGTTACACACACACACACACACACACACACACACACACACACACACACACACACACACACACACACACACACACACACACACACACACACACACACACACACACACTGAGCTAAAAATAGCTATTTTTACTAATTGGCTTTCCAGTGAAGCAACTTCTTGAAATACTGTGGATTGATGCCAAAATCTATTAATATAAAGTGTAGCAACATGGTGGAGAAATCTATTATGATACAACCCATTTGTAAGTATTTAGGATTAAGTCTTTATTCTCAGTTAGTGGGTGATAATTAAAATTCCTGGTTATCTTCAGAATTAAATAAGAAACAAACATTTGATGAAAGTCTAAGTTTACAAGATAAACTCAAATTACTTAATTATTGCGACACACAATTATAATCTTTGAAGTGAGGTATTTTTGAGATTGGCTATTTCAATGTACACTGTATGCTGCAGTACTTTGAGCCGAAACCCACAAGTCTTAACTCCCTCATTAAAATAAAAGAGGAAAGTGTTTCTCCTGGAGCACAGACATTTTAACGACTTTTGTCTGTTTTTCACAAAGTGCAAATGTCTTTAGGTACAACAGAACATAGACCATCCAATATTTGAAATAAAAAGTATTTTGGTTTTAAGAGAGCTAAGCCAGACATTGATTTGCATCTTGTCATGCTGTTTTTGGAAGATATTAAAGAGAGAGGATTTGCTGCAGAGTGAATAAATCAGTCTCTAATCCAATCAGAGTCAAATTTCCTAAATCACAGCGATGAGGTTGACACGTAAATTTTCAGACACCCTTCTCATCTTATGAGAATTGTATGACTGGTGGAGTAGCAGGGAACACCCTGTCTTTTAGTATCTGTCATTCACACACAATTCCAATGAAAGATTGCAGTTCTGTCTCAGGTAAACCCACTACATCTTGCAGAGGGAATTTTTGGATTGTGAAATTTCAGGAAAACCTCAGTCCTGTCTCTAATCAAAGCTCTTTGAAATCTCTGAAAGTCAAAAATACAAGCATTACATAAAAGGACGGATCAGTGGGACAACTACAAACCCAAAGAAATTGTGAAAAATGTTCACAGCAGTATGATTTTGCAAATTTATGTTTGCTAGTTTCCAGAACATCACAGATTAACAGCACTCCCATTACTTATCTAACAGAAACTGAGGAGATAATTATTTTCACAGCAACAGACATGAACAACACAATGTGTGTAAATCAATTTCCTGTGTCAAGAGAGATTTTCCCACACTCAGCTCTCATGGGTTATGGACCACCTGTTCAAACACAATCTAAACTCTAGGAACACACAAAATGTCATAATTTATCAGACCTGTGATCTACAATTAAATCAACTGCTGCTTAGTCTGTGTTAACGGTAACCAAAGATAACATTTGCTGACATTTAAATACAGTTTGGGTAGAGTGTTTTTCCAGAAACACGAATGGATGGAAGTGGCTACTCATCACAGACAAAGTTCAGTTGTTTCCAGCCAGGATTCATTCAGAAAAAGTGTGAAAATCTTAAAAGTTAGGAGATGTTATACAGAAAAATATAAATTATCTCCAAATGAAAATGTAGGCAGTGTTGCTTGTGTCAAAAACTCAGAAATACGGAAACTTAAAAACATTTGAAATGTGTGTTGAGATCAAGCTTGACTTTACACTGATGGTTACTCATTTTTATTTGAATTTCCATGACTTTCCATGACTAAATAGTTTTTTTTTATAAACATGAAATTGAATGTCCTGTTACTTACATGATTGAAATAAATTTAGTACCTGGATGTAGATCTTAACAATGCCAAAACATCAAATACCTCTGAGATTGGCTCCAGTTCACTTTATCTATATCATGAAGAGGCATAATCAAGAGTAAGCTATATAGATTTTTAGTTTCTCTGCATCTACTGTCGATTGGTAGCAGTTGTGCATTACTATACCAAAAGCAAAATACATGCTGATTACATCCAAACTAAGTATACTATCAGTAAGACCATACTAATAACCTGACAAGTAGCCAGTGTCATCTTTTTCTCACATTTAAAATGAAACATACTTCATGAAAATAATAATTCAGAATTATTAGACTCTCTATATTTCTTTTTTTAACTGAAGGCTGTCAAGCTCAGTTTTTATTTGTGTGTTCCTGTATGTGGATGCTTGTGTGTCTATGTGTGTGTATGTGCGTGTGTGTGTGTGTGTGTGTGTGTGTGTGTGTGTGTGTGTGTGTGTGTGTGTGTGTGTGTGTGTGTGTGTGTGTGTGTGTGTGTGTGTGTGTGTGTGTGTGTGTGTGTGTGTGTGTGTGTGTGTGTGTGTGTGAGTTACTTCTGACCTGCGTTGGCTTGCGTTGTAACAATCACCCTGTGGAGAACGCGAGGTGAGATCTTCAACCCTGCTCGTACTTGGTAGAACCTGAGGGAGAGGATACAAAAGTAATATCCATGCTTAAAATTGCCTTAAATAACTTATCACTTTTACTTATTACTGTTGTTTAACATTTAATTATGCTACGTAATACAAAAGCAAAAGAAAAGGCTTCTCCACAGATCCGCCACTGTATTTTCAACTACATTGTGAATCTAAAAAAGCAGAATCCTTCTTGGAAAATCAATAATTTAGGTAAACTTTACAGTTAAATGTAGATAAAAATGTGACAGCTTGAATTTTTTAACATAAATTATCTGTATTTACTACATCGTCTCACTAAAAGTGAGGAGAAAAAACAAATTCAAAGTTCTTTAGATTTTCCAAAAACAATCCTTACTCTATAAATACATCCTTACAAGGCATCAAGCAATGTAAATTTATACTATTATTAACATTTTAATAATAATATTCTATTCTTTCGGATCGTATGAATATTTGTTGCTGTTTCCACCCTACATATGACCTTACTTAATTTTTCCCATTGTGATAATTTGACCAGGTGGTGTACACTGATGTTATTATTTAAAACCTGTGTCAAGTGCAATTTTTTTTTACATTTCAGAATTAGTTTTCATGACAGATCAGAAGTCTGCAATGGCCTGGTAAACAAAACTGACCAAGAATTAGACAAATGTCCCTAAATTATTAAACTATCATGGTAAAATTGTTATTACTAATGAAGAAGAGATGCATCTCTGTTCAATAGCAGTAAAGTATACCATTCAAGCTATCAGATGAGCACTGGTGTACAATTCTAGGCACTGGGAACCATTTATGACAATGTATTGATGTAATTTGGGAAAAAAGCTAAATTCACAAAGGATAAAATCGAATACTACTACGGAGCTATGAATTGGAAAACAGAACATTATTATTTGCTTGACATTAGAGACGATGGGCAGCGAAGAAATACAAGCTTTTAAAAAGGATAGTGTGACAGCTCAAGTCAATGCAGCTTCGTGCAAAAGCACATTTCAGCTCTCTGGGGACATACTGGCCATCTGAGAGACCAACATCACATGAGAGTGCAAGGCAGCACTTCTGAAGATGGACTCTTGACAGAGAAGAGCACAGGAAAGGATTTCACGGTTCAATAAATAAATAAGTGATGTTTATGGAATGAAGTGAGTGGCCATGAGCTGGTTAGAAACCAATGCACTCCTACTTTTAGCAGCCGTTTACACATTTGGTATTCAAAAGGCTACATGATTATTTCCTTAAACTCTTTGGTGTGAGAGGTACTGTCAGTTTTATTGATTTCACAAATTTAAAAGCTGCATGGTGAGACTCTAAGGGCCTCTTTACTAAACTGCTCCTATTCTGCAGAGATACAGGTTTTGTGTTGGGATTCGTTTTTCTCTCTCTCTTGGTTTTCACATCAGATCTCTATTGCAATCTGAAGCAACCTAGCAACCAGTAAAAACAAACATATTAGTGCACTCAGATGAAGGGATTACCATGTTAAAGCTTCACCCCATCCCATTTAGAGGGTAAATCTTTTCGATAAAGCCGGTGTTTCAGCGAGCCAGAGGCCGACCAGATGAGAGGCTATAATCTTCCTTCATCAGTGGACAAACATGACCCTTTTGCCTGTTGTAGACTGATGAAAAACACAACTGGAGGGTAAAAGTTTTGATTTACTGTATGTTTTTTTTTTTAATTTTTATACTCATTATTACACTCACTTATCACGTTTTCAGGGGTTATTTTGTCCATCAAAGCTGCAGGCATCATTTACTTTCATGGAATAATTTACCAGTATCTAAATTTGCACAAATAGTTTTTTTTAACAATTAATGGATCATACTTAACCTGTCAAAGCTTCTGCTTTTGTGGCCTAATGGCTGTCTGTCCGCACCGTGCCCTACAGGTTCCAAAAGCCTCTGAAGCCTACATTTGCTGTAAACTGTAAATCATGATGTCAAAATTTATGAATCAATTTTGAACAAATATTCCTGTATTCTGCCCTTTTAAGGAAGGAGTAATCTGTTGATCTGACTATTTGTGACAGATATATTCACCCTATTGCTCTTGAAATATATTTTCAGGAGATTCTAAACACTCAAAGTTGTTTGTGTCAGTTGTACCGCATAGTTTTCATTTACAAGAACGGTATTGAAGTGATTAGTACGTTTTTTTACAGCAAATTAACTTGAACCCTTTGCTTCACTGGATGAGTCATATCCAGATTGGCGTTCAGCCAGTCTAAATATGGATATTTCACATCACACTGCAAATACAGGCACTGCATACAACAGTTTTTTGATCATTTGGAGGGATGTTTCACAGGAAATTTGATTTAAAGAAATATTTTATCACAAAGTTTGATTGTGAGTTAATTTCATAATCAATGTCAGGACATTTTGCTAAGAGAACAAATCAAATGAAAAAGGATCTTTTTGTGAATATAAATTCTTGGGATCTTTTGTCAACACTTTAGGTGACGAGGTTAAGTGAGTCTGAGCTTTGTCCTGTGAAGCCGTTTAATAAAAATAAATGTAATTCAAGAAATGTAATTCCCTCAGAGGAAAATTGCTTACCCTCGTTGGAAGAGATCCACATTGTGAAACTTGTGCAACTCTACAGAAAACTCCAGTGTTCCCTGTACTTCAGACATGGTATAATCCCACTCATCACCTGTTGAGGAGAAGATATAGAAATAAAATGCTCAGTGAAAGATTAGATGAATAGCCTCATCACAACCAGCTCAAACAGAAGCTAAAGGAACCTGGAGAGACACGCAGACACGGGGAAAACATACAAACTCCACAAGGAAAAAAAATCACACCCGGAACCACTCATCCAAGAAGCATTTTGGATAAGAGGGGAAACGTCTTCAAGGAACTTTCTTAAAGTCCAGTGGATTGATTTAATAACTTTGGATAACCATGACCTGGATGAATGAGAACCTATATAGACACACACACACACACACACACACACACACACACACACACACGCACACACACACACACACACACACACACACACACACAGACACACAGACACGTAGATGTAATACAATTCAATTTACTTTAGACCATTAGATTCATCTCATTAAATATTTTTTTCTCTCATACGACTTATGAACACAGTCCTAAGAAAGTATGGTTATTACTTTAGTTTAAGGAGAAAAACACGTTATTTCTCTCTGTGCTGAAATGAATTAGTGAAAATGGACATCCAAAACTCACTGATGTTCAGTTCTTATAAAGTTGTTACTGGTCTTGTAAGTGCTGCAATAACTGGTACACAAATTCATCAGTCATAAAGAATGTGCTAGGAAGTTTTGTAACGGGAACAGTCATTGCTGTAAAACACCTTTCAGATAACAACTCCACTTGTGTTGTTACATCCTCAGCTTGGCTGACTTAAAACTGTGATGTTTTTGCAGTCCACTGTGTTTATGCTAAGTGGTGAAGATTTATTTCACAGAATGCTTTCATTTACCCCAGACCTAAGGCACTACGGTATTGCAAGAAATGAATCCATCACTACTAAAATGCAGAAGTTGCTGCTGATTACAGTTTACAGACCGTAATCTGTAGAACCAATATTCTTACCATGGCCCACAAGACATGGCAGCCTTAAACATTTTGTTAATTTATTTTCAATTCCCTAAGCTCGGCAACATTTATTAATGTTATCATGGTTGTCAAACTATAAGTAGTTTTGTTCACAATTAGTTTGTAATTATGGTTGTTTTCCTGCATATTTTAAAACTGCATCTGTCAAGCTTAAAGCTAGCATAAGCTCCAGTAGCTCAATGAAAATTCATATCCAGCTGTCTTTGCAGTCAATTTATCATCACAATAATCATAATAATCCAAATAATAAAAAGCTTTGAAGATTTTCACAACCTTTGAAACTACTTTGAATCTACTCAGAACAAAAATGTGCATCTTCATCAGCTCATGATACTTCTAACAAATACTCTAAATTTGATCATCAAATTTACATCGTGTTCCAAATTTTGTAGGGAATAGCAATTTTCGATGTATTAAATTAAGAGCAGAAATGGAAAACAAATCTCTGGTAGGTTATCACCAATGATTTATTCATGATGATGTACAGAACTACAGCATTGTTGCACTATAATTAATAAACAAGACTTTGTATTTGTTTTTTTAAGTAAAATCCGTTTTTCTCATTCATTCATTTTCATGTACCGCCGCTCTATCCGCCGTAGCGGGTCACGGGGAGCTGGAGCCTATCCCAGCTGGCATAGGGCGTGAGGCGGGGGACACTCCGGGCACGACGCCAGTGCACCGCGGCGTTTTGCTCATATACAGTTAAAATCCAAACCACAGTACAAACAATAAAGACTTTTGGCCTCTATTTTCCTCAGTTATGGCTAAAAAATGCACACCATATCCTACACTCAATAACAGTCAAATAAAAGACTATATTTGAAAAAGGAACGGTGTCTGAAATTACAATATACAAGCACATATTTATCAAGTATGTGCTCCTTTAAATGTAAAATTTTCCTCGTTAAACCAGGAGTCAGTTTTGATTTGTTACTCATGGGCAGAGAAATAGATTCAAGCATCCTCCCCCAAACTAGAAATTCATTAGCACAAATAGAGTGAGTTTAAAGTGTCTTTCCAATTGGTAGAAAATACTCCACTTCATTTATGCTGATAAAATTGATTTTAAGAGTCTAACAATGTGCTGAAAGAGAAGGGACAGTTAAATTTCAAAAACTTTTGTAGACTAAGGGAAAAAAAATTAGCTTTTTCATGTTAGGATTGAAAATAATTCAATGCAGTTAAAAGCCTACTAGGACATGGTAACATTCTGTACCACATGAAGCTGATTCTGACTCTGGATGTCACCTTGGCTACATAACTGTGCGTCAGAGTGACCACATGTGATTTCCACCGTGATGTCATGAGCCGGTTAAAGATTGTTTGATTTGAGATTGGGGAACCAAAGTGTATGAGGCTTGTCATTTATCCAGCATCGATTATACTGGCTGTTGCTTTTACATTGCAATTCTGAATCAAGTCAAATGGTGATTTAGCAGAAGTTCAGTCAGGAAACCTTTGCACACTGGGGCTATACTTTATTCCTCATGCTGTTCTGTAATTTACACCTCCCACGAATGCTCAATCTTATTGTCCTGCTTTGACAGTCTGGTGCACTAATCGTAATCAGTTGTCCACATCAGCTTGTCACATCTATTCAATAGAATGGCACACAATTTCAATGTCGGCCTATCATCTTGCATTTTCTTTTTGAATATGACTGCTCGTTTTGTCTCTTCATTCTGCTGTTTTTTGCACTCTTAATACCCCTACCCGCTAACTAGATTACAAAGATCAATTTCACTGTTCAGCAGGTTTCATTGTGTCATCAGCCACCACAACCACCACCATTGACCACGTTCAAAGGGGGATATATTTCTCAATCTCAACGACTCTCCAAAGAGTCTCAAAACAACGATCTGACAGACATATTGTCACATTTGAATTAATGCCATAATCTACTTTCACTTCAAGTGTTAACTTGAAGAAAAACCTGGTCATCCCTGAAGCCTGTACTTCCTTTGGTTGCCTCTCTTTCCAGTTTTCCACGGCAAGGCATTGGAATCAGTTGCAGCATTTACTTAAACTCAACTTGTTCACTCCAACTGTCACAAAGATTCAAAATGGGAGCTTAACACTTTTAAGGAACTTGCTAGGTAGGCAGCAATGTATAGGAATATGTTATGGATCACTAGATGGATGTTCATTTTGGGGAGAAGTCCACACTCATTGTTTTAATCATCAAAATGCTACAACAGTTTGTCAGAAGTTCAGGCAAAAAATGCAGAGACTAGCAAAATCACATGGATATCTAAGAAAGCTGAAGAGTATGGATGAATAAATGACAATCTGGCATCAAACTGAGGTCTGAGCAGAGCATCAGTAGGGTGGATCGTGACTGGAGATGGGTAACAGGTGGCTGCAGCTACACCTTTGACAGGAATGAGTGGACTGAGTGGGAGTGAATTCAGGATACAGAGGACAACAGGGAAAACTGGAACTGGGACCATGACACAGTCCAATGACATGGATCGGAGTCTGGTTTCTTTCCATCTAAGTCACACAGTATATGACAGTACAACACATATGCCGATTACAAGCCTCTGCTGAAAATTCATCAATAAGTAATCAAATTGTAGCCCAAAACACCCACACTGAAATCTTCAGAGACGTACAGCTGTCATTCATCTACAAGGGATGTGTTTTGTGTTTTCTTTCATCGTGAGGATAATGATGATGATGATGAAACAATTCATAAACTGAAGCATAGCAGCAATCTAGTCTTATTCTGACAATGATGCATTGGCATGAAATAGTGAAAGGAAAAGAATAATAAATCAAGTAATAAAGTCAAAAAGAATAATTACTTTATACCCCTAAAAGAGGCTTGATTAAATTGATTCAAGTATAGCCTCACAAGATGTTCAACATTCCTCATGTTGATGCTCAATGTCCATTCCTGGTCTTGTTATACATACAGGGCATTTTAAAGAAGTTTCAATTTTATTTTTCAGCACACTTAAAATTAAATCCAAAACTACACAACAAAACTTTTAAAGTCTTTTTTCTGTTTACTTCTTTTTGAGTGTATAATCTTTCAAATTGTCAAACATTTTATAGTCGATATTATAGACCCCCCAACCTCTTGTTGAAACAGTTCTTCATTGTACAATAATACCATCCTCCTGTAATACAATTCCATAAAGTATGCCCCATTGTAAGAGGTGAAGTTTACTATTCCTGCCCTGGATTCAGGCTGATAAACTATAATTGCACACAGTTGCACTGAAAATGCATTTATCAGTTGTATTAAACATTAAAAACCCAGGATCAGTCACCACTGAAATTTTGAAGATTTGAAATTCAAATCTTTTTTTTTTTCAGCCCCAATTTTAATGGCTGACTTCTGGAATTGAAAACATGCCCAGACGCCAAGCTGTTGACATTCTAAACTGAATAACATTTCATCAGTCATAATAAAATCATATCAAATTGCACGTATGTATCCAGTGATCTTTTGAGCTGAGTTCACTTTTCCCCTGCTGTACACGCTCTAATGGCTGCACAATGAGTCTGTCCCAGAGATTGATTAGCACAACCTACACTAACTAAAGCACATCATTTGCTTCTCTGGTTTTAAATGACTACAATCCTTATTTTCTATTTGCTGTGAATTGTGGAAAAAACTAATTGTTAAAAAACAACCATCAGCTGACTTTTTACTGTTTAGTATCAGACAAAACAGCACATGTTGGTTTTCTAGAAGGCCTAGTGTTTGCAGATCCAATAATTGTTCCAGAGGAAAAACAAAAACTCCCCACTGCCCCTACATCCCCTTCTAGATACTGTGTTGGTGTCAGCTCATTTGGAAGTGCTGACTGGCATCTCCAAGCTCTATGCAGAAGGGATGAAGGGGCACACTCATAGAGACTAAATACAGCATGAGCAGATTCTGCAGACTTCTAGGTGTTATTGTGACAAGGACTCACTGTTTCCCAAAAGCTGAAGCTACTGTATGTCTGCAAAGCTAAAAAGGCTGGAAATTAATCTCCTCTCCTTAAGATCCTCCTCCCTCTGCAGAGCACAATCAGAGAAATAGGTCTGTCACCAAATGTAGGAGTCTTTGTCAATGTACCAGATTTACACCTTCTTTATGAAATCACACAATGAAAATTTTGTTCGATGCTAAAATAAATCCAAGTTAATCTAACAGCACCTCTTTTCTTTTGACTACTGTATAGGACAAAAAGGGATTTGCACACTGAATATGTTAATGCCTCTTTTTCATGAAACTACTAAGCCAGTAGTCATGTGATGTCATTATCATTTGATAAATTATCATTAATCATTAAATTATATATTTAACTCATTGCTGTTAAAGTCATAATGAAAAATGTCTGGAATGTGAAAAAACTACCAAGGGATGCAAGGTATCAAGTTAAACAAGTTGGAGTGTGGATGTGAGGGGAATTCTTGCTATCGCTCAATTAGATTCTTTCAGCCTTTTGTAATATGTTGAGAGCAGCTAGTGGCTGGAATCTGCGCTCATGATCGTAAAGGGATTACGTTCATATTCACAGCTGTGATTTACTATTAATGTGTTTGGGTATGTGTGTGCAGGCTACACAAGTAAATGTGCATGTGCGATTAAGAGAGAAACAGCAAAGAAGATGGGACATTTAACAGAGTTCCTCTCTTTCCAATGACCCAGTCACTTAGCCAGGCATGTTTCAATGTTTTCTGTACAAATCCAGTGTTTACACCAGTCACATGATTGTCTGAACTCCTACAGCGTGACAGTATTTGTTATAAAGTATAATCTATTCAACCTTGAATGTTCTTTGCTTCTCTTCCTGCACATTGTCTATTCATCTTTGCACCTTTCATTTTAGACATCAAACAGGACTGTTTCAGAAAACAACATTGTTAAAAAACTGATAAAACTGTGATGAGGCTAAAAAAAAACCCCCACAATTGTTCACCCAGATATGTATTTCATTTAAATTATTCTCAGCATTTGAGTGCTTGTCTACGTTTCAATAACACAATTATTTATTTATTTTCAAATTCTCGTTGCATTATTGACTTAATAATTTGGAGTGTCCTTAAAATAAAAGGACATTTGCCATATGGTCAGTGCATACGCCATTCCATAGCCCATGTGCTGTCATATGCAGTAATGCAGCACATAAAATGTATGAAAAACACAATTAGAATATGTTTCATATTTGGATTTTTTTTTTAAAATCCTAATCTAGCCTGAGATCGCTCTGCAGTCTACAATACCAGTTTTCTCTGCTGGGATGCATAACGACCAGTTTCCCGATAATCTGGTGCTCCACACGCATGCCGACAAAAGCATCCCAGCCCGTGCAGAAGCAGTGTGCCACATGCAGATTAAAAGAACCTCACCTTAGCAGCGATGATCCGCAGAGGGTTCGGGTCCAGCCTGTACTGAGTAAATCACGATGTTTATAACACCGCTTGTCCTGCTGCTGCTGCTGTTGCCATGGTTATTCATCCAGACCCTGTATGTTCTGCAGTCCCACCTCTCTCTCTCTCTCTCTCTCTCTCTCTCTCTCTCTCTCTCTCTCTCTCTCTCTCTCTCTCTCTCTCTCTCTCCTCTCTCTCTCTCTCTCTCTCTCTCTCTCTCTCTCTCTCTCTCTCTCTCTCTCTCTCTCTCTCTCTCTCTCTCTCTCTCTCTCTCTCTCTCTCTCTCTCTCTCTCTCTCTCTCTCTCTCTCTCTCTCTCTCTCTATTCAGTCCTTATGACTCTCTCCCTACTGACGGGGATTTTCAATTTCAGAAAGTGCGCAAAACCGCGTCGGGAATCTGGATTTGTGTTTACCATCCCGGACCGCCCAGCGTTTTGCAGACAGTAAATAGACTGTGGCCAGTTCGATAAGAGGAACTTGACTACCCAGCAGCTTCTGCCCCGCAGCTGCTGCACTATAGTTTGCACGTCTAGCTTCGATCTGACGTCAGAGCCCGTCCAGAAAACACTGAAATGAATTTTTAAATCGAAATTGATCTCAGATTCAAATAACAAATTGATGAATGTTGTACTGTCAGGTGAACACGATTGTATGAAAGTGTGGTTCATGATGATGATATCATCTTTGGCACAAAATACATGGACAATTAAGAGGAAAGACCTTTTCATGGCTAAATAAGGATTAGCCTAATCCACATTTTAAATTTGCTTTTCATGGAAAAAAAGATTACTTTCCCCATTAAACTAGTGTATATTGAAATCTGCTGGTTTTGGGTTATTATTATATTTTTGTTTCCACACAAATTGCATTAACTGTTAATAACTCCAAGCACTATAAGAGCTGCTCACTGCTCCTCAAGAATTGCAAATTCAACACATTTCATGACATATTACTAGGGATAACTATTTAATCTATGGTCATCATCATCATTAAATGTTAATTGTTAAACAAAAACTCAAACAGATGAACTCTGTAATTATTGTTTTTGTGCCGAAAAATTGGAGTCGGAGGCGGAGTATTGAAAGGAGCATAAACTTTACTGCTGAACATTTGAGCAGGGTAAGACAGAGTGAGCAACACATTAACCCGTCCGTGTAGGAACCCCCCAAACTACACCCTAAGTACCTGGGTGAATTATGTAACCCCACTACACAAGCCCCTCCAGAATCCACCCATAGACAAAATCCCTCTCCCGGGGGGGAACCACAGGCCGACCCCTGCTGGTGCGAAAAACTTGGGTCGAGGAGGGAGAACTGCCAGGCCTGGCAGGGCCGACGGGGGGCGCGGCTGTTTGCGGGCGGGGCAACGGGGGCCGTCCCCGGCGCGGGCCCCGGGCCAACTCCAACGGCCGGGAAACATCCATGTGAACCGGTTTAACCCTATTGACAGACACAGTCTCGGGCCTACCGGGTGGTGGCGTCCGGGATGAAGTCCCCAGGAACTCTCAGCGTCTGGCCGTAGACGAGTTCTGCAGACGAGGACTGTAGGTCCTCCTTGGGGGCGTACCGTAGGCCGAGCATGACCCAGGGGAGCTTATCCACCCAGTCGCCGTCGGTCAAACTGGCGCGTAGTGCCGCCTTCATGGACCGGTAGAAACGGGGGCGGGGCTGGCCAGTTGAAACGTCACACAGCAGCTTGACGCCGGAGTCACCGACTGTAATATCCTCTAGGCGGAGTCCAGTGTCAGAGGTCCTGAGGGTCTGTACCTCACCGTCCGAGGCCTGGTCGGCATCAGCGTAATCAAGGCCCAGCTGGATGGTCCCGACGACCGCCCTGGAGAGGCAGTCCGCAACCGCGTTGTCTTTACCAGCGACATGCTGGATGTCTGTCGTGTACTCGGAGATGTATGACAACTGGTGCTGCTGTTGAGCAGACCACGGTGAGGGGTTTGTGGTCTACGGCCTTCCAGCAGGAAGCGAAAAGGCTCAGGAGTTCTCTGTCAAACGCACTGTGCTTCCGTTCCCTGGGGGTTAACTGGCGGATAAAAAAGGCTAGGGGCTGCCAGGCACCACCGACCAACTGTTCATGCACAGCACCAACAGCGTAGTCCGAGGCGTCGGTTGTGACTGTGACTGGGGCCCCAGGCACCGGGTGAGCCAATATAGCAGCGCGGCTTAGCGCCATTTTGGTCGCGTCGAAGGCGGTCTGCCGCTCGTCCGTCCAGTCGATGGCCTGGTTGGGGGACTTGTTCTTCAGGGCCTCGCGCATGGTGTGCGCTGCTCGGTGAATGAACCGATAGTAAAACGATGGTAAAACTCCCGGAGCACTCGGGCTGTGTGTGGCCTAGGGAAGGCAGAGACAGCTTCCACTTTCGAAGGGAGGGGGACGGCGCCATTTATGTCAATGAGATATCCGAGAAAGTGAATGGAGGTCTGCCCGAAAAGAAACTTGGCCAGGTTGATGATCAGGCCATGCTGGTTAAGTCTTGTGAAGAGGTCCCGGAGGTGGGTCAGGTGTTCCTTCTCTGAGGAGCTAGCTACAAGAATGTCGTCTAAGTAGACAAAAACGAAAGGCATGTCCCTTAGCGCAGAGTCCATCATCCTTTGGAAGGATTGGGCTACATTTTTAAGCCCGAATGGCATACGCGTGAACTCAAACAGTCCAAAGGGCATGACCACCGCTGTCTTGGGAATGTCCGAGGGGTGTACGGGGACTTGGTGGTAACCACACACCAAGTCAACTTTAGAGAAGACGACCTTACCCGCCAGGTGCGCTGAAAAATCTTGGATGTGGGGAACCGGGTAGCGGTCCGGTGTAGTAACATCGTTGAGGCGACGGTAATCGCCGCAGGGTCGCCAACCGCCGTCTGGTTTCGGCACGATGTGGAGGTGCGAGGCCCAGGGGCTGTACGAGCGTCAGATTATCCCAAGCCACTCCATATTAGCGAACTCTGCCTTGGCGATCGCCAGCCTCTCCGGATCTAGCCGCCGGGCTCTACCATAATTAGGAGGGCCCTTAGTGTCAATGTGGTGCTCGACACCATGTTTGGCCGTGGCGGCGGAGAAGGTGGGTTGGGTCAAGTTGGGGAATTCGCAGAGGAGGTGCTGGTACTTGTCACCCTCCGAAAGAGAACTGGAGTGGCCGCTGTACTCCGCCCCGTCGCGGACGCACGTCAACGAGGAGAAGGTCAGTGCGTCCACCAGGCGGCCATGTTTGACGTCCACGAGCAGACCGTGAGCACACAGAAAATCGGCGCCGAGGAGGGGGAAGGAGATGTCGGCTGTGACAAACTCCCATATGAAGCGCTGGCCCCCAAAACACAGTCTAACAGTTTTTGTGCCATAGGTGCGAATCGGGGTGTCATTGGCGGACGTCAATGGCGGTCCCTGGGCCCCGCCGGCAGTGTCACTCACCGTGGCTGGCAGGACGATCCTCTGAGCACCGGTGTCGCAGAGGAACTTACGCCCAGAGATAGAGTCGTGGCACCCACGGGTCGTGGCACCCACGCTCACGGCCTTCACAGAGTGCAGGCCATAGCTGCAAGGGGCGCGGCACTGCTTCGCCTTCGCGCCGAAGCATGCGTGGAAGTAGCATAACCCCGGTTCAGAACGGTCGGAGGTGGCAGGGGCGTTTTTGTCAGTCTGTACACCGGCATATGGGGGTGTGTGACTGCGTGCCGGGGGAGCGTGACTGCACGCCGGGGCCAACACATCAGGGGTGAAACGCTGTGTAGCTAAGAAGAAACGCTCAGCCTCCTCTGCTAGAGCACAGGGTTCCGTAATGGTCGTATAGGCGAGCGCCGTCTGCACGTGCGGTGGCCTGTGCCTCAGGAAAAGTTCAATGAAGAGGAAATTCGGTTCTTCCTCCCCCAGTAGGGCTAACATCATTTCCATGTGTTCTGAAGGTTTGCTGTCCCCCAAACCTTTAATGGCAAACAAACGCCTGGCTCTCTCAGGTCGTGACAGTTAAAAAAGTTTTGAGGAGATATGCCTTTAATGCTGGGTACTTATCACTCGCAGGAGGGGATGTGATGAAACCCACCGCTCTGGCTGCAGTAGAGCTCCCTATGGCTGCAACGACGTGGTGGTAGCGTGTAGCGTCGTCATCCACGCTGCGGAGGGCGACCTGAGCCTCCGCCTGGGCGAACCATGCTGTGGCTGACGTCTCCCAAAACTCCGGCAATTTTAGGATGGTAGCGTTGTTTGTCATGTTCGGATCAGTCTCAGAAACTTCGTCAAGACTGATGTCGGGGTCACCAGTGTGGTGCCGAAGAATTGGAGTCGGAGGCGGAGTATTGAAAGGAGCATAAACTTTACTGCTGAACATTTGAGCAGGGTAAGACAGAGTGAGCAACACATTAACCCGTCCGTGTAGGAACCCCCAAACTATACCCAAAGTACCTGGGTGAATTATGTAACCCCACTATATTACTACCTTATTACGGCCCCTGCTGTACACTCATTATTTGTCTCTCTGTACATGTTTGAAGTATTTTAAGTGCAGTGTGTGACACCCAGCCCGTGACTGGCTCCAAGGGGTGTAGGTTTCGGCTTCCTGCTCCTGCAGAGTTCCGCCCTGATGATTGGTGGATGGATGCTCGACGAAACCAATCATTGGAATGCAGCCGAAACACCAGCTTTAAAAGCCCCGCCAGCGTGGCAGTCGTGACAGCTATCATTCCAGACACACAGCTTACCACATGCCTCTTGATTTTGTATGACTTCTCTGATCGTGTGTTACTGAGGCACTTAGTTGATTAGGGCAATGAAGAGACAGGCCAGGGATAAATTTTAAAAAACTGACGACTCCACTATCACAAGTAGGTCATTTATGTTAGAAACACTAGGCTTAGGGGTGCTGAGTGCCCCTTGTACTTATTCTTGATTTGTTTTAAGAAAATCAACAGAGCAAGTGTTTGGATTTTGGGTTTGTCCGCTTTGTTTATTTCTATTTAGTCTTAAAGTATTAGCTCCCTTGTGAGTCTCCTTGTGTTAGATTTCTTCTTTGTTTTGAGCAGCACCCATCGGTCTGTCTTAGTTTGGTTTTACACCTTGTTCCATTTATTAGTCAATTTAAACTACATTGTATTAATAAATAACTTTATTTTAAAACATCTCCAATCTGGTTTTATATTGCGTTTCCTTTACCATCCCGAGTCAACCTTTTTGGGGTCCCTAAATGGGGTCATTCACGGGATTCCATTGTTCTCCTGGATGACTTCAATGCACATGTCAGCAATGATGGAGACACCCAGATGGGCGTGATAGGGAGGAATGGCCTCCCTGAGCAGTGTTATGTTGTTGGACTTCTGTGCTAGTCGTGGATTGTCCATAACTAACACCATGTTTGAACACAAGGATGCTCGTAAGTGTATGTGCTACCAGAGCAACCTGGGTTGGAGGTCAATGATCGATCTTGTGATCGTATTATCTGACCTTGGACCGTGTGTTTTGGACACTCGGGTGAAGAGAGGGGCAGAGCTGTCAACTGATCACCATCTGGAGGTGAGTTGGGTCCGTTGGCGGAGGAAACCTTTGGATAGACCTGGTAAGCCCAAATGAGTAGTGCAAGTGAACTTGGAACATCTGGAGGAGGACTCTGTTCACAACGCCTTCAATTCACACTTCCGGCTTTCAGGGGCATGTTGTTCCTAGGGACTCCTGAAGCAGTTACATGGTACTGACAGGCCAAAAGGACCTCAGCTTCGGCTGTGATGGAGGCAAAACAGAGGGTGTGGGAGGAGTTCGAAGAAGACATGGAGAAGGACTTCCGGATGGCACCAAAGTTGTTCTGGAGGACTGTTCGACACCTCAAGAGGGTGGAAAACAGAGGACCATCCAAGCTGTATACGGCAGGGATGGGACACTGTTGACCTCGACTGAGGAGGCTGTTGGTCGGTGGAAGGAACACTTTGAGGAACTCCTGAATCCAAATACCCCAATTGACCCCTCTGTTGCAGAGGCATAGCTGGAAGAGGATGGGGGATTCAAATCAATCTCTCTGGGCAAAGTCACCGAGGTAGTTGAACAACTTCATGGTGGCAAAGCCCCGGGTATTGATGTGATACGCAAGGTGCTGGAAAAGAGGGTCCGGCGGATTGTCAAACCTCAGATTGAGGAGAAACAATGTGGGTTCCGTCCTGGTTGTGGAACAATGGACCAGCCATTCACTCTCACAGGGAGTATGCTTATGCAGTCTACATGTGTTTTGTGGAATTGGAGAAGGCATACGATCGGTTCCCCATGGAAATACTGTGGCAGATACTGCGGGAGTATGGGGTGAGGGGGCCACTCCTCAGGGCCATCCAATCTTTGTATGCCCAAAGTGAGAGCTGCGTTCGGGTTCTCGGCAGTACGTCAAACTTATTCCGAATGGCTGCTGGCCTTCGCCAGGGCTGCACTTTCTCAACAATTCTGTACATGATTTTCATGTACAGAATATCGAGGCGTAGTCGTGGTGAGGCTGGGTTACAGTACAGTGAGCTGAGGATTGCATCTGTGGTCCTGTTTGCGTCATCAGCCTGTGACCTGCAGCGCTCACTGGTCCGGTTTGCAGCAGAGTGTGAAGCGGCGGGGATCAGAGGCCATGGTGGTTAGCAGGAAGGCGGTAGACTGCCTTCTCCAATTGGGGAATGAAGTCCTTCCACAAGTGGAGGAGTTTAAGTAACCTTGGGTCCTGTTCACAAGTGAGGGAACAATGGAACATGAGATTGGATGGAGAATTGGGGCAGCAGGAGTGGTATTGCAGTCTCTTTACCGCACTGCTGCCACACAGGGGAGCTAAGCTGAAGCTCTCCAGCTTCCTTTCAATCTTCGTTCCTACCCTAACCTATGGTCATGAGCGATGGATCATGACCGAAAGAACAAAATTGCGGATACAAGCGGCGGAAATGGGCTTTTTCTCTGAAACTTGATAAGATATACGGTAATGACAAAACAAAAACAACATTCAGGAAATGTGATGATGACCTTCGCCTTTGGAAAACTAGGTCAATGTCAACTTACCACATTTGCATCTTTTAGGGTGCAAAATTCTGAAGAAAGTAGGTGAAAGTAGGTCAGGGGTTTTGAATTCAGGGATGTCTTGGGATGTTGCAGTGTCTGTCTGCCTTGTTGTTTATTTAGATTGTGTTATTATTGAATAAACTTCAGCTAGGCAAAGTAAGAAGTGCTGTCTTGTTTATTACTGGAAGTCAGGTAGTTAAATTCCATCTATACTGGTTTAAAAACTCACCAACTAGTCACTTATTAGAAAAGGAGATGAAAGGGGATTATGTAACTGCATATGAATAGAAATGTCCACATGCTATAAAGCCTTTGGTGATGGCAGCTGTGTGCTCTGGTGCGCAGACTGAGCTGATGCAGGATGATTATTTTCCTGCAGCTTCACCTTCCCCTTCAGACAACCAAAGTCAATTGCTGCTTTTCTCTCATGGCATTTTGCCATAAGCTCCAAGCACTCTTGATTAAGAGAGAAGCGCTATTGATTTTTTTTTTTTCGAATGGTTGCCAGATCATCTACAGGCTGATATAAAGTGGAAGGATTTTGGAGGTGTTGAACACCCATTTTGTCAAGGTAGAAAATCAGACTTAGATGAACAGTTTCGGTCTATGACATAACAACTACAGAGAATAACAGTGGTTGCTGTGGTTAATGTTCTAAGCTGCATTTTTCTTTAATTTGATACCATCTGGCCTCTTTCATCCAATCTGATCAACATCCCTATGTCAGTGCTGTATATCCTGTACGTACAGTATATCCTGGTGGTGTGGATAAGCAAGTCTGTTTCTCACTCTTTCGTGGCATGCAGCGTGATCTCATCCATGTAGAGCAGGTGGCTGATTTTTGCTCCACTGTGATAATGGTATCTGCCCCTACTCTTACTGATGATCTGACTGAGGAAGGTTCACGGCCATACAGAAAAACAGTTGTGACAGTGCATCCTGTACATGCCACATAGTAACTTTGTCAGTTGCCTTCAAGTTGGCCTTTCATTGAGGTTTTTTTTTTTTTTTAAATTGCTGTTTGCATCCTGTTGACCTTGTACGGTTGCAGACATTCCAGTATCTATGTGTGTAGCGCTGACTTGTAGGCCTCCTGTAGTCAATCCACGCTGTGCATAGATTGATCTATCCATTCCTACAGTTTTAGTGGATTATTATTATAGAACCAATACCTGGTCCTTGGCATCTCTTGTTACTACCAATTCCTTTCTGCCCCTTGCTCATATATTGAGCCATGTGCTTTGTCATCTTAGCTGCCATGATGTTTGACAGGGACTTCCATGTTGTGTAGAGACAGGTTATCAATAAGGAATTGAATGCTTTTAGCTTCTTCAATCAGTATGTGTGAATTAAACACTATTTCTCTGTCAGAGTGTAATAGCGTGAACCGTTAATTTCAAAGGTAAGTGTCCTCATTTTTTGTGTGAAGATATTATCATGACAGTATTGAATAGGAAAGTGGCATCATCTTTGTAATTTCTACTCACTTGTCATGACACCCCAAGTCATACACTATAATACTGTTTTATCGATCTTGTGTGTGCATTTATCTTTGTCTCTCTAGTCTTTTTTAACTGCATGGTTTAGTGTTTTGAAGAGAAAGGTAGGTTGGCAGACACCTAGCTTCTTATCTTTAAAATTGTCCTAGCTTTATAAATTATGATTTTGTTCTTTCATTTATCTCGAAGACGAGACGACCGTAAGTATTAACTCTTTAGCCCCTTACCCGAAGTCACGGGTCATGGATTCTGTTGGAGCGTATCCCAGCAGTCTGGGTACACCCCAAATGAAATGCTAATCGCAAAGCCAAGTTAAAGAAAGACAATCAATCATGCTCACACTCATACATATGTACATTTTGAAGTGACCACTTCACTTAAATTATATGTTTTTGGTCGTGGAAATAAGCTAGAGAACCCAGAGTGAACCCCCACAGACACAGGGAGAACATACAAACTCGGCACAGAAAGGTCAATACTATCCATTGTGCTATGGACAATGGATAGTCAATAGCACTATCCATTGTGCAACTGTGGTTTTTCCATTTACTAAATGTATAACTCAAAACGTAAGTCACAAAAAAACATTTAGTTGTCACATATCAGCACAGCGCTTGAAAGTTTATATAGTGTGCTCAATCACATCTAAACTAATTCACTAGTAGAAAAATTACAAAGGGCAGATTTCTGGACTTTTTATGCTACATACAAATAGATCGATACATCAATGACTTTCCAGAAGGGAACCAATAATAATGATTAATAATAATTTACCATGTCTTATACTGCACATTCCTACTTCCTAAGAAGGATATCAGGACACACTTTGTTTAGTCAGTTAAGACCTCACCAAACATCATGGAAATACGGAAATACTGGGTTGTTCCCACGCAACATTTGTCTTGCATGGTGAATGTAAACAGTCAAGGAATGAAGAAATAAATATTCAAACCTGAACACGAGGGCGTTTTTGTGGCTATGTCTAGTTTGCTGGATCTTTGTGAAGAACTACAGCTCAGAATAATATCTGCAATATCAGGTTTTCCTCTTGGAGGCCTTGAGCCTGAGTCCAGGTCACAAGTGTACGAATCATGAGGTCTGTCATGTGGATGAACAATCCCGAACTGTTTTCTTGTCCCCTCTGCCCTCTGCTCTGGTTCTCTCGTGGCGAGCGTGAGCTCTTGATTATTCAGACAAAACTCATGATCAGTCTGCTAGCTCTCTGAGGAGGGCCAGTCACTATCATTTGGCTTTACAGCTCTCTCAAACAGCTGTTGTAGTGTAGCTAAAAAAACAATCAATTCATGCAATTTGATAGAGTATACTTTACCTAACATCTACATCATGGAGTGTAGTAAATTACAGTATATCGGATGACTGTAGCATAGTCAACAACTGCCAGGATCAATAAACCAATAATCACAATAACACTAATAGGTGTTATGCCCTCCTCTGATGGTCAGGCCGCTAACATAACATAGGACAGCAAGGGTGCGAATGAAGGAGGCAGGACAACCAATGTTACTAATTAACAAGGATTTATTTACAAAAAAACAAAACTAACTCCTCCACGGGACACAGCATGGACACACATAGACCCCAACCCCCTAAGCTATGCACTGGTCACTAAAGAAAAGAATCCCAAAAGAAACTAAACCCTTACTCCCAAAATAACCCCAAAACTAACCCTAACAAAACAGGCACCGTAGTGCCCCCAAAAAATACAAGGGTTAGTGCCAGCACTCTAGTGTGTATAACAGGGGATTGACTACGTGAGGGGGGGAAACACGATGTATAGCTTCAGGTGTATACTGAGTTCCCTACCTCTTGGCTCTGGCCCCGTCTAAAGGAGAGAAGAAAATACAAAATTAGAATTACATCAAAAAAGGCAAAAACATGGTCAAAGAACAAAACTATAACAAGCTGGGAAACAAGACAACATAAGTGAACTGCAAAAACAACACAAGCCAAAAATGAGAGCTGCTACCTCTCGCCACAGAGCAAACAACTGAACTTATATCAGACCAGGGGAGAGATGATTGGTGAATTGACTGATGACCTACTGGTTTCAGCTGTGAAGGCCTTGGTTGATCACACATGTGAAACCTATTGAGAGGGACAGATACAGTGAATACAAACACAAACCAAGGGGAAACAACATAAACAAACATAACATACCTCCATCCGTAACTATAGGAATGAAACTACTTGAGAAGAAATTCTACTCTGTAGCATGGGTCCCTCAAGGGACTGGATCTACATCAGTGAACAGTGCTCCTGGAGAGACTGGTAATTATAATGTTTCACCACATTAGTCTCCTATAACACAGGTATAAAACAGATGAAAAGTTAAAAAAAAAAAAAAAGGAAAACTGCTTTGGAGAGATTCATCTTGTTACTGTCACATCAAAGTAGTACATGTGCTCTACATGACAAACAAACAAACATAAAGCATGAAATGGTTGAACTGACCATACAGGTCAATTCATTAATGATGTTTACTTTGTCAGTTTCTACTGGGGATGATTGAAGCCTGAACCTATGTAGACAAACACATCATGTTGCTTAATTACAGAAATATAATTACACATGATAAAAGCTTGTCTTTTGTACGTAACATTTTTTTAACATGTTGAGAAATGTATTTACACTGTTGTTGAAAGTAAACACTTTTGTCTGCTGTTAACTTTTAAATCAAGCATCCTAATTTGAAGTCCAGTAGCTGCACTGCATTACTTGACAGGCTGAAGGATCTTTTTTGTGGAGAAAGTCATACCTACAAGAAATTTGAAAATGTGTGAATAACACTTCCTCTTTCTGATTTGATTTATTGTGATTTTCTAGTTTTGGCCTTTCAGACTTCAATTAAAACCACAGATCAAATGCTCTAAATCCAATAACATATCGCAGGGAACACATGAACACTGTTTCTGTTTGAAGACCTTCAGGTAATGACAAGGCTTTCTGCCTGTCAACACCACAGGTAAATGTGTATTACTCTGTTACACTGATGAGCACACATGATTATGAAATCCTCAATTCATCACTTGCTGACTCTTTCCTCCTTACTCTGAACATAACTATTAAGAGGATTACATACAAGCACATGTCATTAGGAGGCACCATAAAGAAAAGAAGCAAAGGGTGTGTACACATAGAGGCCCGTGGGCTTCTGCAACTTTTTAAAGTGTTGGTAATAAAAAGAGTCACCACCTCCTGAAAACTCCTGGCCAATGGGAAACCATAGAACAAGCTTTTATGTGTCCTCAGAAAATGCTTGAGCATCTCCTGTTCAACTTCTCTCAGTCAGTCCTAAACATGCACAGGTAGGACTGACTTCAGGAGGGAATTTGATATTTGTGTCTCCTTCTGCTCCCTCATCAGAACACTGTGACTCTTTGCTGAATTTGCCTCCCATCTCCCATCTCGGAGGAGAGTGAAATATGGCTTACCACAGCTCTGCTTTGATGAGGTAAATGTTTTATGTTCAGCGATCTTTAATCAGCAAACTTTTTCATTGAGCTTGTTTGTGAAATGTATGTAATAATTAAGCCTATGTCTGATTGGGTAGTCACTTAGACTTTCATACAAAATAAGTATTCAATCACATTTTAGTCTGTGCAGCACTATGAAATAAAGGTTCTATATCACAACATAGATTAAAGAAGCTAGCCATTTGGCTTTTAATGTCCTACACTCCACTGCATAACGTTAAAGATAAGTAAAATGGGAAATTGGTATTTAGTGATGAAGTTAAAGTCACCAGGCCTCATCCATTCTGTTCTTTTCATTTAGGCGCTGAATGGACAAATTAATATTCCATTAATGCAAAAAACATATTCAGGTTGAAGTTATTTTCAGAAACCTTACATCTTTTGCAACAAACAACTTTAACATCACAGGATTGTACCGCTAATTTTTTCATGCACAGCAGTGAGGCATTTCAGGATAATTAAGACCAATGAGAGAGAAGGAATCATGCCAGCAGCACTGGCTCACTTCCAGCGCCCTGGGAGCACCCAAAAGACATCATGGGTGGCAGCAAAGGGAAAGTCCCATCAAATGTTGATGAATATCAGGAATTGAAAAAGATGGCACGTCATTATCTAATTGACTGGTGAGATAAGAGATAATGTTTCCTGAAATACGGTTGTTGATTTCCTTGCCTTTTTGGTTCCAATTATATTCTTTTGTGGAACTTGTGCCTGTTTGACAGCATACAATACTAGTTTCTTGTAAATAAATGGCATGAAGCAGTGCCCTGTTGCTCAAAGACTGTAGAACTACTGTCAACTCCCTAAATCACCCAATTTTCAAAAAGCTATCATGTCTTTTTTGACACAGAAAATCCCCAAGGAAAGAAGAAAAAAAGAACCCTCAAGCTGTGCCACTGTAGTACACACTAAAGATGTCTCATCTGAAAAGATGTCACAATGGAAAACGAATGACCCAAGTTGATTTTGCCTTCAAATTTTGTCCATTTCCCTTTTTCATCATTACAATTGCAATCAATTATATTGAGGTGTATAAACAATATCATTAAAATAAATGTAATAAAATACTGTTAAGTAGAACATAGATTTAATTTTGTCTGTAGTGGTTCATCTGCTGCATCCTCATAATTATCTGTCTCAGAGAATTATCATTCAGATTGACTTTCTATCTATCTATCTATCTATCTATCTATCTATCTATCTATCTATCTATCTATCTATCTATCTATCTATCTATCTATCTATCTATCTATCTATCTATCTATCTATCTATCTATCTATCTATCTATCTATCTATCTATCTTTAACATTAGAATTGAAATGAATTTTGTCACCACAACTGACTTTGAATATGGATTCAGATAATCTAATTTAAATTTTAAATTCATCTTCATTCAAAGTTCTGTCATCAGTCTGCTGAAACAGTATTTAACAGTTAGAAAAAGAAGAAGACATTACAAAATGACAGATAAAACTTCTTAGAAAAAAAACTGTCAAGAGTGCTAATATGTGGCAGAGCTAAGAGGATGGAGATCACAGCTAACACAAACTGCCAACAATGTAATTATTAATCTGTAAACACTTTCTTGCACCTTGTGCAATAATATTGTTCATCAAGTGATAAAGTCTACTTTTTACTTTTTTTTCTCCGTAACTAGAATTTGCAGGAAGTCAAATCACGCAGAAAAATATAACCTGAGAATACATGCAATATCAGTAAAACAAGCTGCAAATTATTATGGGTTTGAAACTACACATCAGTCTAAATGTCTGGAAATGGCATTGAATGTCTGAAAAATGTTAGCTTAATTTCAAGAAAGACAGAAAGAAAAAAAAATGTAGTTATACCTTTAAAATTAAGGTTACATGATTTATTTATTTTTATTTGAATAAAACCTAAAATGAAAAAAGAGAACTTGTGAGTTTTATTACAAAAACGCTCAGTAGTGAACACAGAGGTGAATGCTGTAGTCAGTCATCTCCTCTCTCAGCTCAAAACCCAAGCATTTTTCTGCAATGTCACACTATATATAAATATCTATTGTGATTGTCTATTTTATGAATTCAGCGACAACTTTGAGTTTTAATTCATCAGTGATGCGTCACTGGGAATTGTCTGCATTAGCCATTACCCATCTTTAGACAGAGCACTTACACACTCATAAAAGCACAGAGCCAGCAACCACACATACTTCAAAGAATGCTCACACATGTAAGTTAGGCTATTCTCTCATTATCACAACCCCTAAGTCATATTTTGTTGAAATGACATATTGAAGCATCTGCCTCACTATTGCTTGGATGATTGACGTAGGATTGCTATTATGACTCACACGTGGTAAGGCCACTAAAAGCCTGTAGAAAACATATAATATATAATATTTAAGATCACCTTGTCATTCATCATGGATCTACATCAGTGTTTACATGTACACCAATACTCAGAGACATTTAATAATGTAGACAACTGTAAATAATATATATTAAATTTATTTATACAGTACAGAAGAAAATAATTGAAGCTTTTTAGCATTGTAATTAGTGTCATTAGTGAGACCACTATAACAAAAACAGCTGCATGTACTGTAGAAATCCACTGGGTCCTCTGACATGGCATCTTTGACATCAAATCCCACTGACTAAAATAATACAATGATGGCCAAAAGTTTTGTGGATGACACAAGTGTTGGTTTTTACAACATATGCTGCTTCAGAGTATTTACATCTTTATGTTAAATGTTACTCTAACAAACTGAAGTATAAATACAAGCATTCCATAAGAGTCAAATGCTTTCATTGACAATAACATTAGGTCTATGCAAAGAGTCAATATTGACTGAAATGTTGACCTCTGCAATTCACCCTGGCATGCTGTCAGTCAACTTCTGGGCCACATCCTGACTGATGGCAGCCCATTTGTGGTTTTTATTTGACCACCCAACTCTTGAGGATTGACCACAAGTGTGGAGAGTTTCCCGGCCAGTGACCCAAACTTTTGATGTTTTGTTCCCCGAGCCACGTAGTCATCACTTTTGCTTTGTGGTAAGGTGCTCCCTCATGCTGAAAATATTGTTGTTTGTCACTGAACTGTTCTTCTATATTTGGGAGAAGTTGCAATCGGATAAGTGGTACCAATCTTTATGGTTAATAAGCTGGGACAACACCAGCCACCATCAGAACTGAAGAAGCCTCTTGCATGACAGCCAAAATGTCTTCAAGAAACTTCCTTAGACTCCAGTGGATTGATTAAAACAACTTTGGAAATTCTTTATTCATAGCTGTGTTCATAAGCAAAACTGTGAGTGAGCCTAGTCCCTTGGCTGAGAAGCAACCCCAGACATGAACGGTGTCAGGATGCTTTACTGAATGTCCAGTAAAAGTGGTCAAAGGGAAATTTAAGTGTCCATTTGTTAAACCAGTCAAACTAGTCTAACAGACGTGCAAATTCACTGTGACCCACTTGCATCCAGGGATCAACCACTGATACCACACACATTGCTGCTTGTTTTATATTGTATTTAAAAGCAATATTTTCACCCACATTGATCATATGACAGCAAACAGAAGTGAGCTGTACAGAAAACACATCCAGATAATCCTCCATGGTTAACATTTGCAAATATAAGTGACAGAGTAACAGGATATTATTTGGAGTTGGATGTACTTCATGAATGCAGGTGTAAAATTTAATTTCCCTTTAGCTGGTCTGGTCTCAACCGACTCTAAAGGAAAATGTATAGCTCTTTAGATGCTAATTGCTGCATCATGCCCACCAGCTTGTCTTAAACAGTGTGTCTGTCATTTGGTGCTAACCAAGTTCTCTACAGTTTATTAGTGCTGTTTGACAGCAGGTGTCTGTTCTGGTTCAATGGACGTTAGGCAAAAGACTAACAGCATAGCTAACAAAGGAGTGCAGCAGCCTTTATTCTTTCACCCTGGTTCACTGAAAGCTGTCTGCAGTGTACAATGAATGTATATTGTATATGAAAGAACATTTGTGATCTGTGCCTGAATACACTAAAACTCAACTAAAGACAGTTTCCTCAAACAGTCTGAATGTCTTATTTCATAAAAAAATATTAAATTCAACTTCAACTTGATGAACCAACATTTTTCTTAGCATATCTATTGCAAACTACTTACAGTAATCACTTTAATCTTCTGTGGATGTTTTTTTTTTTTTTTTTTTGTGGGGGGGTGTTGTGAAAGATTTCTTTATTTTTCTGTGTTCAGGTGGAGTATAGAAGACAGCAGTGAAGTGTGTTATGTCATCCCTGCATTGTCTCATTGATTTAGACTTAAAGAAACTGAATCACTGAATCCTGATTTTCTTAATCATTCCTCAACAGAAAGCTTTCATGGCGTCCCTCGGTGTCGGTGTACACCCCTTTCTGCATGGCTCTGCTGTCCATCCTCAATGCTCCGGCACATGGACGTAAGTCATAACACAAAATCAGTGTACTACATGTACTGTATGCTGCACATTATGGTGAAACTGCTTGTTTTGTCAACACAAACTGGACCTGGGTTAATAACAGCTGTATGTTGATTGTTGCTAGGTCATTCTCTTTATCAGAACTCAAAGGCCAGAAATAGCAAACGCACTGCTGGTGTGTGTGTGTCAGGATCAAATCACATTTAATGTCCTAACTTACAATTACAAACCAGTTCTCTGCTGTTGTGTGGTAACACAGTGGAGCTGACGCAGACAGTGAGTGCCAGATAGTATAGGTGCACTGCTTGTTTAAATTCGCCTCATTGTCGCTGAGCACACATGCAACTCAACGTGACATCTTAATTGCGGTTCATCAGCCGCTCATTACATAATGACTGGCACTGTGAGCAGAATGCCGGCAGCAGGCAGTAACTTTAACAACTTGAGGCCCACATGCACCGTCAGATAAGTGTTTAGCGGTAGTAAATATGGGATTATAAATACCGTCTCACCACTTGATCTCATTTCTCAGCAGTTATGCAGGATTTGGGAACAGCTTCCAGATGTGTGCCATTTATGCTATTTGCTGTAAATGAGCTGATTCAGGACGTTGGCTGGGGAGGCCCTCTGGCTGTCACTACTCTTCTTTCATTTTGTTTTTGTTTGTTTTTTTGTCTCTTTTGAGAGGCTTGTCCTCGTCATAACTGCAGTGACTCTGACATAGCGCTCTCTCTTGGTGGATCCTAGGAATTGATTTTCTGCGCTACTTTTTTTTATATTAATGTCTTGAGGCCTAAAAAATGAACAAAACAGTACACAACTACTGCAACCATACAATAAACCCTATTCCATTATTAATGATGGTTTTCCAGTTTTTTGTTTTTTATATAAATAACACGTAAAACACAAAAAGAACATTTAAAGTAGAGGGTGCACTCAAATGATGGGGTGATTTATTACTTGTTGCTGTTTCCACAAAAGGACACGTTCTTGTTTAATACAACACAGAAATAAAAAGAGAACTGGCTCACCTTTATATTGACTCTCCGCAGTGAAATGCTTCACCTGACATATCGTTCTGCCCAGTAATGCAGTGGCATCATCTATTAATCAGCATTATGTTTTCATCTCTGATGAAATATTTTGATTATAAAAGATGTCTGAGCAATCTGCATTACCACAAATGTGTGTATTAGTCTCTGTTAATGCTTTGGAATGTATGAAGACTGGACTACAGGTATTCTCATATTAAAATGCACCACAGTGCACTGAGATGTTAATCTACTCTGACATTACAGACCTTGTGTTTATTTCCTTGTATCTCTCTTTGGGAGTGCACAAACCAAATTAAACAGACCGGTAATACATCGCATCTGTCAAATTCAGGAAATGGCACTAATGAGATTATTTGTGTTTTTCTAATTTCCCATCAGAACTCGACCTCAATCGGTTGGATGGTGACTCTGTCTGCCCACCAATGAGAAGCGGGCAAGATGATCTCCCAGGTAACGGCATGCAGTGGAATTGTGTTTAAAAAAAAAGAAAGAAAAGCAACAGCTGAATCTATTGTAAATCCACAAGCCTCAAAAAGTGAAAATAAACTTGAAAAAACAGTCTTGAGGAAGGTGGGGCATTTAATTAGTTGAACATGGTGGGCTGCTTAATGCCCACAGCTTAACATTTCCAATGAGGCAAATAAAATGTTCCACTTGAGCTATACAGAATTTAGAGGGAACAATTCAAACTCAGCAAGACTGTAATTGTTCTCCACAGCCTTGTTTGAAACACACCTACATGTCATCTGTGCACATTCTGCCCTATTTGAAATGTTATTTAATGTTTCTTTATCATTGTATTATTTTCAATTTAATTTTCACAAGCTTTATTTATGCCAGGATCAAGACAAAATCCTTTGCTGGTTGATTTATGGACATGGTAGATAGCACTGAAATATATTAATCCCTGTCTTTGTTGATCTTCTGATATGGCTTTAGCACAAGTGTTCAGTTGAGATTGAGGTAGCATGATAAATTTTGATCGTTTGGGTGACAACCAATTCATTCAAACTAATCACCTATCAGTGAACAGCGATAAATCCATCTATTCATTCATTTATCTTCATATCTGCTTCTTCTACTTTTGTGGGCCACTGGGATTGCTGGAGCCTATCCTTGTGGAATAGGCTACAGCCTTGTGGAAGAAGCTCCAGCCTCTCACCCTGTCGTTAAAGACATGGTGCCGGTGTGCCGTAAAAAATTATGAATTTTTTTTTTTGTTGATAAGTCACAAACTACTGATGATAAAAATTTAACAGGGATTATGTATGGTTACTAGGTTGTTTGTTTTTAGTCGCTTGTGATACACTTCAAATTTTTTCATGGCCCAAAGGTTTATGATGTAGTTTTTAATAATAATGGCATCCTTTATGTTATGTCTGCTCAAAGAGCTTCATGTTCAGCTGTACTATTTGGTTCTTGCTGATGTTGATTATGCACTTGTGAGCAAGCAGACTTTAGCATTTAGCTCAATGCTAAGCCTCACATTAGCAAAACAGACTCTTAGCCTTTCTCGCAATACATCATATATGGGAACAACTTTGCCAATATTATGTTCTATAACAGGCAGGCTGGGACAGAGTGAAATTTTTGGAGTGTTCATGTTACGCTGCTCGGCATAGACTGCGGCCGAAAGGAGAACTACTGTAGTCGGATATGGCGGCACTTGGTTGTTCATATCTACACTTTCATAAGTTAGATGTTCGTATCCTGAGGGCTAACCGTAATATATTCTGTCTTACCGGCCAGCGGTAAGACAGAGTGCAGTCATGTGACCAAGGCAAGCATCTTAACAGGTATCAAGAGTGGCTCATAGACAGATGTGGTGGAGAGAATCCAGTAATTAAAAAAAAACATCCTTCAGAATCACATGGTAAATAAAACGAAAATAATGGAAGTTGTGTGTTCTCACTGTACTCTTGGACCGGTACCGGTCTGCAACACAGGGGTTGGGGACCGCTGATGTAAGTCATTATCGTCCACAGGTTTTGATCTGATAACACAGTTCCAGCTAGATGTGGTCCCTTTGAAAGGTGTGAGGAAGGTGGAGGGCTCCACTCCCCTCCAGGTGGCCTACCGCCTTGATAGGGAGGCCAACTTCCAAATTCCAACAATGTAAGTAATGTAAGCAATGACGGTTTAAAAGAAAACACATAAAAATCATGCAAATATTCAGAGGCAGCAGTGGTTTCTTGATGCAGGTGTTGCATTATTACAGGTCCAGCACAGATGTTACTCAGCAGCATATAATTGTCAAAGAAAAACATGTCTGAACCTATTTGTCACCTTGTCGACATCATAACAAAGCAGAGGCATATTGTTTGTGTGTGAAGAAGTGTGTCTGCATTACTATGCCTGTTTGACAGTGCTTTCTTATAAATTAAGTAAGATCTATGAATGAGCTGTGGGTCTCTTCAGACATACACTCCTACCTTGAAGTAAAAGTTTTGCTGTTTATGAGATGACAAGTCAATTTAAAAAAAATTATCTGGGTAAGTGACAGGGGTGATAAACATGAATCCCCCCCCCCCTGTTTTGCAGACCTCGAGATAATGAAAAATTTGGATATTTTTTTTTCTGTTGGCATTGAAGCTGAAACTAAACTAGTTTATTTCATCTTCGCTAACTGACTGTTAGCCCCTTGTATGAATCAGGTTCCTCAAGTGCTTGTTCCGGCATCTCCCATAAAGCATATAATCTTTCATTCTCAGTGTTTAGTAATTATATCTCAAATCCATAAACTCTGGTGTCTAAAAAAAAATCAGTTAAAATTTTGTAGTGATGACATCATCAGTCTGTCATCACAACAGACTGATGACACGAGTCTTTAGAAAACTCTTCCCAAACAACCTCTTTGAAGTGAGCAAACTGAACTTTAAAAAAAAACACCGTTTTTAAAAAGTCAAACTATCTTTATTTGTCATTAAACACATACACAGACGGTACAACAACATTTCGAAGGCCAGATGGAGTGTTGGTCCAGAGCCACTGCACCCTGGGTGCACCGCCACTACTGTCCAACATGACCTAATACTGTATTACCTAGATGCATGTTTTTCCTGATAATGGGGGAAAACTGGAGAACCCAGAGGTAATCCACAGAAAGGCCGTGTTGGAAATGATGGGGTTTGAATCCCCTGACTTTCTTGCTGTGAGACAGCAGTGCTAACCACTACACCACCGTGCCACCTTTGGGTGCTTGGGTGTTTAATTAGTCCCTTTATATTTTCACTTAAACTGCCTCAAATTAAATGATATGTAGTGAACTTGCAGTCCTACTGCAGCCCAACAGCCTGTCCTGAGTGCAATAGACAAATGCAGTGTCACAGTAAACAATTTAAGATTTTAATAACGGCATAATGCTGGAGATATAATTTAAAAACATTCAGCACTGACTGTTGTTAATGCTTTACTTCTTTACATAACTGCTGTTTCCCAGTGTCCCACCTCAGTCTGTTGTAGCTAATCTGTTCCTGCAAACCAGCTTTCCTCAGAAGATGTTATACTCGCTGGCACCCAGCACATACACCACACTGGGCTGTCACACTAAATCTAAATACATGTTTATTTCCTCACAGGTCCACTGGCACAGACTGAGTGTTTGAAGTGTGTCCGAGTCGGCAAAGCTTCAATTCACTTCTTTCTTTCTCTGCAGGGCAAAAACAACACATACTTGAAACTTTTTCACCTCAGGCAAAGCTGGAGTGTAGTCTCCGTTTCTTTTACAGGCTTACAGGAAACGCCGTTTTTATTGCTTCACCTTGAGCGTTTACTAGATGGTAAATGTTCAACTGAAGCGCCCATCTATTAAGTATCACCTACTGAGAATCTGGCTTGTTAAAAATACAGACAGCAACAGACTATAGGCACTGACCTATAGTCAGTGCTAAGATAATTGAAAGATGAGGTCTCTTTTATCTTAGTACTGCATTTGTGATATTATAATGTTTCAAAATCGGACTATTTATCTTTGTAGCTTTAATTATTTGCACTCAAGGATAAGCGATGTGATACTAATTTCATCAATTTTTTGTGTTTTATTTGATGGTAGTTTTATTAAAGGTGCATTATTATGTGAAAAAGAGTATCATACCTGTTTGAGATGTGTCCTTGAGCTTTTCATTTATGTGTCAAATATGCAAAACCACTTGATTTGAATCTCTATTTGCTTAATATTCCAATCAGCTTGAACTTCCCTCGTGGATTCCCTGATGAGTATTCCTTCATGGCCACCTTTCGCATGATCAAAAACACAGTTAGTAAAGTGTGGAATATCTGGCAAATAGTGGACGAAGATGGCAGCAAACAAGCTGGACTGAGGTTGAACGGTGACCAGCAGTCTCTGGAATACTTCCTGATGGGTGCTGATGGCGACCTGCAGACTGTCACCTTCCCTGGTCTCTCTGTGCTCTTTAACACCAAGTGGCACAAGGTGATGATTGGTGTGGAGCGTGACCAGGTGACTCTGTATGTAGACTGCCAACCTGTGGACCAGAAACCCATTTGGGGAAAAGGCCCCATCAACACAGAGGGAGACACTCTTATTGGCAGGATGAATGCTGATCCCGATGTCTCAGTAGTGGTGAGTACAATAGAGAATTTTCTGCTACATTTAATCAGCCAGCTTAATGTCAGCCGGCTATCTTTAAAAGCTGTGTCGGTGAAGTGGTGCCTTTTGTGAACAAATATGTTTACGTTTATGTGTGTGCTGAGCTCGACCATAATTCTGAAGTACTGCTGTTACAGCAGAGCTGCTCCGCTGGGTCCCAGTGGGGAAAATAAAGACAAACTTGACACCTGCAGACGATAGCATTTCACTACAACAAGCTCAACAACCCATAAATGACTGACTCTTAAAAAAATACATGAAATGTACATTAAATATATATTTGAGATTCCTTTTCCTCTCAAACTGAATATTTTGTTGTAATATTTACATCTTATTTCCAGTTTGAGCTCCAGTGGATGCTGATTCACTGTGACCCAAAGAGAGCCCAGAGAGAGAGCTGCAACGAGCTGCCTGCCACCGAGGTACAGTATCAAGGATCTGCTCAGCATCTGCTGTGGTTTGTGGTTTTACCCAGATTGAAAGGACTTCTTAAAAAACAGGACAAAAATGCTGAGGTTAGAGCAACAGAGCAGTAACAAATACTTATCAAGCAATTTCCTTTATTACCACCAAATGTTGAAGTTCATCCAGAATAATTAAGTTGGGTAGTTAAGATATTTCTGAAGTCAAACAAACAGATTAGGCACAGCTGTGGAGTAGCTTGTTGGCTAAACCTACAGACAAGGGATACCTTGAAACTATAAAGCTTTCAAAAGAAACTGTTTTAGTTATTTAAATTATTTTTTTAGTTACTTTATTGACTTTATTTACAAAACATAAAGTCTAAGTGATGGGTACATAAGTTTCCAGGTACAGTCTGCATGTGTTATTTTATATGTCAAATTCTGTGTCATACCAATGACTGAGGAAGTTTTTTTGTGAAGCTACATGGCATTTAACAGTCCAAACTATCATTTTTAAGCAGTAAGATATTTGCACAAGTTTAAGTATATTTGTCGTAAGTATGTATAGATCTTAACATTATTGCAACTGCAGAACACTATAAATTCATAAAAATATAAGACTTCTTCTGCCCTATTTAAATCCATTTAAGGATCACTTAAATACTTTAACTTAATTAGTTAGGGTTTGTTCTTTGATAGAATACTTCAAAATGTAACTCAGCTGTATTCAAAGTATGTAGTGTGTGTTTTGATTCAGTCCGTTGTGTCAAGATGAAAACATTCATACCAACCACAGATGGACATTTTTCCGGTGCTCTCTATTAGATTTCAGGCTAACATTCCTGCATCCAGCTGTGAGGTGTTTCTGTCCATGAAGAGTATTGGTACTATGGGCTGTATATTCAAATGACAGCATGATATACTCACTACTACAAACAAGGGCGCTTCTACTGACACTTTTGGTGAGGGTGGTGTGACTACTTTCACTAACTCTCCTTTTATCTGATTTCTCTTGCTTCTTCAGATGTATGCCAATGCTGAGGTATTTATATATCTACTCTACTTCCTTTTTTGCTGTGATTTTGAACCAATAATTTATTGTAGTGCTTTGGTTGCCTGATTGCCTCTCTGTTCTAAATCTAATTTGTGGTGTGCTATTATCTATTTGCTGTTAGGTTTTGGACAGGAAGATGATTCATATGCTCCTTCACTAATTCCTAAAAAAAACCTTTAATCATTGAGAAATGTTTCGAATTATAAGCATGTCTGCCAGTTATCAAAAGCACATGCTCTTAATAAAATGCTGCATTAATGTATTAGTGGTATTCAATAGACCTCTTTTGTATAAACATTCCACAATTGTATTTCTTTTGAAATCACTATCAACCAATATCTGCTAATGGCAAAAAGACAATCACCATTCTGGGTAAATCATTTGTTGGATTAAATCATGGAAGATGTAGCTATATTTTTTTATTTTCTCTCATTGACGGCTACAGTCATTCAATTATGTACCTCTCATTTGATGACTGGTTATCTTAACTCCTAGCCTGAAAAATCAATCCAAGGTCCCCCTGGTTCTCCTGGACCCGAGGGTCCGAGAGGGCCCGCAGGAGAAAATGGAAGAGACGGAAGAGATGTCAGTATTTTCTTCTTGATTATAGAGGCTGTTTCTACAAATCATTGCAGTCCTTAATTTAAAAATAATTTTCACACTTTGTTTAACTGTATTGTTTCATTTTCCAGGGTCTTCCAGGTTCTGCTGGTAGCCCAGGTGTTCCTGTAAGTATGAAATAATAAGATATCAAACAAGTTCCATTCCATTGCATTTATGTGTTGTTATGAGACGCTTTGGCTAACCTAATGAATACATTTTGTCAATGTCTTAGGAACCTGTCAAGTTAGTCACAGGCACCTGGTGGCACAATCAGTTAGTGAAAAGCAGATATCTACTTTATTTTTTAGATATAAGAACAGACACCGGTGTTTGGAGGCCACCTTTTTTTTTTCTTTCGTTTTTTTCATCTTGACCACTTTTTGGACCATTGTCATGTGCACAACCTTTAACTTACCCCAACTTTTGTAGAGGGGTTAGTGATTGAAACTGAGAAATAACCTGCGGCAACATATTTACCTTTGCTTCTGGCATTTGTTGCTTTTTTCCCTCTCAGTCCCATTTGTTATCTGCTTAGCCTTTTCTTTTTGGTTGTTTGTGATCTATGAAACAAGTCCAGCCAACATTTCATGGATTAATAGTTGACTTTCTCTGTGTACATTTACAACAGTGCAAAGAGATGTTGGCATAAGATGAAGCTGTTTCATTACTTTTATGTCTGTTTCCTAGGGCAGTAAAGGGGAGCAGGGGGAGATTGGTCTACCAGGACAAAGAGGCCTACCTGGTCTTCCAGGAGCAGCTGTAGGAAACAATTCTCCAACCACTGCCACACCTTTTTCGTGATACCTGCTGGCAGTGCCTGTGTTTTATTGTGTGCTATTGTTGTTTACAGGGTTCTCCTGGCCCAATGGGTCTCAGAGGGCCTGTGGGAGAGAGAGTGAGTATCCTTTCAGGTCAGCCTGAATTACATACATAGTTATACAAATTCTGATTATTTCTCCATCCTGGTTGAAGGGACTTCCTGGATTTCCTGGACCTGCAGGTCCTGCTGTAAGTGGAAAATATCTCTCATTAAAAACATGCTCAGAAATGACATGGTGGAGAAACTAACAGTAGTGTATGTTAAAGCATATCTAATCTTTCTCTCATTTCACAGGGCCCAGCAAGTGAAGGACCTGCTGTACGTGCTGGATGTACCTTCTGTTTGCTTGTCTTATCTGTGAATGTCCTGCTGTATTAATTGTTTTGTGTCTGCATCAAAAAAGGGACCACCAGGAAAACCAGGAATCCCAGGAGATGAAGGAAACATTGGACCTGAGGTCAGACTCAAGTGTGAAGTAACAATGTAAATCTGATGTAAATCTTTCTTTTATCAATAAAAATTACTGTGTTACTTGAGTGCAGCTAACCTTCGCTGGTTAAAGCAGCAGGATTTCATGAGACAAAACACAAGAACATTTTTTGTAGGATGTCACATCAAGAAATATTTGTATTTCAAGAATTGTTTGTATATATTTTTAAACTGGGCGGCACGGTGGTGCAGTGGGCAGCTCTGTCGCCACACAACATGGCGGGTCTGGGTTCGAGTCTCGTCTGTCTGTCTGTCCGTCCGCTCATCCATCCATCCATCCATCCATCCATCCATCCATCCATCCATCCTTCTGTCTGTTAGTCCACCAAATACCTTCACAGCCGTTGCAGATAGTAAGATGAAATTAAAAGCACATTACTCCGGCGGGATGAAAATGAGAATATGACTTTGACCTTGAGAAAACTAGGTCAAGGTCAAATTTCAACTTTTGTTCACTCAGGAACTGGATAAGATAGAAAGACGAGGGAGAAGGCCAGTCTAAGCAGTGCTACTGGTTTGATCTATGAAAGTAGGTCAGAGCACTAGCTTTGATCTTTGACTTATACAAGCAGGTCAGGGTAAAATGTTGAATTCAGGGTGTCACAGGATGTTGCAGTCTGTGACTGCTTTGGTTCTAGCTTAAAGTCTGAAATTGATCACAAGTTGCTATATTTATTGTTTATTTTAAAACTATTTACAGAACAGCCACAAAATTGAGATTCAAATCAATGTTTTTGATCACAAAAGAGAACCATTTACATTTTTTGAACTCAGAACATGAATATTTTTAAGTGTACGAATTAATATTTACAAAACAGCCTCAGAATTGAGATTCATGCTTTTGATCACAATAGTAAAGGACATAGTTACAGAACAGAAAACGTTTTTTATGAACTCAGAACATGAAATTCATTAATGAATACAACGCATGTAATAGGAAATTATGAACTACAATGTACAGTATGCATGAACAAGAATTGTCATACTCAACACAACTTTCTAATTTTTTTTCTTCTTTTTCTTTTATTGTTTTTTTAGGGTGAAAGAGAAAGAGAGAGATAGAGATAGAGAGAGCGCGTGTATGTGTGCACGCTATGTAACAGTTAAATATCTATACAGTCTACAAATTATTAATTTGAACTGAAGTGAGAAAGTGTCAAACTAAGCGCAAGCAAGTAAAAAAACAAAAAAAACCAACTGGAGTGGAGGCAATGACCGATGCGACACGAGTAGTTTTCAGCTCTGTCTGGTCAAATGCACCGTGTACATGCAACAGACCAATATAAAACAAGAAACAAATCCCCCAAGTAACCTTAAATAGATCAAAATAGAGGCAAGAAGAAGAAAACCAGTGATGTGTTTCTGTAGGGAGGGGCGGGCGCTGTGTGTTACTGGCCAATCACAGAGCGCAAAGACAGTCAGTTATGAGCAGGGGACCCCAACCACAAGGCTGTGGGCCGGTACCGGGTGGTGGGACATTAGGTACCGAGCAGCACAGAAAGTTTGACTTTCTTTTTTCTCATTGATTACCAGTCTAAGAATGTTTTACTTTGAAATGTGACGTCTGTGCGGAATGACGTACAGACGAATGCATGCGTCTGTCCTGCTTGACAGGTCTAGGTCACGTAACAGGTTACCAGCTGCTACCCCTAAATTAAGCTAAATTTACTCGTATCATGCTCGTACTCATCAAAAATGCTTTATCCATACTGGATACTCGTCTTAAGCGAGTACCCGGCTCAACCCTATGGTTAAATGCTGTATTTTCTAAAATATTATAATATATATATATATATATATATATATATATATATATATATATATATATATATATATATATATATATATATATATATATATATATATATATATATATATATATATATATATATATATATATATATAATGTTCAACAACAAAAGACACAACATATGTTATATCAAGATAATTGCCATACTACCAGGTCTAGACTGAATCATTATTTTAGAGAAATAATGATTCAAGCCAAACACTTGGCAACAGTGATGACAAAAAACCTGCCTTTACTAGCCAATAAGACTCAAAATGGCTTTGATCTGTTGGGATGAGAGAGAGAAAGCTTGAAGGGAAGGTAGTGAGGGTGATGGGGGTGGGGGGAGAGAAGAGTGACAGAGAGAAAGAGGGACAGAAACAGGCACATGTAAAACACATTATCCACCCATCCATTTTCTATACCTGCTTCTTCCGCCGTCTTTATCTTGAAAAAAAATTAAAACAAAAATGTAAATTGATGATGTCGGAACATTTTACCTTGTGAAAGTGGTCCACTTGGGCCTGCTTAATGCAAAAAATGTCTTTTAATTTCAACAATGATTTATTCAACATCCAATATGGTTTAATTCCATTGTTCATATTATGGAGGATGTTGTTTGTGAACTCATCAGTAAGTAATTGAGGAGAAAGTTAAATACTGATTTTCATTTCTACATCAACAGACAGCATACAACGTTGATAGTTTACAATCCATCGTACCCCACTCCAAACACAGCAAAATAACAAGAATCAAAATTCAAATATTGACATCGATATTAACAATATTTTTCTTTTCTCGCAGGGCCCAGCAGGACCCAGAGGGCTGCCGGGAACTGCAGGCCCTGCTGGCCCTCCTGGGCCACCGGGACCGGTGGTAAATAAATAAATAAATAACATTTAAAATGTTATATACATGAGAAATTTAATTTACAGATCCTAATATTTTGACTTTCAGCTGCTGACTAATGTTTATATGCTTTAGTTAATCCAAAGTACAGTACAGTATATGTAATTTACTATTTAAGTGTATTACTAAAAAGCCACTGAAATAGAGGTCAAGTCCTGGTATGTTCATCTCCATAGTTTGGTGTGAATATTTTTTTTTAGTTCATTATCTCATTCCTTAGCCACAACAAACTGGTGACTTTGTCATCTTAACATTAATCACAGACTTCATTGACCTTGTAGCTCCTGTAATGTCTAAAATACTACAGTATAAAACTATTTTGTCAGAGTTGAAAATCTGTTTATTATGATCTGCATACCTTTTGGTATGAACCTGATATCAATCACACTGTGTAGCCCTCGATCTAATTTGTCATATTGATTTGATTTAGATACTTATAGCCTTACCATCTTCTTGGGTTCAGATTTCCATGTAAAATCTCAGGTGTATGGTGATGCCTGCATGCTTTGGGAATTTCTGCTATGGTGGATGTGTATGAACATCTAAGGCCTTTAGATGTTACTCTGCTGTGTTTTAGGGACCCCCTGGTGCCAGCGGTGAGGGAAGTGGGGAAGCTGTGAGTGTTTTACTGTCTTACAAACCAACAAATATTTCCTGAATGCATGGCTATGGGAGTGGTGATACGCAATTTCCAATTAAATGTTGTCATGAGTATTTCAAGACTTCGAAACACCCATGCACAATTTTTCAACCATTTTGTGCATGATTTCAACCCTGTTTATGTGCATTTATAGTGTCCTGCTGCCTGCCCTGCTGGCCCACAGGGAGTTGCTGGGTTACCAGGGATGAAGGTGAAGAACAATACAACTAAAAAAATACTTTTGTTTTCTCCTGCAGCTTTTACAAGATCATCTTCATTAATGAGTTAATACAGCTAAACACATCAAGACATCAAGTTCTGCTCGATTTCATGTCAACAATCATTTGAATTTAGTAGTAGTAATTTTTTGAATTCAACAAATTACAGCTCCAACCCGTTTCTTAAAGTTATTTTCTATTTGGAGCAATGTAGATGCATATTGATGTGTTGTCATGACTGTAGCATAGGAGAATATTGGTTGGTCCTTTGCTTTGATTCAGAATGAAATATCTTAATAACAATTGGATTGATTCATATGAAATGTTATGAATACATTTATACTGCCCACATTAAGAATTACAACACTGTTGATAATTATACCTTAATCAATCACACCATCAGGTATTTTTTTAAAATCTGTCCAGTATTTAAATTATTGCAAATATCTAAATTACTGCAAGATGCCACTCAGCAAACAGAAAACTTAACTATTATCATAACCATGTTAACATATTAATTGCAAGTAAGCATGCTGACTTACTTTATCCTAAAACCTCATTGTCTCTACGTACAGCCTTACAGAAACAGCAGTGTGCCTGCACTAGTTTGATTATATTATAAAGAAAAGAGCAGTGGCTTGGAAGGAAGGAAATTAAAATCCATTTAAGCAAAAGGGGAAACTCTGGGATACATTTAAATTCATGATTAATATCCAGGAACCTTCAGACAGTAATGAGATAAAATCTAATAATCACGCAATTGATTACTGCCTTCAGGGACACAAGGGTTTGCCTGGTGAGCCTGGAATAGATGGAACACCTGGAGAAAAGGTATGTGAGAAAGTCCTTCATATCTCTTTCTTACTTTCTCTCCCTCCCCATTTTCAGTAATGGGCTGGAAGAATGGAGAGCCACTGAAGAACTAATACCATGTAAATGATGTGTATGCAGCTCATTAGAACTTAATTTGACTATCTCTGTCCTCAGAGTTTCATTGATTAGTTCTTGTTTGTTTCTTCCACAGGGAGAAGATGGAATCCAAGGTCTGCAGGGACCACCAGGTCGCATGGGCGATGATGTAAGACTGTGTGACTGGTCTTGATTTATATGTAGGAAGTGACATCTAATCCTCAGAACACTTCTTTGTGATTTTAGGGGCAAAGAGGGCCTATTGGATTCCCCGGAACACCTGGAGAAAAGGGGGACAGAGTCAGTAATAAATAAATATGAATATAAATACTGAAAAAATAAAACTCACGGTTGTGTGATGGTAAAAATATTTATAGTATTACATTTACAGATGAGAACTTCTCTTTGCTCATAGGGTCCTCCTGGGTTCAATGGTATTCCAGGACCCACCGGCCCACCTGGAGCTCCTGTAAGCAGTTTGAGGCCAACATCAGTTTGGGGGGGGGGTATAATTATAATTAAATTCTCTCTGAATGCGCCACTGATTGAATCTTTTCTCCCAGGGTGTGGAGGGAATTCGCGGACGTCAGGGTTTGCAGGGGCCTAAGGGTGACGAAGTGAGTTCTTCCCTTTAACATAGATTATGAATTAATGTAAAACACTCGCCGGAAGACAGCCTTAGTTAAATTGTGTTGTTTTTCATCAGGGAGCAGTGGGAGCTCAAGGAGATCAGGGTCCTGCAGGGGAAAAGGGAGATGTTGTAAGTAAGCTGATAGAATCATTGCATTTTTCACATATATTGTTTGGACTATGATAACTTTGTATGACATTGCAGGGACCTTCTGGCACAAACGGTTTAGATGGACTTCCTGGGATTGATGGAGTAAAGGTGAGGTATTTTAGTTGTCATTGTTATTACTTATTTTATCAAAAATAATAGCACTCGCATTGAAGTTTCCCTGAAGAGTTTTTTCCCCACAATTTGTGTAATGCTCGGCAATGTTATACAATAATTAGACCATCTTTAACCACACTGAATACACTTAATTGTATCCAATATTTGATGATTACAACCGTGAGTAAATGTCAGACAATTCTATCAGTAAAACATGTATGAACTGAATTTAACTTAATTTACATGTCTCTGTTAAACATTCATATGCATAAGGACTAGCATATGTTGATCTCTATTTTCTATCATGCTGGTACTACATAATAGGGAGAACCTGGTATTCCTGGAGCTGTTGGTGTCAGGGGGATTGTGGGTATTCCAGTAAGTCTATCTTAATTTTACTTCATGATTCTCTATCAGAAACACGTTTCACCATTAAATGTTTGCCAATGATGTCTTTTATCAATAAGTATTAATGTGAGCGAAAACAGGAAAACCTGATGGAGCCCAAGATGCTCTCTGACGTTCCAAAGCAGGTCAAATAAATGAAACATTAGTCAAACAACTAGTGACATGGGAAATCTAATGCCAAATACACACTGACCTGTGCCTGTTAGTGTGTGAGATGAGAGGCTGTCTTGAAATATGCACTTTCCTCTTTTTCTCCCAGCAGAGAGAATTTGTCAGCTTACATTACGAAAAATAATGGGAACACTTTTCTAGTAAATCATTTACAAGAACCCAGAAGAGATACAACAAATAATTTACCAAATACCATCCTATGACATCCATTAAGCAATGACAATGATGGAAGAGTTAGTACACATTTGTGATCTACCTTCTAAACTGTACCAGAAGAATAACCCAGCCATTTTTTTGTAGATGACAAAGTCACAATCACCTTGTCTATAGCTGGAATTATGACCGCTATGTAGCATCCTCATCGACTAACTAGTTTGGCTGGAGAAAATGTGTCTTTTACCCCAACATTTTTTTAAATTTGTTTTTATTTGATATGACATTGTTTCTAGGGGCTGCCAGGAAAACAGGGTGTAGTTGGACCTCCTGGTGAAAAGGTAATTGAAAGCATCTCTCATTTAATGAGGCATGTCCACATTTTACATCAGTTTTATTGCTGAATCATTAAACTTTCACAGTCCTCATTCGTTGCAAGTGGCACAAGCTGAGAGAAATAAAAACGGATAGACAAGGAAAATGTGTTTTCTTAATTTAGGGGGACACTGGTGCTGAGGGAGCCATCGGACCAGTCGGACTTCCAGGAAAGACAGTGAGAGTCTCCCATTAATCTTCCAAGCACACTTTAATTGTGTTCATTATATGTTTTTTTAGTATTATAATCTATCTGTGATCCACTGCTTCCATCTAGGGAGAACCTGGGGATCCAGGAGAAGATGGGAAACCAGGTGACAAAGGAGCAACAGTGAGTGGATATTTACCTGTCAGCGGTGTGTTGAATCATAAACACTGATGTTTCAGGTCAGTGGGGGTTCTAGGGTCAAACCTTAGGAGCGTCTCATTTTTTGTTGCCATGTCTGTGTAAGGTAGGCTAAATACACAGGGCAAGGAATTGTGCAGACAATATTCTGGCACATAAAACATTGCTCAATTCCTTATTTAAGCAGCACAATAGACAATACAGGAATCTAAGGCTAATCTCTAGGGTCATACCAGCAGTTATAAACAGAAAAGACTACAGACCAGTTAGGACCTGTGTCTTTAGATCCTGTGTTCTGTCTCCGGATTGCTGCTCTCTCTTCGTCCCTTCTTCACTGCTGTGCTTTCTCTCATTTTGTAGAGACTCTACTCTCTCTCTGTACTTTTATATACATTTTTTATGACATCCTATTACGTGAGAAAACTAAATAGTTCTATGTTGAACTGACCCAACATCAATGTTAGCTTGATAACAAACAAATATCATAAGCTGTGGGACTCTAACATCAACACTTTACCATAATCTCATTCTTACGAAATAGAAATGTCCAACTGGAGCACAAAATGTGATGTGCCTGCACACATCTTAATTTTGGGCGTAAACGGTGAATGTTGATTGATATGTGGTTGATCTTGTACAGTCATAACAGTGTTGTGTTTGTTCATTTCTTAACACATCCAATAACCTATGTGTTAAAACATATTGCTTATGCAATTTGGAATACAAATATAATAGTGTCACTGAAAAGGTAAAACTGTCCTCTGCTTTGATCAACTTGGGGGCTTCAGGTCACTCTCAATCTTTGTCATATTCTCAACGACATATATCCTAAAAACTTACACTACTGAAGAGTCATCAAAGGTTAGAGAATTTGTCATACATTGACATACTATATTTGTGGTGCAATTTTTCAAGGAATATTGGGCAAACATGTCACCATCACATGACTTGCTTTAAATGTTTCATGTACACCTGTACTACTGGGTTGATCTGTTATCAATTGTTAATCAATTTCCAGGGTGAAAGAGGAAAACAAGGACCAGTGGGACCCATGGGGACTCCAGGCATCCAGGTTGTTATTAATAATCAATAGGGGAATGACACTAAGTATACAGTACTGTTACAATTAGTTTCACCTTTTTTATACCTCTACTCTCAGAGATAAGCATTTGAGCAGCACGACTAAACTATAGTCAATAAAATAATACCAATTTTAATCCAAAACTGTAACATTAAAACATGTACTTTGAACACTTTTGTAAGTTTCTCACAATACTAAAGTAACTTTTTTTTAAACTTAACTTAATTAACTTTTATGTAAGATTTGAATACATCTGCCAGTGTCATGAAGTAATACCTATTTCATAGTTAGAATACAATGCAATGCTAAAGCTTTTGCCAAAGCAGTTCACGATAGTGATATAGAGAATTTATACACATAAGATGTAACAAATAAGATATCATACCAAAATAAAAGCATTGGAAAAACATAAAAATGAACATAAAAATATCTAGAGGAACTGTAATGTATATAGTGTTTTATTTCTAGGGTGACAAAGGAGACAAAGGTGACACAGGTGCTAAAGGAATAAAGGGTCATACTGGGTTCAAAGGTGATCAGGTAAATTAATTTCATATTGAAATATTATGAACAATGTATTATCGACAATCACTGAAATTATACAATGTGTTATACATATGTTGGGCAGGGACCTATGGGACCTGTAGGACCAAAAGGAAGTCAGGTAACAGCAATTATTTATTTTATGTGTGTCCCTGGAAGACAATTGTCTAATAGTTTTACACTTGACATGTGACTTGTGAACAGGGAGACACTGGTATAACAGGAGATATTGGAGTCAAAGGAGACCAAGTATGGATTGCTAAATTTAATTTTAATACCTCATTTCTTCAGTAACTTTCCTGTGTGCTGTTTTGAACAAAACCAAATAATTTGCTTGATTTCAGGGTCCACCTGGTGTTCCTGGGCTTAAAGGAGAGGTATAGCACTTGCTAGACAAACAAATCAATTCACTGTTCAAACATGTATTGTTACTTTTGGCGTACATTGTTTATTATTAGCGTCATGCACACCAGTTGAAACTGAACTCAATATAAGTTAATGAAATCCCCAAAAAGAAACAAGGAATAATAATATGGCAGTTAGAGTCTTGCTAATGTCAGACTGGGATGTTTTTGCAACCTGTAGCGGGGAGACAAGGGCCAACAAGGAGCCACAGGACAGGAGGGCAGGACTGGCCCACCTGGTCACCATGGTTTGGCTGGACCAATGGGAGCTCGCGGACTGGAGGGAGAACCAGGTCTTCCTGGATCACCAGGCCCGCGAGGTCTACCTGTGAGTATAAAATTGCCAAGTTTATAGGTACTTTTCATACTTTTTATTTTTGATAGCAGCGATGATCAAAACTTAAAATCAATCAGCCAAGCTAAAATTGTAAAAGTCAAATTAAAACAAAAACGGTCTAGGACTATATTCTTGGTCATGCTATTGACATAGTGCTTGGTATAGAAATGTTAGTTTAATAAGAAGCAAATGGCAGAACTGTGGAAATGAATATCAACATACTTACTACAACCTCCTTAAACTGCATTGTTATTTGCTTTTCCATTCATCCATTTTCAGCCGCCTATCTGAGTCTGGGTGACGAGGGTTGTGAGTGAAGGTGTAACTTGAAAAGAAAATCCTTATCACTTGAAATTTGCTGAACACCATTTCAATGTTAAGCATTGACAGTGCTACTGTGCAGTCACTCATATATTTCATAAAAATATTTTTGTGTTGCACACCGAAACACCAATAATGTAGCCTGTGCATTTCGCTGACGCAGGGTGTATTCCTGATAATTGATACCAAACTTGAATGAAATTGCACTGATTTGCAGCCGCTCTTTGGTAATTAATGTCACTTATTCGCAGGGCCCGAAAGTGAATGATGAAAAGCTTCGGGATATATGCTCAGAAGTTGTTGAAGGTGAAGTTTTTTTTCATTTATGTTTTTGGTCTGTCTTATGATTGTAATTTTAATCATTATTATCTTTAAATAAAATCAACAGTAGTCCCTCACTATAATGCAGCTTTCCAGTTTTGCAGATTTTTTTTAGTGCAGTATTGCATTGCTTTTTCTCTTATCAGCACTTTTTGTTCTGCGTCCTGATTCGCTGTAGACCATTACCAATCAATCCCATCCGTGCCGTGTCTCCTGTACATGACAGAGTGCATTCAGGTTGCCAAATTTACATAAATCTTCAATCACTAACAGTGTGACTCTCAAGTGCTGTACTGTGTGTTTGCAAGTTTTCCCCCATTAAACCCGCAATGTCAATGAAACGTTCTGCACCTTCAAAAGCACCTGTTGTAGCACCCAAAAGGCTGAGGAAGATGCTAACCATAGCAAAAAAAAAAGATGGAATTATTTTTCTACTAAGGTTTGAACTTTGAGAGTGTTTACACAAGAGAGAAAAGTGTAAAGTTTGTAAAGCCTGATTAAAGTGTATAAAGTGTGTAATGAGGGGTTTGTAGCCTTAAAAATACAGTATCTCTAATAATCATAGAAAGAATAAAGCTGACTTCTAGGCAAGATTTTGCCTATTGCAGGTTATTTTTAGAATCTTACTCCTGCGATTAACGAGGGACCACTGAATTTATAATACAATTATTGTACTTATATATAGTATTTAACTGGTTTTTTGTCCATGTAGAACAACTAGCAGAGTTTATGAAAGAATTTCTGAAGAGACCAGCAGCCCTTGGTGCCCCTGGTACTCCTGGACCTGCAGGACCTCCTGGTCCCCCTGGACAGGATGGGGTAGCAGGAGCAGTAGGAGCCCCAGGACCAATGGGTGTAAAAGGCCATCCAGGCTTTTATGGACTCCCAGGTGCCCCAGGGAAAAAAGGTTATTAAACTTTCTGATATTTGCCATCTTCGAGTATCTTTAAATGGTATGGAGGTCGTTGTATATGTTACCTGTGCAGTGACAGATAATCTGTGCTGCTCTTTTTTTAATACTTAGAGAATGTCCAGAAGTAAAACAGCAGATATAGCAGCATGAAATGAAATTAAGCCTTACTGATAACAAGGCTGAGGGTCTTGAAAGTAAGCTGCTCTGACACAGCATGCTGAAAGAAGTTCTGCAGAGCACTCTGGAGACAGAAAAAAATCACCCATATATACATTTTATTATCACTGATTCACTAAACATGGTTGAATTGGACTGGAGTCATTAAGTTTCCTGAATACAGCCGCAATCAGTGTGAAAGCAGTAAACCTCTTCATTTCAATTCAGAACGAATGCCTGTGTCTTTCATGTGCTCGATGTTTCGCAGGAGATCCTGGGGAAAAAGGACATAAAGGTGACAAGGGAGAGGATGGTGTTGGAATCAAAGGGAGCACAGGCACACCAGGTGCACCAGGTAAGCTACACTTTTGTCATCATTAGAGTGTACTGCTACTGAGAAGAAGAAGCACTGATCTAAATAACAATGGTACATATTGTGCAGCCATATTCTATTGATTACTCATTGTTTTTAAGGGGGACATATTTATAGGAACAATATCCAAGCTTTAGTATCTCGGTGTGCTTTACCCCCTCACAGCAGGTGGCTGCACTTTCAGAGCTGGGTTTGTGAGGAGAGTTGGTGTTGAAGGTACCCCACTGAGTTTTGGGCTGCGCAAAGTTTCTATTTATATTATTATTCACCGAAACACATTCATTTCTCAATCAGTTGTCTTCTTTCCTGTCAAGCTGTTGTGTCTCTTGGTACATTGCAGCTTTTAATTTATTTATTAGAGAGAGACATTAACAGGGTTATACTTCCTGTGCACACAAGCTTACCCATGTATGTCCTAATGTGCTTGCATGAAACAAGGCAACAAAAAAACAGGCACACCTCCATAGCTCCGTTACTTATTAGTGCACTCCACAGGAATGCTGTTGGGGGCAAATGTTGGTTTGGGTTTTAAAACACTAAGAGGTCTGTGAGTCGGGAAAGGCTCTGTAAGAGTATAATCCATTTACCATGTAATATTAAAACATTTTAGACTGGGCTATGGACTAAAATCCAACCAAGTAATAAATTATTATAATTGTTGTTATTGTTGTTACTTGACTTAATAGTTAGGCTACAAACCATTTACTTAAATAGTGCTTATAATGCAAGTGTCCATCCATTTTTTTTGTCGATGGGACAATGTAAATCATCAATAGTTTCTCCATAATAATGCTGCTTCCTGTGGTTCAGTAGTATCGCGGTTGTCCACATTCTGAAAGGTCAGTATTCAGTTATCCTGAAGCCCAAATTGTTTTCAGTCCACATTTGGAGTGTGAGTGATTAGCACATGATTAACAGTCCTAGTGAGTGAATGTTTCCACTCTCCTGGTACAAATTCAAAGTGAGGCACTTTGAATGGGTGAATGTTGGATTGTGTTGTAAAGCTCTTTGAGTAGTCATTCTAGTCTGGATGTACTGTTGAAGTATTTAGGAAAACATTAAGTACTTCAAGTCCAGTTATCATTTCACAAACTTCTCACCCTAGAAATTCTTCTTCTTAAAACATGGAATTGTATATGACCCACTCTTTATTCAAATCTGGTCCAAATCTGGTCAAAAATCTGGTTTATGTGTAACTGATAAAAATGTCCCCAAAGTCATAGCTTCAACAGGTACCTAACTGGTAAACTACTCTGGGGTTGTCCCTTTTTTCTCAATCCACTCCAATAATGAATGGGTTCTACTCCACAGAGAAGGTTTACAGGTAATTTTGTGCAGTCCTGCTAATGGACAAACAAAAAAAAATGTTGCAGGTGTTTTTATAATTTTTGGTGATAAAAGCTATTCCATATCAGTTTCAGTTTTGCATCTTTCTTCTCTTCTCAGGTGCACCAGGTGTTCCAGGTGTTGGAAAGAATGGCAGAGATGGAGAGCGTGGTGAAACAGGAAGTCCTGGTGTCCCTGGAGCATCCGGTCCCAGGGGACCTTCAGGGCCTCCTGGTCTTTGTGATCCGTCAACATGTATAAGCAGACTTCCACCTCTCTATCTGGTCAATGGAAAAAAATCTGCCAGTTACAGACACCCATGAGACAAAAAGGCCCAACGAAACAGCACAGAGCTTATCCACTGTTGACCATGTTTACGGGCTCAGAAGTCCAGGCGTGGTGACCTTTGACCTTTGGAAATCCTGAAATGTCTCCATCTACATCTGAGTAACACAGACAGAAACAGAGACGTGGCACAATTGTAGAATACTGTATAGATCTTAAAACTTGTATGTGATTTGAGAGAGCTTATCTAATAAATAAAGACAGTTGATGCTCTTGCCAGAGCAATTTTCTTCCAGCTGACGACAGGCATGCAGGCCCATGAGTTGTCCCGTGTAAATCTATAATTACCCTAACCCTAACCCCAACCCTAGCCCTAACCCCGTACCTGTCTGAAAACAAATACAACTAGGTTGTAAAGTATGAGAAGGCATGTTTCTCTGATTTCCTCTCATGAATACACTTTAACAGAAAAAGCTCATTGAAAATATCCGTTTTAATCATTTAGCTACATTTATAGCTTGTAAATCAAGGTTACGAATTGACCCACTGATTCTCAATAGCAGTAATAAGTCCATTACAGTAGAATATGGTGAGGGAGAGCAACAGTCTTCCAAAACAAACAACAAAAATTGAATATCTGTAATTGTCCGTGCAGATCTGACCGATCCAACAATGTGCTTTTTCCCTTTGTTTAACTGGTATTGTCAAATTGATCTTCCTCTTCAAACATTGTAATAAAGTAATATGTTTGGAAAATATTTGGAAAGCTACCTGTTAATATCAACTTGACATGTAAGAAAAACTTGAAAATATTAATTCAAGAAGCATGTTCAGTTCTGAAGGTTGACAGGTAAAAAGACATCAAGCTTTTTTTATAAGTCTAGATCTACTGTTTCCATGAAGCGCAAAATCTTCTTTGGAGATACTGTGGTAATTTTCCATTTTCAAAAACATGCAAGTGACAATGTGTTATTTTATTGCAAAAACAGAAGTGACTGAATAATTTGCACTCGCTGCGGCTGGTTGATTAATGAACTTCAGGATCCGCTCCACAGTAAAATGGCTTTGTCTTGAAAACAGGAACCTCTAAGTTATTACGGATGTAAACTGAATTCAGCAGGACATTTCACTGCTGCCTGGTTACAGAGGAAAGTCAACAGAATTGCTTGCTCTGTCTGTATACATTGACAGATCAAACATGACCTTTATCAAGCTGCTGGACAGAGTTAGAACAGCCGACATCCAAAGGACAATCCCTGTTATTTAATAGCTCTTAAATGGTTTGGACAGGCTTTGGCTTTTTAAGTTCTATGCATAAAGGATGTATATGTTTTACAATTTTTATTTGGGAATATGAAATGCTGGTGATATTCAATATATAGCTATAGCATTTAACAACATGAGCAGCAGGTTCTGATCAAACTGATCAAGATCTTTGATACCATAAAAGACAAACACTACCTTGTCAATAAACAAAGCAAATCCTGTATTATTAAATTAATCAGTTCCAGTCTTTATTATACAATACAGTACATGTCTTTCCAATACTTCCAATATGCTACTAAATAAAAAATATTTCAGCACCAAATTATCAGAAATAACCTGTTAAATAGCCGTTTGCTACTGTATTAAAACTCATTAATATTGGTTCAAATGATGAATAATTTAGCAGTATAACTTTAAAGTATGGAACTTTGCTGAACATAAGCTAGTTGTGACCAAGAGTGAAAGTTGCAATAAAAAAAACCCAAAGGTAACATTTAAACATTTTCCCAAGTTACTGGCCATTCTTTTGATAACTGCTTCTTTTTCTTATAATTTTACCTTTTCTGTTTTGTTAAATAACAAATTCTGTCACAGTATTTGTTAAATAAAAAATGTTACTCTTTCAAAAGTTGCATTATAATTTGCCTTATCTTGGCAAATGCATTGGTTCCTGCACTGACAGTAGTTGAGAAATACTCATCAGATTAAAACTTACAGGTAACATAGCTAGTTTCAAAATCAAGATCTGTCAGAACCCAAATGATGAGATGGTAGAGGTATCTGGTGCACATACCTGTTGGCAATTCCAAATGACCTGACGAGAGAAATCCATCTAGTGATACTAAAATGCAAGTATAGCCCTTGTGTTCCTTAGTGTGTTTGAATAATTTTCAAAAATATTCCTCATATTTTTGAAAAGAATTCACTGGTTCAGGCTGTTAAATGTGTTTTAAATTATCTATGGTTGTGTTCATAGAAAAGTGTAATTGGCCCATGAGGGACATGACAAAAAGTTAAATGGTTACCACAATGCTGTGGTCATCAAGATGCAGGGAAGTAACTCTCCAACTGTGGGTACCAGAGAACACGTAAAGAAAGCGTTGTTTCTTTTCTTTTTTTCTTTTTTTTGAAAGAGCAGGACTGAGATTCCCAGGCACTGCCACAGCGCCAGCACTTGATAAGCCTCAACAAAAAGAAGGGAAGTGACACATTAAAAGGAAGTATTGTGAAGTAAGTAGTTTTTTGAGAAAGGTGAAGAAAGGCTGCAATTATAACACCTCCTCAAAGCTGTTTACTGTTTGAAATTATGCATAAATCAAAGAAGAAAGACCAGAACCAGTATCTGGCAAAAAAGCACAAACTTTACATTGACATTTTTTCTTGCCATCTCTTTTCAGACTGTGGTTTAATTAGCATCCTGTAAGTGAGCTTGGAACAAACCATTACACAGCATGAATAATGCAAGGTGTCTCATGCCATTACTTTTTTGGAAACATATTAAACAGATTTAGATTATTCCTTTTCAGTACACCATCTGTCAATCCAAATCAAATGAATGATTGTTTGGGTGCTCTGTAGCATTTTTTAAGTAAATAAACTGAATTCTAGATTGAAATCTTTTCCAATTCCCCCCAGCTTGGAACAATAACAAGCCTCAAATTTAGAAGTAATTGCTGTTGGTTCCAGTTTATTCTTAGAGCAAAATGTTATTTTATTACTGTCTAAATAAATAATACATGTTCGCTTTTAAATATGGAGAAAAAATAGTTTGGTTTTTTTAAGTACTGTAATGTTATTTCTTAACCTGCTTTGGGGTGCCAATAGAATCCCAAACAAAGCTTCAGAAGAACAATACCGCTGTATGAAGGAAGGAAATGTACAAATGTGGTCATTCATCACCTGCCACCCTAACTCATTAACACTCCTACATAGAATCACTTTTGGGACTTGAGATTATGCTTTTTATGTTCTATCATGCCCCCCCCCCCCCCCCCCCATCAATGACAATAAAACAGGAAATTGCCTAACTGATAACCAACAAAGTCGTAGAACTCTCCACAAGTGAGAGTAAGTAGTGAAATACATCTTTTGCTTGATGTAGTGTGGACAGTGAAAGTGGATAGTGAGGCCAAATGGTGTGCAGCAGAGTAAAAAAAAGACATATTCCTGCAAGAAAATATCCTACTGAATCTTTGAGATTATTATTGAAGGAAAAAAGACAATATCAGACATCTAAATCCTCACCCATGAAGAGGAAATTCAAGGCGATGTTCACATTACAAGCCTGTTCAATTAGAATTCAATGCAAACAATTTATGTTTTACATTCAAAATGAAAATTGACATTTGCATTCCTTTTCTCTATTCATCTCATTTTGCCATGCTAATGATGGCCAGGTCAATGCATGCATATATGCACAAACACTTCCAATCATACTATTTTCGTTTATGTCAATCCACTAAGAGGATACAGTATGTATCTGATCTAAAACCACACATTAAAGTGATTCAAAATTGAAAAGATCAGGTATTTGTGTTCACACAGCCCTGGAAAACAAAAATATTTGGGGTTAAGGTTAGGGTTAGGGTTACATTGAAGAAAAAAAAAAATTAATTGACTCATGTCTGCTTAGTAATGTGAACATAGTTTAAAAGTAGGGAAATGCATTATCCTGGTTGTCCCCCTATTTATGTTACAGAAAGAATGAGATTGAAGAAAAAACCAGTAGTTGCCCTCTTTACCCATTTTGAATCTTATATTGTCCCTCCTCACTAAATCCTCATCCACCCCAGGTTTCATACCAAAAGCAGATAGAATCTGACTGGCAGCATGTGTTGCTTCAGCTCTCCATAGTGAGGTTATCTTGATATAGAAAAGTTCTTGATTCAGACTTGATTCAGACACAATCAAGTTCATAAATACAGCTGTACTTCAAGCTCTTTATGTATTGTCTGTCTTAAGTCCCCTTGACATTTTTGGTGTGGGGCCTGTGTGCCAGGCTTGCATAGTAGGCACACTGGCTGGGGTCACATTGGCCAGGAGGACCTGAAGGTCCAGGCTGCCCATGGGGGCCAGGGTTTCCTGGCTCTCCCTGGGCTCCAGCTTGTCCTGGACTTCCATCTTTACCATAACCTGGTAAACCAGCTGGGCCTGCAGAGGCAAGGGGAAAGATTTGGTCCTCCAAGCTGAGTGAAACTAGTGTATTATGTACTGAAAACAGTGTGAAAGACCTGGTTGTTACCTATTGGGCCAGGGGGTCCAGTCTCTCCTCTTTCGCCAATGCCAGAATCTCCCTTTTCTCCTTTTGCTCCTTTCTCACCTGAAAGGGAAAGAAACACAGAGAGATCTCAAGGGTATGTGCACATTACCATCTGAGAAATGTACAAATCAACAGTTAAAATGGTGTAATGATAAAAATAGTGGGTCTAGTTGTAGTTAGACTATACAGGAAATGTCAGTATAAGAGAAGCATAAGAGAGCTTGCAGTACATGCAGTTCAGTACTTAATAGTTTACATAGTGTGGTGAATAAACTATTAATAATCCCGTGGTGGCAGGATATGGTTTATGCTCAATTTCAGGAGAGAAAAGTAGATCAGGTGAGGGTTAGAGAGGTAGGAAAGTGATTACAACAGGGTTGTGTGGTGCATTTAACTGATTGATCACTGTTGACATCAGCAAAAGAAGGACGATGATCATGTCAAGTGTGATGACTACCTTTAGGGCCTGTGGATCCTCTAGGTCCTTCTCCTCCATTCTGTCCAGGCATACCAGGTTCTCCAGGTGGACCAGGTCTTCCGGTACTGCCATCCTTCCCAGGTGGACCCGGAGGTCCTGGACGGCCTGCGGTACTCTTCACATGGGCTGGCTGTATCTGAGCCATAATGTAAGCCAGTTTGGCTGGACAGAAGACAAAAGTTACTTTATTCTCATGTAACTTGTAAAAACAAGAATGAAGCAGATGCCTCACTTCAAGCCAGCTGAAAACCAAAAGAAATGTTCTCACTATCTAACTGCTTTGCCAACTCCTCCTGGATGAGCCGTCTCATCTGCTCCAGTGATACTGACTCTCCCTGAGACAACACAGGTGATTGGCTCAGTTTTTAATAGTTAGACAATGTAATTTGCATATTATGGTGACATATGTAGTTTTTAAAATTCAAATTAAAGCTATCAGGAATATGACTTACCCTTTGGCCTGGGATGCCAGGGTTTCCTGAAGGTCCTTGTGACCCAGGAGGCCCCATTTCTCCCGGCGGTCCTGACATGCCCATCATTCCTGTATGACCTTTTCTGCCTGGGGGTCCAGGGTTTCCAGGCATACCTGGATCTCCTGAATGTCCCTTATCTCCCTTCCCACCTGCTTCTCCCTAGATTAGACAAAAGTAAATGTTGGGTCACCCTAAATATTTGGATTTCTGGGCATTGAGTAAAATAGGAAAAGAGTATTATAACTTGTTTCCCGTGGTTGTTTTTCTAAGTCTGTTGAAAAATCACAGATCTTTTTAGGCCAAACTTAAAAGTTAAGGTTTTGGTGATTGAGTACTTCTGTTGGTCTTGACTGACTTTAGTCACTCACATGTGTGAATCAAGTCATAGGCTTGTCTGTTATTAATCCATCATCTGTAAACATCTGATTGACACACACCTTATCTCCTTTCAGGCCACGATCACCAATTCTGCCTGGCATCCCCTATAAAGCACACAGCCATGGATATGAGCAAAAAATCTTCATATTTTACATCATACTATACTTGGAGCTGTTGTCCTCACCTGCTTTCCCTCTGGGCCAATCGGACCAGGCGGACCCTGGAAATTGAGATTAACATTATCCACAGATGGCCATTTTTGTGAGTTGCAAGTAATGTAAATCAAATCTGATACTCACCGAAGGGCCTTTAGGCCCACTAAAGCCTGGTAATCCTGGGTTGCCGGGCTCTCCCTTGTCTCCGCGTAGACCCTGCATCACAGCAGAGACACAGCTGTCCATTAAGTGACACACTGGTGGCATATTGAACCTGTTTTTGAATTGCCTCCTTACTCCTGAGGATGACATGTGACTAACATTTAGCAGCTCTTATAAGCATACAGCAGCATGGGAAATAAAAGTCTTGTTAACCAATCTTGCAGTGGGACATGCCTGGTTGAAGAAATTAAAACTCCTATTCGGTGAGTGAGCCTGATGATGAGGTGTTCACAGCAAAGTGAAGAAATCAGTTAATTCTTGCAGAAAATAGATTTAATTCTCCTTTTGTCAGTTTAAGTATTTAAGAAATTATCTTTACATTGTTGTCTCATGTAGCTCCTCATCTTCTCTCCATTCCTTTCAAAAGCTAACTTGAGCCATCTTCAGCTATAGCTGAAGAAATCTTCATATCCTTCCTACCTGAAATTACTGACTTCTCCTTCTCTTTTTCTTTCTGACTCTGGTTCCTGCCCCTCACCCACCCTCTCTAGGCCGTTTCTGATGATCTGCCCCTTCTGCTGACTGAAATCATCAACTTCCATCTGATAGCTGGCAACATATCCCCTGCCCTTGAGTTAGTTACTCCTCTTCATGTGAAGCTTGCCTTCATCTCACAGACCAGTATACAGTTCTTTTTATTTATCTCAGAATGCTCCACATTTTAGTAGAATTGACACCAACAGGTCAAGTAAACTTCTCACTATGTTGAACTACTGCTATGTTAGTCTCTATCTGCATGACCGCTGATTGTCTTCATCTCCTGACTCCCCCCCCAGAGCCTCCACATTATGAAAAAGCCTTTAGATGTCCTTACTCCTAATCAAAAGCTGCCTTGTGTGCTATAAAATTGGTTAATTTTTTTTTTTTTTTTTAAGCTAGCAGTTATCTGTGTTTTCAGATAACACAACTGTAGTAATTATTCATATGCAAAAGGACAACAACACCTAATGTCAGTTTCAGCTACGGTTTGGAACATTTTCACCTTGTATATATTATACACTCTTGCAATGTGGTGTCATTTCTGGGGGGGGGGGGTTGTTTCATCTGTAAGCTCGAGCCCTGGTTCCACCCTATAACTTCTGTGATGGCTGAACCCTTACAGACATCAATTAACCTCCTCTGTGTGCTCCGTAATTCTAATAGTACAGGGACTCCGTAAGCTTTAAGGAGACATTCTAAAATGACTTGTTACCTGGAAGGTAATGTTCACAGCTCATAAAGCATAAGTGGCTAAAAAGTCATGAATATGGCCATGCCCTTGGTGGAAGAAAGTAATACACAAACTACTTGGAGCTACATTCAAATACTCTGGGTATTGACTGGGGTGTTTGGCAGTTATAGGCATCAACATCATGGATGTAATATTGCCAGTCCTGAAACATTGGAGATTCCATTATGGATCATTTATTCTGCACAATGTCTAATTGTCTGAAATGTAGCCGCAAGAGGACACAAGCCAGTGTCTTATTGTGCCGGTCCCAAGCCCGGATAAATAGAGAGGGTAGCGCCAGGAATGGCATCCCGCGTAAAACTTTTGCCAAATCAAACATGCAAATCAAACCTATGACTTCCATACCGAATCAGCCGAGGCCCGGGTTAACCACGACCGCCATCGGCGCTGTTGACCTACAGGGCGCCGGTGGAAATTGGACTACTGTTGGTCTAAGAAGGAGAGGAGGAAAGTGGGCCCGTAAGAAGAGAGAGGAAAGGAACGCCAAGAGTAATGACTGAGAGTAGGGATGTTGAATATTGGAACTATGACAGGAGAGTTGGTTGACATGATGCAGAGGAGGAAGGTAGACATGCTGTGTGTCCAGGAGACCAGGTGGAAAGGTAGCAAGTTTAGGAGCAGGATTCAAGTTGTTCCATCATGGTGTAGATAGGAAGAAAAATGGAGTAGGAGTTATCTTGAACAAGGAGTTGTTTGTTAGGAATGTCCTGGAGGTAAAAAGAGTGTCAGATAGAGTGATGAGTCTGAAGCTAGAAATCGAAGGTGTGATGTTCAATGTTGTTAGTGGGTATGCTCCATAGGTAGGATGTGAGCTGGAGGAGAAGGAGGAATTCTGGGTGGACTTTGATGAACTGATACAGAGCACACCTAGAAGTTAGAGAGTTATCATTGGTGCAGACTTCAATAGACATGTTGGTGCAGGAAAAAGAGGTGATGAGGAGGTGATGGGCAGGTTTGGTATCCAGGAGAGGAATGCAGAAGGACAGATGGTAGTTGACTTTGCAAAAAGGATGGAAATGGCTATAGTGAATAATTTCTTCCAGAAGAGGCAGGAACATAGGGTGACCTATAAGAGTGGTGGTAGGAGCACACAGGTAGACTACATCTTATGTAGACACTGTAATCTGAAGGAGCTCAGTGACTGTAAAGTAGTGGTAGGCAAGAGTGTAGCCAAACAGCATAGGATGGTGGTGTGAAGGATGACTCTGGTGGTGAGGAAGATGAAGAAGACAAAGACAGAGCAGAGGACAAAATGGTGGAAGCTGAAAAGGGAATATTGTTGCATGACTTTTAGGAAGGAGTTAGACAGGCTCTGGGTGGTCAGGAGGTGCTGCCAGATGACTGGACAACTGCAGCTAATGTGATCAGGGAGACAGGTAGGAGAGTACTTGGTGTGTCATCTGGAAGCAAAGTTGATAAGGAGACTTCGTGGTGGAATGAGGAGGTACAGGAGTGTATACAGAGAAAGAGGTTAGCTAAAAAGAAGTGAGACACTGAGAGGACTGAGGAGAGTAGACAGGAGTACTGGGAGATGCAGCATACCATAAAGGTAGAGGTAGCAAAGGCAAAACAAGGGGCTTATGATGACTTGTATGCTAGGTTGGACAGTAAGGAGGGAGAGACTGATCTATACAGGTTGGCAAGACAGAAAGACAGAGATGGGAAGGACGTGCAGCAGGTTAGGGTGATTAAAGGTAGGGATGGAAGTCTATTGACAGGTGCCAGTAGTGTGATGGGAAGATGAAAAGAGTACTTTGAAGAGTTGATGAACAAGGAAAATGAGAGAGAACAAGGACTTCTAGAAGAGGTGACTGTTGTGGACCAGGAAGTAGCAAAGATCAGTCAGGATGAAGTGAGGAGGGCACTGAAGAGGATGATGAGTGGAAAGGCAGTCGGTCCTGATGATATACCAGTGGAGGTTTGGAAGTGCCTAGGACAGGTGACAGTAGAGTTTCTGACTGGGTTGTTCAACAGGATCTTAGATAGTGAGAAGATGCCTGAGGAATGGAGGAGAAGTGTGCTGGTGCCCATTTTTAAGAACAAGGGAGATGTGAAGAGTTGCGGCAACTACAGAGGAATAAAGCTGATGAGCCATACAATGAAGTTACGGGAAAGAGTAGTGGAAGCTAGACTAAGGGCAGAAGTGATCATTTGCGAGCAGCAGTATGGTTTCATGTCAAAAAAGAGTACTACAGATGCAGTATTTGCTTTAAGGATGTTGATAGAGTACAGAGAAGGCCAGAGGGAGCTGCATTGTGTTTTTGTAAATCTGGAAAAAGCTTATGACAGGTTGCCCAGAGAGGAACTGTGGTATTGTATGAGAAAGTCTGGAGTGGCAGAGAAGTATGTGAGAGCGGTGCAGGACATGTATAAGGACTGTAAGACAATGGTGAGGTGTGCTGTAGGTGTGACAGAGGAGTTCAAGGTGGAGGTGGGACTGCATCAGGGATCAGCTCTGAGCCCCTTCTTGTTCGCTATGGTGATGGACAGGCTGACAGACGAGGTTAGACAAGAATCTCCATGGACTATGATGTTTGTAGATGACATTGTGATCTGCAGTGAGAGCAGGGAACAGGTGGAGGAGAAGCTCGAGAGGTGAAGGTTTGTCCTGTAAAGGAGAGGAATGAAGGTTAGCCGCAGTAAGACACAGTACATGTGTGTGAATGAGAGGGACCCAAGTGGAAGAGTGAGGTTAGGGAGAAGAGATCAAGAAGGCGGAGGATTTTAAGTACTTAGGGTCAACAGTCCAGAGCAATGGAGAGTGTGGAAAAGAGGTGAAGAGGCGTGTACAGGTAGGATGGAACAGGTGGAGAAAAGTGTCAGGTGTGATATGTGATAGAAGAGTTTCAGCTAAAATGAAAAGAAGGTGAACAAAAATGTGGTGAGACCAGCGATGTTATTTGATCTAGAGACAGTGTCTCTGAGGAAAAGACAGGAGACAGAGCTGGAGGTAGCAGAGATGAAGATGCTGAGGTTCTCTTTGGGAGTGACCAGGATTGATAGGATCAGGAATGAGTACATCAGAGGGACAGCACATGTTAGAGGTTTTGGAGATAAAGTCAGAGAGGCCAGACTGAGATGGTTTGGACATGTCCAGAGGAGAGATAGTGAATATCTCTCACCCTACCCCCCTCCTTTCTACACCACTTCCGTCCTGCCCGCAATCTTAGGTCCAGCAAGCTCATCAAACTCTCCATCCCTAAAGCCCGTACTGTCTTTGGTCGCAGTGCCTTTCGATTCGCTGCAGCTAATGATTGGAACAATTTTCAAAACTGCCTCAAACTCACTGTCCCCATATCACTCACTGCTTTTAAACAAAACCTACATGAAATTGCAGCTGACAGCTGCACTTGTTGAGTGTCTCTCTCTCTTTCTCTCTCTCTCTTTCTCGGCCTCGTTCTCTTGTCTTGTATTAATTTTTCTTATATTTTTTGTATAGTGTATGTCTTTGTGTTTATTTTAGACTTCCTCCCCACCCCCACACCTCTAAGAGCCACTGCTCTTAGCTCAGGCAGCATTTGTAAATAAGAACCTGTTCTTAATTGCTTGCCTGGTTAAATAAAGGTTAAATAAAATAAAAAATATATTGGTAGAAGGATGCTGAGTTTTGAACTGAAGGCAGGAGGCCTAGAGGAAGACCAAAGAGGAGGTTTATGGATGTAGTGAAAGAGGACATGAAGGTAGTTGGTGTGAGAGAAGAGGATGCAGAGGACAGGGTTAGATGGAGGCAACTGATTCACTGTCGCGACCCCTGAAGGGAAAAGCCGCAAGGAAAAGAAGAATGTGTAAATGTCTGAGGGTCGCAATTGTGGCCAGCTGCCTCTTTGGGATCCTTTCAGTACTTGACTGTTACTGACTTCAAAGGAACTTTTTTTTTTTCCTCTGACCTGCAGTATCTTTTATTATTTCTAAATTACTTTGGCTTCAGTTGCTGAGTTTTGGAGACAACGGTCCAAAGAAATGTCTGCCTTCTATGAAATGTAATGGAACTGGATTGCTACTTACTTTGTGGTGTTTGAAGTCCTCCAAAGTAGTTTTTTTTTAAACCAAAGAGCAGTGTCTTTTATCAGGGGTTTTTTTTTTTTCCACACAATCCAATTACTCAACATAATCCACAGGACACAGTACACTATATCAATAGTATCTCATCCATGACTGGATTCAAGCCTGGCGATACAGAAAATAACAGCTTCTAGTAACGTAGGGAAAAGCTTTTTTTGTTTAGTAGTTTCTAAAAAAGACAAAGAAAGAGAGGTGAAGACAAGAGCTTTACAGCAAGGACAGACAGATTGCCCTTATTCAGGTTTATCTTGGATCAATATTCTGAATATTCTAGTTTGTTTTATTCCGTTCCTTGGTCACTACTAGAGCAAAGCTCCTTTTCTCATATTGTGATAATCCCCAACGCCGCTGTTATACAAAATCAGAGCAAAAAGTCAATCAAAACATTAATATGAGACAAAGCTTTACTGTTTAGACAAAAACATTATCTACAGTTTTATTAACTGAACTATTTTAAGGCCTGTTAAATGGTTACTGAATAGCAGACTGGAAACACTGAGAGAAAGAGGGTGTTCTGCAACCCATCAATAACCCACCAGGATAATAAATTATTAAATTGTATGAAACTTCCATCCATCCATTTTCCTTCCCCGCTTTATCCACTGTTGGAGCCTACTGTATATCCCAACTGGCTAGGGCGAGAGGCAGCGAAACTCCGGGCATGACACCAGGAGCCACACAGAGACAGACAACGACGCATGCACACACTCACACACTACGGTCAATTTGCAACGGCCAGTTAACCTGAAGTGCATGTTTTCAGAGGTGGGAGGAAGCGGGAGAACCCGGAAAGAATACACGCAGACAAGGGGAGAACATGCAACCTCTGCACAGAGCGGGACACAAACCCAGAACCGCCTTGCTGTGCGGCAACAGTGCTACCCATTGCGCAACTGTGTCACCTTGTATGAAACTTAAAAAATAAAAAACAAGTTCCAGGATGGAAAAAAAAAAGAATGACAAACACGATCGATGCTTGGTGATCACATCTCTGTTATTCATTGATACTTACCCTTTGGTCTGGTACAAATCTCCATCTTAAGGCTGTTCACTTGTGAACAGACCTTCTAAATCAGTCAATGACAACTTTTCTTGATAATTCATTGCTGTGTGATGGTAATTTGAATCTACACCATTAGAAGATTTAGGCTCTTTTAAATGTGTTTTTCTATAGCAGACATGCCTTTTCATAGACTAACGAGTCACAACCACATCACTCTGGTTCTATTAGCAATAACCCGATCAACTCCTTTCAAACCTGACTCACCCAGAAGAAAGGAATGAAGACATTTACCCCAACCTTGCATTATAATCAACACAACACATCACATCATCCTGTCTCCCGTTTCCAACATTTTACTCTGTGGACGCTTACACTTTACAAATTCTATTCACGCATCTCTATTACATATGATCAGTCCGTGAAATAAATGTAATGCAAATTTAATTTTAATATTATGCACTGTTGGAAGAATTGACTCACTGATGGTCCAGGAAGGCCTGCTTTTCCTGACGGTCCTGGTTCACCTGGCTTGCCCTGGGAAACAAAAAGAAAAAATGGACTGAATGAGAAAAGCATAAAGAGAAATGATTCAAGTGACACTTTATCAACATCCATCATTCTACTTCATGCCACTATATGTCACATGTTTGCAGCTGAAAATGACTTACCGGCTCTCCTCTTGGTCCAACAAGTCCTTCTCGCCCTGGAGGTCCCATTGAGCCCTGCCAGAACAAAACATGTGCATTTTAAATCAGATCTTTTATATGTAAAAATAAATAAATTAAACTTCACAGTCAGGACAAACCTCAGGCTTCATCCTTAGACACTGTATTGAAATAAATACAGCAGAACTAAAATGTATATTCGAAGATTCTTCAAAAATTCAAGTGAAATGAGTGGCTGGGAATTATTCTTACTTTGTCAGAACATTTTTTTCTTTTAGCACTACATCTGCAGGACGCATTGAATAAATGGGATTTCAGTGATATGTTGTCACCTACTGGAACCAAGATCTATGTGAGGAATTTCAATATAACTTAATGGATATGAATGGAATAAAAAATATATATATTGTCAGATGTTTTCAAAGTGTCACAGTGTAAAATTCTACATTGATAATGAACCTATTGTGTTATAAAAACATAATTAAAGATGATGTTGCATGCTTTAATGTTTTCATTCTATCCACGTCTTTCTAATGTCATGGGTATTATTTGCAATTCAGTCAATCACTGGAGGCTGATTCCAGTGAAAATAATCATTTTCATAGAACATAAGGTGCCACAGATGTGGTTGCATTAGACTAAACAAAGATACTGCATATGAAAAGCTGTAAAGACAAGAATAAAGGAGTGATGAATTTATTTACTGTATGTATTCATATTTGGCATGTAACTTTATTCAATTTGTTTAGAGCAAGTTTTTTTGTGTGTGTACTGAGGAAACTGCAAAGAGTCCTTTTTTTATCTCAATGAAATTTCAAGGACAGTGCATGAATGAAAATGATTAAGTAAAATAGCATGACAAAATCTAATGTTTAATGACAGACCTCCTTCCCAGGTTTCCCATCACGGCCTGGTGAGCCAGGCTTTCCGTCTTCTCCCTGTTCAGCACAAGCAAATACAAAAAAGACAAACATGTCTAATTCGATATCAGGAGTCACATTATCAGAGAAAAAACTGTGATTAAAATCATGAATACGCTTTACATGGGGCCTTGAAAATCATGTTAATATTCTTAGCACATTTAATATAAAGCTGGGTTCCCATTGCAGGTACCCTCTCTATTACCTAGACTACTGTACTCTATCATAATACACACTTATAAGGAAAAAACAATTGCAAATGTGGTCTCTATGTGAACATGCAAGACAAGTATAGGGACCCATAACTGGAAGTAAATAAGAACTCTAAAGCATTCACTTTGATGGTTGTACTTCAGCAACTATATAGGCTAATAAACTAAATTGGATGGAAACAGCAGTATAATATCAACTCAACAAATGTTTTTACACCATCACCAATCTAAATCCCAACGTTCTGTCAGACAGAGAAAGCTTATATTAAAATCCTGGGGTCCTTGGTTCAATTTGCCAGTTTAGGGGTGATTGATGTGTCATACTTTGTTAAAAACTGCTCTGCATTTTCTGGACATATACATTATATTGGCTGTACACTATATGTATTCGCTCACCTGCCTTGACTCGCATATGAACATACTTTAAGTCACATCTCATTCCAAATCCAGAGGGTTCAATATGATGTCAGTCGACCATTTGCAGGTACAACAGATTCAAGTCTTCTGGGAAGGCTGTCCACAAACTATAGGAGAGGTTTCTTTGACCAGTCCTCCAGTTGTGTGAGGTGACATACTGATGTTAAATGGGAAGGCATGGATATCCATCTCCACTCTAATTTGTCCCAAAGGTGTTCTATGAGGTTGAGGTCAGGACTCAAGTTCATCCACACCAGACTCTTTTCACCCTTACTTTGTGCACTGGTGCACAGTCACGTTGGAGGAGGAAGGGGCCGGCTTCCACTGGTTCCCATAATGTGTGGAGCATGGAATTGTCCAAAATGTCTTGGTATGCTGAAGCATTTAAGGTTTCTTTCACTGGAACCAAAGGGTCAAGTGCAACTCCTGAAAAGAACCCGAGTACCAAGTTGGTGACATCTTTGCACTGTGTGCCTCAGCATCCACTGACGCCGCTCTATCAGTATACGTGGCCTCCCACTTCATGGCTGAGTTTCTGTTGTTCCCACACACTTCCACTTTTTTATAATACAGCTGACAGTTGACTGTAATATTTATAAGTGAGGACATATCATGTCTGGATTTGTTGCACAGATGGCATCCTATCACATTCCTTTAACAAATGTTTGTAAAATCAGTCTGCATGTCCAGGTGTTTGATTTTATACACATGTGGTCATGGTGGTGATTGGAACACCTAATTCTGATTATTTGGATGGTTGAACAAATATGTTTAGCAGTAAAGTGTATGAACGAACACATTTTATTATCATAGAGACATCAGATGTATTAAAGCTATTATTCTTTCCATCCATTTTCTTGAAGATGAAAGGATCGCAATCACCATGCCTACAGCCGCTTGTCTGCCTTGCGGGTCAGAGGAGTTTTTGGAGATGGGAAGAAGCAAGAGAGCCAACTTATCTTGTTATGACCTCATTCAATCATGTTTGACTACTGTTTTTGAGTCCTAGCATTCTGTTATAGAGCAGATACCTGCGAGATGATGTAAATAATTTCTATGACATCTCTACGTCATGCTGACACATTGAGTTAAATGTGTACTTCCTATTTCAAAGATTAACTTTTTAATTCTTTGAATAATACTGCATTTAATTTCTGGAAGCCTGACATTGGGTTACAGTATTTATAGGTGCTAGAGAGTAATCGTACTTGTCCATGGATACGCTTCATACTTCCGCTAATAAGTCATCAACTGTCTGTGTGTCAGCACAGGCTGCAGGGCTTGGAGGCTTTCTGCCTCACTGTAGCTGAGTCACAGTCTTCTATAATGAGTCACCATATTTGGCATGGTGCTCTGTTGAAATGCTTGCCTGAAGTTGTGTGCTTGTGTGCTATTACACCAGCAGGTGTGAAGGTCTGTGCAGAAAGTGTCAGACATATCCTGACTTTGCAGAGTAACATGACAAATCTGGCTTCATACAATTACCTGAGCTGGTAGAGTGAACACTTCCAATTGTTCCCGAGAACGGGAGGGTATAAAGGGTAATGTTCTGCACCAATTCTTTGTTAGTTTGTTTCTCAAAACTAATTAATTAATGATGACATGATATATTCTAGAGGACTTTCTTCTTTTCTTTAAGGTATCAAATTCTTTCATACAATATAGTCTGAATAGCTCCAGATGAACAAAGAAGGCATCCAATCCTGCTGATGTTATCGTGTGCTGGCTGTTATACTCAATGAAATTTCATTGCAGATAAATATAAACGTATGACATTGATATACTATGACAAAATAAAGGAGGCATTTCAAACATCAAAATGTTGAGCTACAAATTGCTCAACATTTTGAGCAATTTGTAAGTTGAACACCAGGGGAAAAATAAGAATGAGCAGTATGGAAAGTAGTAGTACCATTTCTATCTGCATTATGAATTGTTGGTCATGGATTTGTAACTTTTTGTCCGTATTTCTTTTGGCAGTAGATCCACAGTTTTTCAGACAGAAAATAACATATGGCTCCTTAAAGATTCTGCTGCATCTCAAAAGCAAACTGACATGCTTAAATACACAGGAATTAGTAGATATTTCACAAGCATATTTACCTTCATTCCTGGAGCTCCAGATTCACCTCTGTGGCCCTTGAAGCCCTACATAGATTTAAAAAATAGCAATGAATCAGTCACAACGATTTACATCTCCAGCATAGTCATCAGATGTGTTTGGTGGTGGTTACCCACCGGGACTCCCCTGAGCCCTGAATTTCCTGGTGGTCCAGGTTCTCCTTGCTTGCCCTGAAATGAAAATAGATAGTCACCATCTGCCCATATTTAAATGTATTGTAATGTTCTTTTTGTGTCACTGACAAGGTAAACTCCTCTATCCACTTACAGACTCTCCTGTTTCACCTGGTCTGCCATCTTTTCCTATTTTTCCAGGCTGACCCTGCAAATCAGTGAAATTGATCAATTAGTGGATGTACCTGTGGAGACCTAAAAAGCCATTTACAGCTTGGCTATACAGTATATATTTATATGTCAATTAATCAAATAATTTACTTACGATTAAGCCAGGAAGACCTGGTGGTCCCTGAATCCCTTTGAGACCCTCTTTGCCCTTGTGAAAACAAATACAAAGAGGTCAGCATCAACAAAAGAAAAGAAATGATTAATGGCCACTATTACTGCATGGACAGGCTGACCTACATGCTAGAAGAAGGAGGCTTGTACAATAATGACACATGGGTAATACGTTTTCTGAGGGGAATGTACACAGAGTGCAGCCTGACCTTTTCTCCAGGGGGCCCTGGAGGGCCGATGGGGCCAGGCTGTCCGTCGTTACCCTGAGGACGAATAAGGCAGTGTCAGTGGAGGTCAAACAAAATAGAAGGACTGCTATGGAATCCAAACTAATGAGTCAAGCTTACACAAAATAGTTATTTTGTTTTTTTTCAGCATGAAAACAATAAAAATCCCCAAAATAGAAACTTACGGGTGCACCCATCAAGCCAGGAGTTCCTGGATGACCTGGGGGTCCTGGGTGACCCTTTAATGGCGAAGAAAGTGGTTAAATTATAATAATATGACTCGTATCAGATATTTTGATTAAATCTAAATAATAAATGTGTGAAAAAAAGAAGGAAAGTGATGGAGTCATAAGTTATAAATGATAAATATACCTTTTCCCCTTTGTCTCCTGGGCCTCCAGGTGGTCCTCGATCACCTTTAATACCCTGTGGTGAAAAAAAGAGAAACTTCTTGTGAAATGTCATATTTCAAGAGGAAGGCATCCATCTGAGAAATTTCTGGTCAAAAAATAAAACCTAAAATTGCTGAAAATATGACCGAAGAGAAGGAAGGAATAAAACCATTATTTCTTTTGAAAGGTGCTCTAATGCTTAGCTTTTCACCCAATTACCTGAATCCTGTGAGGAAACAAAAAAAATGTTGACAAAAGCAATTAATTAGCAGACTATCCTTAGGGAACCATAAGGTCGCAGTTAGTGTGCAAACTTGCCTTTCCACCGTCAGCTCCAGGGGGCCCTTGAGGTCCGGTTGGTCCTGGTTGGCCCTGTAATGACACCGACAGAGCATCAGTCTCTGCCCAGGCAGACAGTGCCGAGTACAGTCACCGGGTCCTGTTGCCCCCAGAGGAGGCCGAACTAATGGTGCAGGAAGAGTCTATTCATCAGTCATACTGTGATTGATGATGCCAGAGATTTAGGCGTGACCTTGCACCTCTCTTAGAGCTAATACTGCAGAGATACGGGCTTGATAACACTCCTTTAAAGATTTGCAGAATCATTACAACAGTCAGAGCAGCAAGCAGGAAATAATTAGTAATTCATGACTCCTACCTGGTAACCATCTTGACCATTTTTTCCTGGTGTTCCCACATGTCCTTTTTCCCCTGGAATTCCTGGAAGACCTGGTGGTCCAGATGGACCTGCAGGGCAGTCTGAGCAAACATCCTAGGGTAACAGAGATGTGTTCCTGATAAAGTGATCTACCCACACATGAAGTGTTCTGTCAATTCAGAGCTGCAGAAATACTGTACTCTTTACCTTCAGATTTAAGTCAGAGAGGTCTGCTGCCTTTCCCTGTGAGACAATTGATAATAGAGTGAATTAGCCAAAAAAATATTTAAAACATACATACGATTAGCAGTTATTATCTGTAGGCAAACCAGGGAACCATTATAAAATGACCTCATGTATATAGTTATTTCTTTGTATTTTTATGTTAACACCTTCATGCAGCTTACACTATTTTCCGCACTATAAGGCGCACTGGACTATAAGGCGCACCTTCAATGAATGCCCTACTTTAAAACTTTTTCCATATATAAGGCACAACTGGATTATAAGGCACAGTGTTGGTTTTTTAGAAAATTAAAGGCTTTTAGGTGCACGTTATAGTGCGGAAAATGTTGGATTTCATTGTGTGACTATGGACTTTGTATGTTGTTAAGAGATGAAGTCTGGCGTTGCTGGTGTTCCACTTCATCCCAAAGGTATTGGGTGGGTCAGATTTCTGCGGAGGGCAGTCAAGTTATTCTCCACCGAAGTGAAAAAACTGTTTATGCACCTCTGCCCATGAATATTACGACAACTAGACCAACTGATGATGTGTGTACAGATTTCTGTCTGACTAGCATATGTATTATATTATTAATCAGTTTTGTCAGGCAAGTGGAGTTATACATTTGTCTAATATCTCCGTGTGATGGTAAGCATATTTCATTGTGTGTGTACTCAGGCAAAAGTATGACTGCAGGTGGTACTCGATACTACCTGTATATGGGGTTTTTTTTTAATGAACTTACTGGCTCTCCAGGTGATCCCTTCTCTCCGGGCCTTCCTGGCAAACCCTGCATGTGGAGCACAGATAAGAAATCAAACTTCTTGAACAAGACATCAAATGAAGGAAATACATGAAGACAAAATGTTGAATTTAACTCTGAAATTATAAAGATGTTTGTTAATTTTTAACGTTGTTTTAAGATACCATATTTAATCACAGAGTTCTACAGTAGTTATGCAGTCAAGACAATCCCATCTATTCAGTCTGAATGTTTAACTTTTGGTCTCTATATCCAGAGATCCATGCTAGAATAGTTATTTGATCATTTTTACTCACATTATGTCCTGCTGGGCCCTGAGGACCGGCGATTCCTGGTAGACCCCTCAAGCCCTAGAATCCAGATAATCAGATATTATAGGAATGCATTTGAATAAACATAATCAGTATAAATCTTCACAAAATATTTACCGCAGATCCAGGCTCCCCATCATTTCCTTGAGGACCCTGCAAGAAGACATGCAGGATTCATGTTTAAGGATGTGTGAATGAATCAACTCAAGGAAAATGAACCGGCTGGCATTGACACTCATACCGGTGCGCCGACTTTGCCTTCTCCTGATGGACCTCTGTCCCCTGGTAACCCCGGCTCTCCTCTCAATCCTGGTTGGCCCTGGTGGTTGGAATAAAAATGTTTACTCCCCCACCTTCCTGCTCAGATAATGTCAGGTAAGTTTGATTAAGAATCTCACAACAGTCACACTAGTAATGCCTGCTGATCCCAAAAAATAGCACTTTTTAAACTATGAAAAAAAAAAGCTATCTGCAGTTGACATTTTGGTACCCATAAGACAGAATGTATGGGTGATGAGGGTGAACGATTTGACACCATAAATCCAGCAAATGCCCCTGCCTAGCCTCTGCCCTCGACATCAAGCTCTTCACAGCAAGGAGAGAGTCATAATCAGTGTGGTGGTCACAGTGCAGTGGACATAGAAATTGCTTTTGCTGCTTTCAAGAAAAATGAATTGTTTCTCTTATCCTTGCCAAAGAACTTTTTCACATCAACAAAAGAGCACCTGTGCATGATGAAAAAAAAAAAAAAAACCTCAGGAAAACTATAAAGTTTATACACATATGCATGCATGCATGCACTTGAAACTTTTTGAAAACTTCTAAAATTGCATTACCTTTAACCCTGGGGGTCCTTGAAGTCCCTGTGGTCCCGGATCTCCCTGTAATATCACACGTGACATTAATCATTTCTCTTGCTGCTCAAACACTGGAATTAAGCTACTTTGAAAGTGACATTTTAACTTTAAAGTGTTCATGAACATAAGAGTAATGAGGCCTCAGGGCCACACCTGGCAGTTGTAAAAACCAGAGCTGCTGTGAGCTAAATCTGTTGTGGTCCAATATGTCTTAACAATGTTTTTCCTGTTTGTGCCTGCATTCTCAGCAGGATGGCCACATGCCTGAGGTGAAAAATGATCAAGAAATATGTTGAGCCACAGAGCAGAATGTGCTCACTGAGACTCATTTACTTCCCATACAGATGGTCAGATTGAATTGTGGTTCAACATGAATTACAGGCAGGAGCTGTTTACCAGGGGAGCACATGTTGCCAACAACAGCCTGCTCATAAGTAATATCTAGCTATTATTAGAAATAATTAGTCGACTGATGCAACATGTTTCCATTTAAAATCAATACTCGTCATGTCTTGTCTCTTGAATCAAACAGACCTGTTTTTGGTACTGATGTTTTGTTTAGTTTTTTTATTTATTCCTTCTAACTACTGAAGATGCAAAACTTTTGTAAGTTAGAAATACATTTACAAATGTAGAAATGTATATTACTTTGATGTAAAATTTAAAAAAAACATGACATTAATTGAAAAAAAATCTATTTTACAATACTACAAAATTTTGGAATTATGTGGAAATAACTTTGCTTGATTAAAAGTATCATATGAACATTCCTTCCACATTATAATGACCAGGGGGAAATGACACAATGTGTTCTAATGTTTTATCTCTGTAAACATTGTTGTTGTGCTGTACATTTTGCTAGCATGTAGGGTTTTCTCCACAGAAATCTGAGTTTAATTCTAGCACGAGGAATTAATTTGCAAATATCTCTGATTTAATTAGTCATACGTGTGACATCAATAGTACAGCTTTAAAAGCTAGTGGGGGAAGATGATAGCATATGCTGTGTCCATTTTAAAGTCACAAATGAGCGTCTCATCGTAAATAAACTAATAACATCTATGTAAGAAGGCCAGTGAATCTACCCTTCTAATTATCACCAGGCAAATAGTCACTAAAATGTAAAACATAGTTTCATCACTTTTATTTGCTGTCCTTTATATGTCCTTTAAATGTTTTAATGCCAGGTAACTTACATGAACAGTAACTTACAAAGCTCAATATTTAATCGACATGTTTGAATTATGTTCAAATCATGCATATAGTGAGGTAGAAAAATATCTTACAGTTTTCCCATCTTTCCCCTTTCCTGGTAGTCCAGGGGGTCCAATTGAACCCGGCTCCCCGGGTGGGCCTGTGGGGCCTACTTGTCCTGGTTTACCCGAATCACCCTAAAACAGATGTCATAATAAAGAAAGCCTTTTATTAATTCTCAACACTACACAAACGTGTCAGCAGGTTCCTCAGATCATATACCTTAAATTAATGTAAAACCTTTAGTGTTTAATGTCATTTGGATCATTGATTGCAATAAATCAGACCAGATATACATTATGACGAGTGAACTGGTAAACTATGAAGCCTACAGCAGCTTTTTAAACAAGAAAATCAATAATAGGAAAGAAATCAAACAATAAAGCTACACACAAAGAGTTCTGAATAGTTATTGTGAAACTGCACAGCTAGTCATCACCACCTCTGCTGCAGGATTTAAATAAATTCTCTGCTTAAACAATGCTGGAACACAAGCGAGGTCAGTCTCTCTCTTTTGCAGTCACACTTATACTGTGCATCATCAGAACAACTGTGATCACAGTCTAAAGATTTTCAAATTCAAAATAGACCAAATCATGTAGCTTTTAGAAACAGGTAACTGACCTTGTCTCCTCTCTGTCCGACTGGACCAGGAGGTCCGATGGTTCCTGGTATTCCCTGGAATATAGACAAGTAGTTTCACAAAGCTCTTTCAGCAGCTTGTCACATAACATAGCATCATTTAATCTTGAAATTAATCTTCAAGTCTGGAAAAAAAAACTACCCCATTTCCTGGTAATCCGCGAGGACCTGGAGGACCAGCTATGCCCGGTGGACCCTGAGATGAATATATCATTCAATATAGTTGGTGCTGCTCAGGATTTATTACTTCTTTACAAAGGTGTTTTATATGTAATCGGACAACTTACAGGGTCTCCAACTCGGCCAGTCTCTCCTGTAAGTCCACTTTCCCCCTTTAGACCCTAAAAAATAAAACAACATAGTCAATCTGATCCATTCAGCAACATCTAAATTAAATTAATTTCCTAAATTAATTTCCCTGATGGAACCTCCTTAAGGGATAAATAAAGTTATAATATCTATCTTGTCTAGAAAAGCAGCATCAGTTGCATTTTACCATAGGTCCAGGAGGTCCCTTGAAGCCTTGCTCACCAGGTAACCCTCTTTGACCCTTTAGACAAGACACATAAATGACAGCGACTTTAAGAATGTAGAACTGTTGAAGCTCAAGAAATACAATGATTCTCTGAGAGTGTGTGCAGACCACCTATATACGTATATCATTATATTTCTCATTGTATCCTACTACACTAATATACTATTTAATATGTATGTTAAAACTAGTGGCTAGAAAACCAGTGCATTACTCTCTTATTCAGCCAATTAAAGTCCCACTAGCTCTTCTCATGTTGTGGCTCCACTTCACTCAATCTCTGCTGACATCTAGTGGACTCTTCTGCTTATTGCAAGTGTATTCCATGAAATGGAAGAAAGCAAAACTGACCATCTCTCCTGGTTTTCCTTGATCTCCCTTTTCTCCCTTCTCCCCAGGTGTTCCCTAAAGTCAGAAAACCAAGAATGCATTATGATATAATGATCAAAATACAGTACGTAATCATTAACTGTGCAAAATCAACAACAACCGAAGGGGCACCAAGGCAAATTCATAAATGTCTTTTTATGTACTCACAGGTTCACCAGGCTCAGGGATGACATTCGCCACCTACGAAGACACAAAACTTTCAAACACTTCCACTCACTCTGTTTCCTCCATTATGTTTAATTACTGTAATGTATCTTATGGCTGTGATTAAGCCTTATGTTAACATGAGTAATAGAAACAGAAAACATATACTTACATTTCCTGGAATGCCAGGTGGACCACTTGCTCCCACTTCACCCTGAGGCAACAGACAATATGTTCACATTGTCTGCATAGTAATGACTCTAGAACTGATGATACTGCATTGTGGCCATATATGAGGCAGGGGAGGACAGCTCTATGGCCATCATAACACTGTTTTGTGTACAGTGAAAATTAATAAACAGGCTTATTTACCTTATCACCCTTTTCACCTTTTGGTCCTAGTGGTCCATCCTGACCTCTTTCTCCCTATGGAAGAGATGCACAAATCAAAGTTTCAAACAGAGCAGAAACCCTACATGTATTTTAACACAGGCGTGGGATGGGATGTTTTTATTTGGAAGTGGAAACTGTTTTGAGACATCCACCACCCCTTGATATTTTTCCAGGCAGTTACACAGTCAAACAAAGAACAATTGATTTCACTCCAGCTACAAATACCCCAGTGGCATTGCGATGACACTATAAAATGCACAAAGACATTGCCAATACAGCACAGTTTGGAAATACGGTAATTTTTGACTAGTAGTTTTGAGGGTGAAAGGGAATGAAGATAATAGTGGTGAAGGCTTGTATAGTCAAAACCCACCGGAACACCCCTGTCTCCTCTTGCTCCATCAACACCTGGTTGTCCAAGGGGCCCTGCTTCTCCCTTTAAATAAATTGTCACATGACAAAGCAATAAAGTATTAAAAGTATACGTCTTATTAAGCAAAATATCTGAAGATGACATGTCCCAGTGGCTCCAGTATAACATCCATCCATCCATCCATCCATCCATCCATCCATCAATCAATCCGTCAATCCATCCACAACCACTTATCTGCTTTGCCAGTCACAGGTCTACTGGTGCCAATCTCAGCTGGCAGGGCTCCATGGAACCACCACAAAATGTCATTTGTACAAAATCAAAATTATGAAAAGGCAAAGCCATCTATTATAATTAATATATGGGTATATTTGGTGAAGGTAAGATAAGATAAGATAAGATAAGATAAGTTAAGATAAGATAAGATAAGATAAGATAAGATAAGATAAGATAAGATAAGATAAGATAAGATAAGATAAGATAAGATAAGATAAGATAAGATAACCCATTACTGTCCCACAGTGGGGAAATTTGTGAGTAGTACTGTATATGTAGATTTCGGGATACTGTATATCACAAATGTGAATTGATTACAGATAAATATATGGACTGGCAAACGGACAAACGTTGGTTGACTACATATTTGTGGAATTAAAGGTCAGCAACTGTGAACTCACTCTCTCCCCTGGAGGTCCTCTTGGTCCCGGAGCCCCTTCATCACCCTGGGAGAAGACAGACGTTAAAATTTGGCATCTCTTTGGTTACACATCTATTCAGTTGCGTCCACTGTGTGTTTCTGGATATGATTAAGTCACTGTACCTTAGATCCGGGTTTGCCAGGAAAACCATCTGTTCCACGCTCTCCCCTGGGTCCCTTTGAAGACAAGATTTCAGTGTAGATACCATTCAAACAACCATTCACCATAAACATTTGCCAGATACTACAAATGATAGGCCTTAAGGTTAACTCATTGTAAGCAGATTTTAAAGCTAAAGGAGTTATTTCGCACTTCCGCAAACATAAGACTAGGCTTAGTTTAGTGAATTGAAAGTCATAACCCTCTCATCAATTCTGTAGTGCTGACAGTTTATGTTTTCAACAACAAGCAAAATAACCCATAATGTTTTGGCCCTGTGAAACTGGTTTACTTGTTAGCGAACAGCTACCTACTTACACATGTAAGAAGAGGTAAGTACTCTGTCAAAGCTGTGCTTCTAGTCATCTGATCAACAGAGAATATCTTGGCCTTAGGCTGATAGATATACAGCATTTTGTTCAATGATTGTTGAAATTTTAATTTCTAAAGTTTTTTTGTTTGTTTTTTTCACTGTGGGTGTGGAAGGCCAAAGAATAAACAAAGAAAAGTAATTCTAAATGTCATACTGACCATCGCACCATCATTTCCAGGAAGACCATCTAAACCATCTTTACCAGGAAGACCCTTTGAAAATCAGTGACAAAAGGTTGACATTTAGTGACAGAAGGAGATAAATGACAGCAGAGATTGAACCTCAATGACAAAAAGAACAATTATTTGACATTTATTTGGATTTATTTGACAATTAAAAAAAGCCAACTCACAGGCTTTCCAGGCTCTCCAGGTTTGCCTGAAAATCCAATTTCACCAGGTAGACCCTGCATACAAAAAGAACAAGCATAAGAATATCACTTTGAAACAGATGCTTACCTGATGTCAAAACAAAAGGAACTTTTAATTTAAAGAATGTGTCCTTATTTATCTGCTCACTCACAGGAGGCCCAGTGTGTCCTTGGCGCCCAGCCGGCCCAGGTGGACCCTGATCACCCTGAACAACAGAAACCAATATCAGTGGAAGTGTCTATTATGTGTTAATAGCACACATGCTCTCAATATGGACTATCTTAATGACATTGTTATTTGTCAGATCAAAATATCAAAAGCATATGTCCAATGTGCAAGGTATTTGGCAAATTATTTTATTGAATGTTTTAAAAACAATACAAAGAGATTTATCTGGGCAGATTACTGAAGGACTGCATGCAGCAGTACCTAAAACTAGCGATAGAGGGCGAGTGAGAGTAATGTTTACAGCCATTTAAATATGGATAGCACTTGCAGAAAGGTGTATTTCTGTTAGTCTTTGTGACAATTTGGAAAATTAATTGACACAGTCTGTTGACTTTAATCCATCCTTTTTCTATTCCTACATTACAGTGAATGTTTTTTTTTAATTTGTCCCCACACAAACCCAGTCAAAATACCAATTTGATTCTCTTTCCAGAGAGGTAAATTACATGTAAAAGGTGTACACAAAAACAAAAGAATAATGACAGGCTTTCTTACAGCAGGTCCAGGTAGGCCATCCACTCCAGGCAATCCACTCTCTCCTTTTTTTCCCTGAAAGACAGTAATTAGAATTATTTAAGAAACAACTATGGCATAGGGTTGAATATAAATATAACGGTAGATCAATGAACTATGGATTCTAAATATAAATTTTCTCCTGGTCCGATTCCAGTTCTGGCTGTGGTTTCTGTGGTTTCATTATCTCTTTGAACTGGTATAGCTCATTCCTTTCCCACATATAATGTAGGTCTCTCTCTCTCTCTCTCTCTCTCTCTCTCCCCTCTCTCTCTCTCTCTCTCTCTCTCTCTCTCTCACACACACACACACATACACACACACAAATCCATACACTCACGTTTATTCTTGATCTACTGTACTTATAATGGACAAGCAGTAGTTCACACACACACATGTTGCCTGTCCCACGCTTTTCCCCTTTCATTCCTGCATTTTTGTTAGATTTCCATTCAACAACCCCCAGGAAACTGAGGTAACTTGTCCCTCCATTGTTTTGTTTTTAATTTATTTTTTTGTTGATGTTGTTTTCTGCTTTTTCCACATTCAAACCCAGGCTGTTCTCAGCTGTCATACCAGGACAGAGGCCTTAGTAGAGGTGACAGACAGGCGATGAGAGATTTGCAGCAGTGTGGAGTGGCTCAATTTATACCAGCTCAACCATAAAGCCCACTCTATCAGTGATGGCAGCAGTGGAGACCACCTTATTATTGCAGGTCTTAGCGTGCCCTCACCTCCACAAACTCTCCCCCTGCACATCTTCAATAAAAGTATAACAACCTCAAAGCTGGGAAAATAGGTCAAGCTTCTCACCATCTGGGTTTTTTTTCTTTAGAATTCAGTTGGAAAGCATCCCAGTAGAATGTAAAATATTTTACATTCTACAGGGACCTCCAGTGATATCAAAAATAACATTGCAACAATGCACACAAGGTAACTTGCAAGATATTGTGCCAATCTAAATTCATGTTAATATATACAAATCCATCTATCCCAGAGGAGCTTGTGTGACTTGGGACAAAACATTTCAGTCAGAGAAAATTCTGTCATCCGTGGGCAGAGATGCTCCGCTGTCCAACTGAGCAGCTGCAAGAGTTGATTCCAGCATATTGCCATGAGGACTTAATTGCTCCCAGCAGAGAAGTGGAATGGAGGTCAGTGTCTTTGCTAATGTTTCAGAACAACACATTATGTAAAATCACCATCACATTACACATTGCTGTGTGATGGGACCAGTGTGGATGGAGGGAATAGAAAATGAGAGCTGTTGGGAGGGTTTTGTGGAGCACTCAGATGCATTGATAACAGTGGGCGTCAGCTTGTATTAGCATGAGGCATACATTTTGTCATGTCTACAGAATCCCAGTAGTATTTTTTTTAATATATGCTGATCTGATCCCCGAAGAGAAAGTAAGAGCACATTCTAGTTAGCAAATACTTCGAACACATGCATACATGTTAGTTTGTACAGGCTCCTGTAGCACACACACGCACATACACACTCACACACACACACACACACACACACACACACACACACACACACACACACACACACACACACACACACACACACACACACACACGCATACACACACACACACACACAGAGTCTGGGATGTGCTACAGGGGATTATCTCCCCCTGCACGCCTACAAGGGGGCCTGAAGGTAAGCTGGGGGAGGTAGAGTGGCGGGCAGCCCCTTTGTGGAGCGCCCCAAATGAGCAACTTGTAAAGGGGGGGATGGCGCCTTGTTCAGGGGCACCTCGGCATTGCTCCGGAGGTGAGCTGACACCTCCTACTCTTAGCTCACACTACAGATGTTTTTTTGGGCGGGAGCAGGAATCCAACCGCCGGTCTTAGGAACATTGGACGACCTGCTCTACTGCCCACTCTACTACTGCGCTACTGCCGCCCCAACATACATCATACATCTTACATCTTGAAAAATAATTGATTATTCTCATCATTTCTTGGTCTTATCATTATTCACATATAATATGTATGTTAGTGTATGTTCAATACAGTTTTATTCAACAAGATCACTTCTGGGGGCAGAGTCATCTCGTTTTAGACATTTTTTTCCTGCATGTTAAGTCAGCCTAAAGCACAAAAAAAGCACAGAAATCCCATGAAAATTATTTGGTTTTGTTTTGTGTTTTTGTCATCATTGCAGAGTAATTTTTCAGTGATTTAAGCATTTAAGCAAGATTGTGATTTTTGATTAGTTCAAGTGAGATTTGTCAAGTTTCTACATTTAATAGTTTCTCTATATATTTCCCTTTTCATTATGGTAGTTATATTAAAAAGAAAAACAGTTTGTTTTCACTGAAAACATTTAATGAAGGAATTTCCCATCCCAAGAGTAAAGAGGAGAGAAACAATAAAGTTGAGAGCCAGAGGGCGAGATCTTCCTCACAGATAGATCCCCTTCTCCATTGAAACCTACTCCCTTTTATAGTTACTTTGAAGTACAATTGTATTAGTCTATAGAGAGAAAATTGCACTACTATTAATATTTTATGTTGCATTGTGTCTGTTTTATTTGGATGCACCAACAGCTAAACTCAGAAGTTACTTCATCCAAGATTAAGTTAAGAAGCTCAAATGCAAAAAATAAACAAATGTCTAATGAGCTCCTACCACAACATTAATGTTTCCATCACTGTTCACGTTTGATCCACAATCACATATACTATATGTGAATAATGATAATAATAAGAAATTCTAAGAATAAACATTTATTTTTCAAGATTATGTTGGCCAAGTAGCCAGTTAGCAAATCCGAGCTCATTATTCCCAATGTTAGCATGCATTTATTACAATTAATAGAATGTATTGGTTGCAGGTTGTGCCTTCCTCCAAGGTTTCTAATTCACCTTTGATGTCTACTTATCATTTGAAATCCAATCACGCACTGTTACTGGATATTCACGGTGCATCGAAGGGTGACACCCAGATACATCAAAACATACAGCAGAACAGAATAAAATGTTATATAACCTCTAACATTCACTGAGATTCTAAGTCTGAGACTAAGAGCCAATTCAGAGGCCAAAAATGATCTCTCGCTGAGTGTTTTTTGCATGTCTTAAGTGATCATATACAACTTATCAATGATTGCATATAGTAAATCAATGTATAAACTGTTTCAGTTCCTTTTGTTCAGAAACCTGTAGCTAACGACAAAAACTCTAGAAGATTTTTACGAATACAATCCCTCTCAATCCTCACTTATATGCTTTATAGAGTAGGACAGTTTCTCTACTCATAAAGATCTGACAATATTTTATTGTTTTCTTCATTGTTTGTACAATGTTTCTGGGGGGTTTTTTCTGAAAAGTGTAGCTGCCTTTCTTCAAAACTTCTTGTGTCAAATAATTCATGATTTGAGATGACGCTTGCTCAACAGTCAACTATCATTCCCCATCACAGGAGATTTGTCCAAACTGTAGAGCAGATTTGCTTCTAAAACATTTCTACAAAAAGACTTCCATGTGCTGCAAAGTCAAGTTAAGATATGAATGCAGGTTTCTGAAACCAGCATTTGTACTGCATCACCTGGCACAGTCATAGGGTCCAGGTACTGAAGAAGAGAAGAAATGCAATGTTCAGATCAAAATGAGTTCTTACCCGCTGACCGAACTCTCCAGGTTCCCCAGGAAAACCCTGCAATCCAGGAGACCCCTAAGGGATAAGATGTTCAGCTTCACAAGCTTGTTTATTTTCTCCACAAAGAATAAATATCTAAATCTAAATGACAGCAGGTAAAAACGTTATACGAGTGGCAAATAATAAATTGTGATCCTCACAGGAGGCCCTGGGGGTCCAACAGCCCCTGGAGGTCCATGAGGTCCAACATCTCCCTAAAATATGTCAAAAACAACGGTATCATATTTGCTCAAATGACATCTTTGAAGTATTAAGAATTAGATCAACACTACACTATTGATTTACTTCCAGTCCATTTCCTTATATTCAGCAGGTAATCATTCTACTTATAAATTACACAATAGGGGAGTTTAGGGTTAGGCTTTTTTATTTATCTGTTGATGAGGTAAACATAATTAAATGTTTTACTATGTAATGGTCACTAACTCACCTTTTCACCCCGAAGTCCTTCTTTTTGAACCTGAAATAAATAGAAAGAACTAAATAATCATATTATCTCATTTTCAAATGATTAACCCCTATTTGAAAACCATCCACCATAGGATATTGTTGTTGTTTTTTTGGAAGGTGACTGAACTGTTAAATTGATTATAAAAATGGCTGCTGCTTATATTACACCAATGTTAGCCTTGTTACATGGATTGCTATTCGTGTCAGATCAAGCTTTGGGATGCTTCAGAAGACTTACACAACTGAAAATGAGCTCGCTGTTCAAACTCTGCTGACCTCATTATTTCCCACCTAGTGAATTACCTTGTCGGAGCACACATCTCCTGTCAGAAGAATAAGTCAGCTGGTTTTTTAATCACCATCCCACCAGAAAAACTCCTGTAATGACACCAGCCAGTCTGACTCCGCTGAGCCAGCACCTGGTACCGGTAGGTATTTGATGGTTTGCTTCAGTCTCACTGAATTTCTTAACCAGAGTGCTTCTAGCTATGTTAGTCCTGTCAATGTGAGTACAACAGCCTGCACACTGCTGATAAATAATGCATCTCTCTGACTTCCTTTGTAGCTAGAGTCTGTTGCTCTAAAACTACAAACTATCTTTCTTCCCAGTCTGTTCCTCTTCTCCTCTTCTCCTTTTGCTCAGACATGCCCATCAGTCCATCAGTCCATTCCTGGCGACTACTAATCACCAGTGTAGATTATTGTCCTGTTGGGGCTTTCCTTAAGTGATCACTTGATGATGTTTGTTATTTAAATTTGATTAAATTAAATTTATTTTTGGATAACATTCATTTGCTGATTGTTCATTTATCATATAAACCAGATTTTATTGCTTCAATAATCCCAAATTTGTCATTGTAATGCATATTTGATATTGTAATCACTCTTTCTCATGTTAAATTGCACAACTTTTCTTTGAATTTGGATTTAATTCAATTTTGTGTCTACTTTATACAAATATCTGTTTGTTTAAAGCAGAAGTATATTACATTTGATTACTGAAAGAGCCTACAATCATTCTGAAAATAGTCCTTACTTTTTCTTTTTGGAACTTACCACATCCCCAGGTATTCCAGGAAGGCCTCTGGCCCCCTGTGACAAAGAGCACACAACGATGAAAAGCCATCATTAGAATCAGCAGAAGCTGAAGTGCTGCGGGCGCTATGATGATGACATGACAATGACCATAATTTATAGGATTAAGTGTGCTAAACAGAGCGTTTACTATAGCCCAAAAGGAAAGTGAATGGTGTGTGTGAAGTGACACAGAAATCCTTTTTTGTGTGTGTGCACATATCCATGATCGTGAATAAGGGTGTGGTATACGCATGTATGCACCAGTGGAAGAACATCAAAGTGAGTAATTACAGACAGACAAATGAGCTCTGCATTTTATTTTCTCAGACAAATGAGTGGGCTGCCTCTGACAGTACACAGAGGAGACAGAGGAATGTCTGGCGAGCGCAGACAGTAGCTTGGGAAACAGATGATACCGCTTTGATCACAGTTTAATAGTGTTATGCTCACACACACAGTATCATACTCAAATTATTCTAACAAGTGAATGGAGTTCCCCATGCAGCAAAGGAGGAGCATACCTTGTCGCCTTTAATTCCACTTGCTCCGGGTGCACCAACCAATCCTCTTAAACCCTAATTGGTTTGAATAAAAGCCTCATTAATACAAAAGGTGATCTTCCACAGGTTAATATATGTAGTCACAATCTTCAACTGGACACCACTTACATCTTTCCCAGGAACACCAGGTTTGCCAGGTAATCCATCCAGACCTGCCAGGCCCTCAAATGGAAAAGTGCACAAGGAAGCTTGTTTAAATAATAAATGTCAGGTTTTGTACTTCATTTGTGAAATAAAAAGTCATTTATGAGCCCTGACAACATATTTGTTTTGTGTTTGTAATTATGAAAAATGGGCTTCTGTCTGGATCACAAAATATTTCTGTATAGTAAATCAATAATGATGATTTATTTCAAAATACATGGTCATTTATGTAGAGTAGAGATATGTCTGAAACTCTAATGTTATGAGAATAATCACTGTCAGATTCATTATAAGTTCAGGTTGGCTATGTTTGCCTTTTGACCACCTGGAGGTGCTAGAATATAAAGCTTATACCGTATATCAATAAATTTAAAAACAGCTCGTCCTCTGAGCCCACTGTGTCAAACCTTTTCTGAACAGCATTTATTCATTCATTAGCAATCTGGGATATGGATTTGGAGAAGAAAATTACCCAGATCTGATGAAGTTTTTGGATATTTCAAAATTCTAGATAGATTTGAAGGAACAGATTTTATGATAATCTTGCTCCTATTGCAGGGTGTGGTTGTCGGACAAAGATTGTATCATTCTTTTATTGTACATACTGAAGCAATACAGAATCAACTCTCCATCCCCCAATGCAATCATTCTACAGTAACTTTTCAGCATTCTGCTTGATCCATCAGGTAGCGTAAGCATCAAGAGAAACACACATTGCCCTGTGTCTCTACATGCCTCCTTCCTCTGGTGTCACGTGATTCTGGTATTGATAAACTACATGAACAACATGCATTTTCAAATTTGTTATATAAGAATATGGGATTACATGTGGGACTATCCAAATGCTACAAATCCAGAATGTGTCATCCTGGTCTTGTGGTATCTGGATCAAGATAATCTTTTTTTGAATGGTCCTCATTACCACTGCTAAGATAACACAGGCGAAACAGATTTTGCAACAGTAAGACTGTGTTGCAGAACTCAAAAAACATTCCTGACTTTTCAGTCTGTCAGGATTGCCCTGACTACAACCCCCACCAACTTCCTCCAAACCATCTATTCCAATGATTACTCCACAGAGACAAGTACTTTTCCATTTCTCCCCTCCAGGAAATTTCTCAGTGACCAGTTGAATTACTAAACTGGCTATCAGCATGTTTGACTGTAGCATGAACACATCTAGAATCTGCAACACATCCTTAAGCCATATGGCAAAGCAATCTCTGTTCTGACTCTGTGTTTGCTGCTTACCCAAAAACCCCTTGTTAGTATGGTATGAATTTGAAAGTTGACATATCACCATGATACAGAAATATGTGCTTCTGCTCCTTAAATTGTGCTGCTATAATTATTCAATACCCTGAAATAAAAAAAACATCTTGACGAATTGAATTATATTGGAAGTTGTTGTGATGCAAGGGGACAACCTTTCACTGATACATCAGCAGCCTAAAAAGTATGATCACATCCCTGTGGTGGCTAAAAGAGGAAGGTATCAGCGATTTCAGACATCAACAAATCTTTGGTGGGTCTGAATAAGCTGCATTACAGCCAAACGCCTACACAGAGTCCCAGACAGGAAGTGTGGTGAGTCAATCAAGGAGGCCACATCTGTTTGCACAATTACACCCCGCAGTACTCAGTCCCTCTGAGAAGAATGGTCTCTCTCAGAAGTCTACCTTTTATTCAAGATCTGAAGCATGAACTCTGCTCAGCTACAAATTCAATCTAACATTATTGGTCAAATCCCAGAGCATGCTGGAAAAAACATGAAAAGTAAATAAGTCCCTCAGCAACAGCTACTCAACTGAAACTGTTCAGTGAGATGAAGCCTCGGTGTTGCAGGCTTGTCATTGTTACTCACTCTGGATCCTGGAGCTCCTTTTTCACCATTTACACCCGATTCGCCCTAAAGCAGAAGACCATGGCCTGGTTTTAAAACAAGAACTTTTTAATGTTCTGTACTTTATTTCAAATGAAGATTCCACTCACCATGGTGCCCTTTGGACCTTTTATGCCTTGCAATCCTGCATCTCCTTGTATTCCCTATATCATACAAATGGAAAATTCTATTAGTGCAAGTTATTGACTCTCCCAAAGTGTCACGACCACTGAGTCAGCATTGTACAGCAGGCCAACTGGCATGCTTCTGTGTCAGAGCTGAATAGCATAGCATTTCACTGACCAATAAAGAAACCTGAACCCCCTCCAGGAACAAAAACCAGTTGACTGTGACAAGACCAGAGAGTCATATTGACCTATGACCTCTCTTTTACTCATTTAGTTCTGTAAAGAATGAAACAAATACACCCTCTTGCAACCATTTCCAATTTTCTTTTACAATAAGTTGACCTTTTTATGCAGTTCTCTGTCGGAATTCTTCTAAATACTGAACATATCCAATTTTCTTTAACTGTAAATGTTGACTTGTTATTTGCAGCCATACCTTTGTCATGATCTCATGTAAATTGTTTAACAGCTTGTGATCAAGGAATGCACAGGAAAGCAATGTTTTAACCAGATTAGTTTGAAGTATTGTTTAATGAATTCTGGAAGTAGCATGATTATTGTGTCATCCGGCTTCTGTTCGGCACCCTAGAGTACAAAAAAGTCTCGTAATCTATGCAGAGTTAGTTGATGATTATAACTGTAACCATCACAAAGAAATACAAAACAGAATTTTAAAAAAGTTCCTGTTGTAACCCACATTTAAATGCTGACTTTTCTGTGGATGCTGCTCCGCTCATTGTTCCAAGGTTTACCAAAAAGCTTCATTCGATAGGATGGAGATTATGAACTGTCATTGATGAGTTCTTGAGTTTATTCATTCTACTGCCATCATTTCATCCATTGATGTTTTATATTCCTTGTAAAAATATGTTTTTCTTTTCTGTAGCAAACCTGGTTTGACAAAGTGCTATAAACAAAATCCTAGAATGTATTTAATGACAGGTGGATCAGATAATTCAGTAATGTGAGGAATGACTCATTCAATGGGCCTTTTTCACCAAAAACATTTTAGCATCTCAGAGGGGAAGAGAACAGTAAAAATAACATCAATAATTCCATTTGGCTTGATGTCACGCTGCCACTGCTGAAGTAACCGATAGCCCTGGTGATTTTTTAAGATTCTGCGGCTGTGATATGTGAAAGTATTTCTTTTGTCTTCCTGGTTTAATCTGTTATATTCAGGATATATTCACTTTACTGTGTGTGTCACCAGGTATTCTTATTTTTTAAGTATTTGAGAGCAGAAAAACTCAACAAAAAACAATACACTTGCATGCTATTATACTGCTAACAGTGAAAATTAAAATGGTAGCAAATGATTGATTACGTAAGTGAAAAATAATTTGTCATTGTTTTCTCAAGCAGAGTTTTTGGGTGTCAGAGCAGTTCCCATGCAGGAATTCACCCATTTGATTGAAAAGCTTCCAAAATGAATAATTTAACTTAAAGTATATGTTTATAAGTATATTCATACATTTTATTTTGAATTTGAACTTTCATTTTGTTGATTCCTCCTGTTTTTGATGATTCTTGTATAGAGCTTAGTGAGTAAACATGTGCACTAACTCTATTATAGAGTTAGACAGATTAGTCTAAGAGAGCCAACATATGTAAAGAAAACATTTTAGTTGTTTTGTGCCAAGGTCATTTCACTTGATACCTAGATGTTAGAGTTATTTTCCAGGTAAAAAATGGAGCTAAGAGGCAGCATTTTCTGTCTTTCAAATGCAATTACGTATAGCTCCTTGTGAGAAACATTTGCATCAAAAGGGGGCGATCAATTACTCCGGTCCAGAACGACAAGCCTGTCCTTTGGAAAAGTCTGAGCCAGCTCATCTGCCTTACTCCACTCCTTCTCACCAGCTGCCGCCTCATCCAAGGGAAATTCAACAAAGTACCTCCATTAATTCGTGGGAAATCAATAACTGGCTGTGACGTAAATGTCCAGGAATGTGTATGAACTTCCATGTAACACCACCACAAGTCTCAAATCAGTGCCAGATGACTTCATACACATCGACATTATATTAAAATATTTCCAAAGATTTAAAAAAAAATGCATGTGCATTGTATCAAATTTTTGATAAAACAAATTCAGACACCTTTAGTCCGGCTAGGCCTGGCTGTCCTGGAGCACCTGGGAATCCAGCTTCACCCTGTTGGCAAAAAAAAAGCACACGCAAATGAAAACTTTCACAATTTGGAAGGTTTCGCAGACCAAGGTTAAAACTGAAATAGTCTGTGTCTTACTTTATCTCCTATATCTCCAGGTAAACCATCAATCCCTGGCACACCACTCAAACCCTGGTAGATGTTTGGAAACACACAATTAATACCACTATGTAAACTTTATGATGTGACAGAAACGAAAGGCCATCCAACTGTCCAGGTGCATGACTTCCACACCTTCTCTCCCTTTTGTCCAGGAGCACCTGTTAACCCAATGTTGCCGGTGTCTCCCTGCAAAGAGAAAGTGAGGATTTAATGAAACAGTTCTGTAGCACAGAAGCATGCAGGAAGGCCGGTAATGCAGGCAGTGGTGGCGTGTTGTCAGAGAGTCAACCTGGTAGTGTCACAGAATAAGAATTAGTTTTAATTTTAGTGACATGAATTTGATTAATAGAACAACACAGCACAGTGACGTTGATTGGACAAAAGACAGGAATTAACTTAACAAACAGAACACATAGAGCAAGATACACAAAAATAAAAAACTTTTTAAGCAATTGTTCAGGAATAGTATAACAGCATGGTGACCAGGATCCACTATAGCCATGGAGACACTTAAGATGATGTCATATGCTCTGCACAGGAATCCCTTGGAATTCAAAAGCTGAACTGAGCAAACCCTAATGACCATAAAATTACAGAGTACCACAAGGTCTTGCCCACCGCAAGACTTCCCACAGTTTTATAAACCACTTTACAAGAAGAAGGTTGGCCTTTAATTATTTTGAGAACTTATATCACTTTAGTGCACGTCATTGCTCTCATCAGAGAACAGGAGAAAAGGCCACTGCACCACTGTGCCCCTCAGTGAAAAAGAAATTACACATTACGATGCTGCTACATGGGGAATTGCCTGTCGTCATAGATTGAAGATGCAATTAGATGTAATCAAAGCTGGCTAAATTCACGCTCAGCCCATGTGACTAAATGACCAGCATGACCATTCTTAACCACAGCTTGATTTTGGCTGACATCATGGTCTCATATCATCTCTGAGTTTACAATTGATTGCAGTCGTATCTTGGATAGAGTTAAGACGGATGCAGATTTTATTTTTTAAATGTTATATACAGTACTGAATTAATCCTCACAGGGAAATTAGTGGCACACTCTAGTTAGTATACATGCATATATATTAGTGTGTACAGGCCCTGAACACACAAACGGTGCCTGTACGCATGCAGGGGGAGGTAGAACAGCGGGAAGCCCAAATGAGCAGCTTGCAAGGGGGACGGCACCTTGCTCAAGGGCGCTTCGGCAGTGCTCCAGAGGTGAGCTGACACCTCCCACTGTCAGCTCACACTCCGGGTGTTTTGGGGCGGGAGCGGGAATCGAACTGCCGATTTTGAAACATTGGACGACCCGCTCTACTGCCCACTCTACCGTTGAACCACCGCCGCACCGGTGATGATGGTAAGAAATGAAAAAGCAACACAGATTCCCTGTATTAAAGTTTGACTTAATGCAGTTCAGCAAAACCAGCAGGTTTTCAGTGGCACAAACAAAACGATAAATTTAGCTATGACTGGATTCCATTGTTTGTCTGACTGAAATAGTGATGTTAAAATTACAAAGAACAAAATGATTTACTCTAAGTAACCATCCAGAACTATTTAGTAACTAGAATAGATAACACAAGCAAGAGGAGTATGTCTCGTCTTCCACATTTCTTGTGGCAGTTTTAAATATCTCTCTCCAGACAGCTTGAATGATGCGTGCCAAGCTTTTTGTTTCTTTTCACAGCGGGTGCTGCCAGGCTCTACTGAGGCTGTGATTTGATCCGGGTGGGCGTCTGCCTGTGTCTGTGCTCTCTGCTGAACATCATCTGTGGTAACCTGTCCTGTAATTCTGACAATAACAGCTTTGTGCATTTTCCTGGCCACTCCCTGGCATAAAAGACACCAAAAGATGGGGAAAATAGACATATTTTTTAAAGAAATAAATCAGAATACAGGTTGTGTTATCTGCATGCATAGAAATATGTTATGAGGACAAGGGTGCATTCATGTGATGCACATGCAGCGCTTTCACTTACCTTCACACCCCTGTCACCTTTGACAGAGATTACTCTGCCCTGCAAATAATTAATCGATAAGGATCAATTATTATCGAGGCAGGAAGATAAGCAGATGAAGTAGCAGATAAAGGACATGCATGAGAGTATATTTGTATTCAGTAATGTTTAGAAACCATTCTAGTATATCATTACACTGAGTTTAACGTGTTCAGGAGGCTCGATTACCTAGATACTATTTCTCTATTAAACCAAAATTGACACAACAACACACATAAATATAAATTTCCATACAGATTCTCCTTTTACTCCTCTGATTCCCGGTGGTCCAATGGCACCCTTAAAACCAGTATCACCCTAAAAAAATGCACGTTGAACTATAAATATACTTGAATAAACCTCTTTGTAAAATAATGACATAATAGTGATCACACAAAACTCAAACACAGTAGAAGATGACCTTTTCACCCTTAGGACCCGCAACACCGGGTGCTCCGATCTCTCCCTGTGAAAATGAAAATACACAGAAGCCATTGAATGAAGAATTTTCACTCCTGCATGATAGGGAAGGACACATTCTGACAATGTAGGAGGCTTTACCTTCTCTCCTGAAGGGCAGGAACAGTTCACTTGAGGGCCTCTTATTTGCTCCACAACAGTAGGTGTTGGAGTTGGGATCTGCACAGGTGGGGCTTCGGTAACAACCCTTTTAGGGCACTGAAAACAAAATATTTACAGGGGTCTTAAAAATAAAATGAAAGCAACTGTAATTGTCTGAGTTCACAAGACTGAGGTCAGAGTCCGCTCTGACTTAAACATTTTCAGTGAGGTCACACTTATCTATGCTTTAAGTTTTAACACCCATCTCATGCCTATGCAAAAACCAATTCAGGAGGGGAAAAAGTGGCATATAACATTAGAAACAGGTGTGACTATTCCATTCATTCATTAATCTTTCACTAATAAACTGAGGTAAAGAAATTTGAAAAAATAATACATTTACAGTTATCAAGGCTTTTAAAACTGTCTAAAAACAACTCACTGGGCCATTTGGTAGATCACAGCAGGTCTCCAGCTCTGCATGCTTGGAATCACAGTAAATCATCATCCTCTGAAGGTCAAACTGCAGGGACACACATACAGCCGATGTAAGGATCAAGGGAAGAATATAACCTTTAATCATTGCAGCATCTCCAGAGTGAGGATATTAGGAAGCTGACGATGTCGCATTGCAATTCTATTAATGAGTTTTTAAGTACCATATAAATACTCACATCAATTGGTACACTGTCATACAGCCTTTTCCCAATCACTGTCTTCCCCTGAATGTCAATGTCCTCCCTGTCTTCAATGGGTAATGTCTGTATGTGTTTGCAGTCCAGGTACAGAGATACAGATTTGGCATCTACACTGAGGGCAATCTTGTGCCAGTTGCGATCAAACAGATTGTCGACTTCAGGATTCTTGAACACAGTTCTGACAGCATCTTTAGTAAGACCAACAGCGTTGTACTCGACAGCCTTATTCTCACCGTCCAGACGGATGGAAACCTAATGAGTCAGAGGGAAGACAATGTTAATGATAGGCACTGTGAGATATAAGCAGTTAACCGGCACACATTTATTACTATTTCTACTTGGCTGACTCACCTGTGGGATCCCATATTTGTCATAAACTTGCCAGAGGTACCAATCTTCACGTCTTGAGGTTTTCCTAAATTTGAATGTTGTCACAAAGGCATATTCATCGGGCAGCCCTTGAGCAAACACATCTCTGTGGAATAAGACCAGATTGTCACTGTTAATACAAAGTCTGCTTTATTTTCATGCTTTTACCGTACAATAAACACGCTGTTGCTTTGATCTAGATATAACAGCCAAATGAAGAGGTGTCTCCATTTTGCTTTGCAACTGCTATATACACACTTCCTGCTTCCTGAACATTTGACTGTTTGATTATGAACAACAGGAACTACATTTATAACATTTTCAGTAAGAAGTTTGGAATGACATCCTTAAGGGGTCTCTCATTCTGCAGTAAATTTGACTATTGATGCAAAATATATGTTGGAAAAATATTTAAAAATACATTTGATGCATTTGTCATTGTTTTTAGCTACACAACAATAATTTAATGTTGTGTTTTTAATAACTATGTTACTTTTAACAATTTTACTATCTCCTGCCCAGTATGCCATCTGGATCTAAATGTTTTCCTCTCTGACCAATCTCATATGTAATTTACAAAAAATCAGCATCCGCAGAATCAGGCTAGGTTAGTTTAGCATGGACTGGGACAACAGCTTGTCTGGAATCTGCACAGCACAAACATCTGTTGAGCATAGTTCAAAAAACTCCATCCTGTAAAAATAAAACCTGCTTTTATACATGTATTATTATTAAAATTACAGTTTTTTGATTTGTTATGAGTTTTTATTTGTTTTGGGAAACTAATTAATGAACAGAATTCTGTAAAGAATGGAAGCATACGTTAATTTAGTAACGCCATTTTTATTCACGTAGCCAAACATCAGACATCACAATGGCATCAATGATTATGCAATCTGTGCAGTGCATGACAGCGTTTGTCCACAGACTTATGATTTGAATGAGGGAAAAACTGTACAAAAATAATGTTTCTATTGCAATTTTTGTCATTTTGTCCCAACAATAAAGATTTATACATTGAGTTATTGTCAAATCAGACAAAAGCATTCTAAAAATATTTGAACTTTTGAAGAAATAGTGGCAAGGAATCTTTATATTGTATATGTTTAAGCTTTTGTCGGGGCCCTATGGGGTCTATGGCCATTATATCTTGACAAAAATTTAATGTGGAATATCGTTAACAATATAACAATATGATCACTTACTCTGTTTGCTGTACAATAGGCATGGTGCCAAGGCGAACATAAGAACTTTGGGCATCATCTTCTCTAGTTCCCAGAATATCCCTCACATTGAAGTACTCCATCAGGTCGAACCCTGCAGAAGTATGGTGAAACAGCCGGGTGACTCACACACACATGCATAAAGCACACATGCCTCTTAAGGCGTGAGGTTGAGTTATGACTTTGTCAGATTTCTCAGGGTATGCTGGGGTTTATATGGGTCATTCCCACCACACCCTGTGGCCACTGTGTTTGTGGCTTTTATGAGGGAAGACTAAAATCACAGTATTACTGAATAACTGGGGGGAAAAAAATGCAATTTGCTCGCCATTCAGCATTTATTAGATTTAGTGCCAGAAGGCAAAAAATGTTGCTATTGTTGGAGAGGTCCTTGTGTGAGTCTGTGTGTGTTTACATGTGTGTACATTGGCCTGCTGTGTGCAACGTCATGTGGTGTAACCACAGACCATATTTAGGTGCTTTGAACGAACAGTCCCTTGTATAACCAACAAGTGCTGTAGCTATGGTGATGCCAGGATGGGAACTTGAAACAAACCAAATGCTGGCAGTTTCTCCAGCAGATCTCACTGAAAACTGTTGGTGACTTTAAGTGATTCTGACAGCAGACTTCAGTGTGCCAGCAACATGAAGAACACCTAGACATACTCCAGCCTCTTCTCAGTAATAGGGCAAAATCAATGAGATGAGACATTTTTGATGGGACCTTTAAAACAAGTCCTCCAATCTTCCAAAGAGGAAACTGGAGCATTATGATGGTAACCTGAGTCTGGCACAGCTTAGCAGATGTTGTTAGAAATAGTCTAGAAACAGGTGGTAGGAAACACAGGCTACCCCTGTGCCATTAGCCGCAGAGCAAAAAATAACAACCAAAACTGGAGCCACCATAATAGTTTGAAAGACTAAGGGATCAGGCATCCACCACAACTATTTTGTGTGTCTATTTAGGCCAGTAAGTAGCTGGGGATGTAGATACAGCTGGGGATTAACATTGGATTTATCGATCCAAATATCATTAGTATTGATACCAAGTGTGCATAGGTATCGGGTAGATACTAGCCTGGTGAAATTGATCCTTGACTTAAAGTTCTGCTCTTGTTTGGGATGCTACGATTTCAGTAAAGAGGCAACAGCCAGGTCGCTGGACTCGCCACTCCAATATAAGCGCAGAGCATGTAAATGTTGCTCCACCTCCCCCCTCTTGTATTTAGATGTTGCGTCACATGTGTCAAGCAAGTTGCTGGCTCAGGTTCATCAGCACACGGACAGAGAAAATATAACAGAAGAATGTCAGGTGAGGATGAGGATCCCTTTGTGGCTGGATTTTCAAGCTGAAAACAAGACAACAGCAAAATGTGGGATTTGAAGAAAGCTCGTCAAGTATAGTGGAAACACTGCCAATTTATGTTAACGTATAAAAAAAAACATCCAAAGAAAATGTTTAGCAAAAAAGACGGAGAGAGGAGGAGAGAAATCCCTTGGCCCCTGAGACTGTTGCAAGACCCCAAGTCCAGAGGCAGTGGTCAATGGCAGAGGCCTTCCAGCATGGCAGAGAATATCCAGGCAGGTGTTGAAAGTAAGAAGTGAAACTGTTATTTAATACTTTAGCCATCAAAGAGTATAAATTATGCTAAGACTTTGATGCAAACGAAGGTATGCATCGCAAGGAGTCCACTGCTTTCCTCTGCCTGTGTTCAAGTGTTTTCTTCTTCAAGTGGATTGTACTAGATTAATGTATTTTGGGAGGAGTTACTGTCTATGAGGGTCAGAGGAGAACTAGGAATGTACAACCTTATACCTGTTGCGACTGTTGAGCAGGACGCATTGAAAAGGCTAGGTTACTGACTAGGACAAAGGCCAACATGCCCGATGTTAACGTCAAGCTGACCGACTTCTCCTCCACACAAGCAGACCAGGACACGAACACCGCCGGGGGAAAAAAGGTGGATTAATTATTTATTAGAGTGGCAGATGGAGCCACCTGGGACACATGACTATGAAAGCTATGTTTTGTAAATGTGATCTTGAGCTGTTAGCATCAGGCATGTGTTTTCACACCTCATTGTCCTAGCTAACTACAGCCCACCCAGGGGGGACCCTGAGACAGAATATCTGTGACATCGCCTCTGCTCAGACACAGCACCCGTGTCTAACAGATTACTTGAACTTCTGTGTGGACATGATGGTCCCTGTCAAGACAGTCAAATGTTACCCCAACAGTAATCCCCGGTAACCATGGAAGTCAAGGAGGCTTTCAGGCGCAGGAATGAGGAGATGAGGAAGACCCAGGAGGAAGTGAGACTAATGAACACAGAGTGAGCTAATGAACTGAACAGCTTTTTCAATCAGTTCAGCTCCCCCTCTACTCCCTGCTCCTCAACTCTGGGCTCCTCTGATATTCTTATGCATAAGGCAGGTAAGGATGGCCTTATACATACATCCTCTTTTTCTTCTTCCTCTCCCTGTACCCTTGCTACCTCTCCTGAGCCTACTCAAGAAGCTGCTGCTCTGAATGAGCCAACTTCATCCACTCTATTGACTGGACTGCCTACTTTACTGGGTTCACCAGGACCATATGCTAATACCTCAACACTGTGGCACCATCAACACTGAGGAGGCTTCATCCTAGGAAAGTAGCCGGACTAGACAGTCTCCTCAAGACTCCTTTGGACCTGTGCTGCTGAACTGGGAGAATCCTCTTCATGTTGAGCTGTTAGGTTGCTGTTTTTCAACTTATTAAGTGCCTTTAATATGTTCCTATACTTATGTCATTGACAACATAACTTTTCGCCACATGATTTCTCTGTACAAACACGTTAGTCTAGCCAAAACCTATTATTTCAATCAGGATAATTGGCATATCCAAAAGCATTGGAATAATCATAACAATAATTGCAGCTGAGCTGATTTTACCTGTGTAACATTTACCTTCAAAGGCAAACAACACATTTACATGACAACAGCTAAACCATGCAGCTATTTGGCTTATTGTGGAGTCAGGAAAAACATTTTTCAAGTAATATGATCAAAGGATCACCAGTTTTTATTTTTCATTTCTATCTTTGCTAATAAAGAGGAATATTCTGCTGCTTATCAGCTTCATTGAAGGGTTGCTGTGGGAAGCCATGCAGCTGTGAGCTTTGTTGGCCTTGGTCCCATCTGTCACCATGCTTGCGTTGTGCACATTTGCTCACCAGGCTGTTTCTTTGGCTGTTTTGCAGGTCATCTTAACACAGAGCTGTAATTTAGACTGGCAGTGGATAGCATATAATCAACCCAAAAAGTTATTTTGGACAGCCAAAAGCGACCAAAGGGGCAATCTTCGGGAAAAACCAGATGAGTTCACAGACTGGGAAAAGCAAATGCATACAGGCTGTATTCTTTTGATCAGAGCAGATGGTAATATTTTTGCAGAAGATAGTGAGCAAAGAACCGCAAAAACACTCCGCAGCCTCCGGTGTGCTCAGAGCCCCAAGGGGTCAGGCTAGACATCCCATAATAAACATAAGTCTAACTCAAACCACAGTTTTGTCAAATCTCAATCAGTGGTAAATAGCCTTATCATCACTATAATTTAAAATATACATTGGCGGCTGTTATTGTGATGATAAATACTGTTGTCTGGTGCTTCACTGTATGGACAGAAATTCTCTCTGTAGTTAGAGTCTGGAAAAAGTGTTTGAGGATGGGTTGAAGCTATGCCACAGTTACAGACTTACTGCATTCTGGAAAACCACAGACATCTTTGTCATGTCAGGGAAGTCAGACCACTGTTTGATAACATCTTGACCCAACTGAGACCCAATGCAGGGTTAGACTCTTAGATCCCATTATGGGACATCTGCCTGAGCTGCAGGAGAAAAAAAGCAATTATCCTTTAACTTTTTATAACTGTGGGTAAAATGAAAAGTGTTTATCTGGACTCTTAATGTACTGGTTGCCACAGAAAATAAATCATTTCATGGATAAGTACCTCTACTCCATGACAGTTACTAATAATTTAAAATAAATGCTGCTACTAGTAGTAGGTAAGCATAAAGTTTGAGGTTCTGATTTTTGTTTGAACAACAAAAAAGTCATATAATTTTCTACTGGAAGATTTTTTTGTAACATGTGTAATTTAAGAACTGACAACACAGAAAAGGATTCAGTCAAATTACAGTGCTTACGGCACATCTGACACTGTTGTGCATGAGCTTAAGAGAACATCAAAACATTTATTTACCTGAAACCAAACATTTAAACATTTGTTCTAATTTTTTTGAGAAAAAAATAGGTAATGACAAAGTGCTGAGGCGGGATTCGTCCCAGCTGTTGGAAGTGGGACACTCTGGGCGAGATGCTGGTGCACCGCGGAGCTACACAAAAGATAAACAACCACTCATGCACACACTCACACCTCTGGACCACACCTTTGAAACAGACCAACTGGAGATGGGAGGAAGCCAGAGAACTCAGAGAAAACCCACACAGACACAGGGAGGTCACTTTTACTTAAATAATAGAAGTTACTATTGTATGTTGTAAAATAGCTGCAAACTCCAACAGAACTTGCTGTTGCCATTTAACTTCAGGCTATGCCAAGCTCGCACACAGGCCTAAAGCGGCTCCATTTATTTTTCGGGTTGTGAGTAATTCAAAACATAAGGTAACACCAAGCAAGGAATACCTTAGACATTTAATTATAGATCTTGAACCTCTTTGAATTGATGTATTAACCCTTTTTATGTCACGAATTGGACTCCTTCCAACTTGAAATAATGATGTTTGAAGAATTGTCCATTGTGTGGAGTACAGTGTAATTTAATGACTCATGGATGATGAAATTCTTTTTTAAAGACTGGAAGATATGTCTCAAAAATGCTACAAGTCTGGGAGATAAGACATTTTATATTAGTTCAAAGGAGTGAGCACAATATCTGTAATATGTAATCAGTCACACCTTTCAGTTGCCCTGTTTTGTAATACAGATTGATGTCACCATGCAAGTTAAATACTATATGTTATGTCAAACTTTGTGAAACACAGGTCTGAAGCTCCACATAACAGAAATCCAAACAATCGTGCCAGGGCATCTGTTTTTTCTCTTAGTTTGATGGATGTGGGTGGAAGACATAGACAGGAACTCAGATCCCCCAAAAGACACTCCTATAAAAACATCCAACCTCTCTGGATAATCGCTGTTCTGAGTTCTGAGAAACCTTTACAGCAGCTCGGTAGAAGACCAGATCAACAGACCAGCATCAAAAAGTCAGCAGTGTGTTTTCATTCTGAGAAACAAAAAGTTCTTTTGGGGGAATTTGTCCATTCAATTTCTTGGTGGGAATTAGAAGACAAAAACTATGTGTAATAAATATCAAGCAATGACAAGCAGAGATTAGCTCAACATAAAGACAATCATCAAGGAGAAATTAGCCTTGTACACAAAAATAAAAGATAAAATAACTGTATTTTTTGGAGTACATTTTCTTCAGTTTAAATTAAGATATTTATGATAAATATTGATGTTACAGCAAAACGATCTTTGTCAAAAACGAATGCAGCTTTATATGCTTTTTGAATTGATTGCACAAAAAAAAGCAATCAATTCCAAATAATTGATTGCATTACCCATATAACCAGTCTATTGACCAGTTATATGGGAAATGGATGGAGACCAGCAACTGTTTGGGCCCCACGACAAAATACAAACAATTACAAACATTAAAAGTTACTTTCCAGATGGTTGGGGTGATGAAATGGAAGAAGTGGAAACATAATAGGAAAGTCGTATCCAACAGTTTTGGTTTTTTTTTTAACTAAACTGAGTTTTTACAATAACAGCACAAAAAACAATTCCGCCAAAGTCGTGAAGAAAAAACCAAATCAGTTTCGAATCAGGCAGAGAAACAGAAACTGTCTATCCATGTAAAAATAGCTTTATTTTTTCTTTGTCTTTATTCATAAATATTTGGAGATGTTGGAAATGTTTTCAAAAATTAAGAGTAGATTTTTTTCCCAGTGCTGTTAGACATGAAGCACTTTTCACATACCTGGAACCTCTTGAAGGCCGTAACTGGTGCTATTGACCTTAAAGCGATCGGGTTGAACCTTCATGTTTGGACACAGGACATCTGTGAAGGAGAAAGGTAGGTCTGGTAAGCTGGTCTATGTGAAACCCTGCCTTTGGCCTGATATGTGATCTATGGAGCACAGGCAGACAGACTGCCCTCTATCCCTCCTGTCTGATGCATCAGGAGTGGAGAATGAGGATGGAAAAACAGTTTTATATTTCACACGTGCCTCATTAACAGCAGTGACAGCAACAATGCTGTTAAGGTTTTTCAATGGAAGCAGAGATATTTTATCTCTGCCAGGTAGACTACTAAAATATAAAGATGGATCCTTGGTTTGATAGATCTAAACCTCTGCTCACAGAAGTGCTTGACATTTTGAAAAGCATCAGCTCTTCTAAACTACTAGGAAGATACATACTTTTCACTTAAAAGTGGTGACCAGTGTATGTTTGTCTTGTTGCATTGTTTGTGTCTCTCTTTCTTTGTTTTCTAATGCAGACCTCATTAAGAGCAGTTTATCTTGGGGCTGTTCATCCCGCCGCTAGCAGCACATCAGATGAAGGTCAATTTCAAAAGGCTAGTTTAACACTTCGATTCACTAGACTGAGATGTCAATGACTGTTTATAAAATATAGCCTATAATAGCCTTTTTACTGACAACGTGTGGTCAGAATTTTAATTTTTCCTATATTTTTAATTTAGCCCATTGCCTGCCAGCATCCTTATCAGCATCTGATCTATGTTTGAGTGTTACAATAACTTAACAAGCTAAAGGAACGCTTGTCATTTTCATGGTCCATTATTTGCTACTTGCTAACATTTCCTGTCCCTCTGTTTATTTTATCTAACTATCAATAACGCTCTTAGTTGATTGGAGAGATACTGCGATCACTTGCTGCTCATGCTCAAGTTATGATTTACAAAGAGTGTGCTGGCCTCTTGACCAATCAGGATACAGTATTGCGATGGCCCTGTCTTGAAAACCTGACAGACGCATGCAACAGCTTGGTGTGGTCTTGACATCATATTGCAGATCACAATCAACAACAGAACAAGAAATTCTGGAGTTTTTGGCCCTGTTGAGATTTCCTGAGATTGCTTTTTTGTTGTTGTTGTTGTTGTTGTTTTCCTGATACATTCATTTAAATTTTTAGACACTTCATTTCATGTGGTCTATGTCATTTGTATGCAGATAAACTTCAGAGGGTCTGTAAACAGAAGGACAGTATTTCAGTCAGCTCATTACTTAAAGGCATTTAGTGTTAAATCATTTGGCTAAGTTGTATTTCTGTGCCTTACAGAGAATATCTGTAGGCTAATTTTTCTTAATGCTGTGTTGATAATAAAAGCACTAGTTTCATACATTGCTCCAAGGGCATAAGAAGAAATCCCAAACATCTCTAATCAGATGCCTATGTCAAAGTTTTGATTGAAGAAAACCCTGAATTCATCATTCAAAGAAAGTATAATGGTTTCATCAGTTCAATTTGCACTAACTAATGCTGCAAGCAGGTGAAGGCCTAATGGTACGAGATGAAACCTTAGTCTTACAAACACAAATATGGAGTCATCAGTGTTGGTTGATGATTTGTGATCTCTCCCGTGCATTCACTGTAGAATACAAAACTGTCACACCCTTCCAACAATATATACTCATATTGCCAATTGGTTGTGGCAGCAAATGCAATTTCTTGTAAGTCTGTGTTTGATCCATTAAGAAGATAGCTTACTTAAACCTAATATTAACCCAACAATTTGTCTGTGTTGTCATTCTCTGATATTAGGAGTGGTCATAAATGCCAGCACTCTATAGATCACAGATCAACAAAACGTTTTCTGACATGCGATTTTCAAGTGAAAAAAGATGAGTGGCATTTAAAATTTGTGCCACTCACTATGAGCTCTGCTGGTGTTTTGTTTTCATGTTTCATATAATACATGTTAAATGTTGCATTCAGAATCTGTAGCATGCCTAATTGAATGACCCTCATAGTAGTTTTGATTGCAAGCTTTTACGTAAAGTATGTATTGTAAGTTGTGTCATTAACTGATTTACAAATAGCTTATCCTGATTTGTGCCTCTAAACAGTTAAATTTTTTCTCTTTAGTGTTTTTAAAGTGATATTTTAGTCTCGCTGAAGAAACTAGAGAAGGAAGTTATTCCTTATTGTTTATAGAGCCAGCGGGTCTACCAAGAAATAACCATTCTGTAAGTGAAGGTACGTCAGTGTTTTTTTATAGATTCTGTTGTTGCACTGCCATGAGGCTTAGTATGCTAGATAGCTGAGTTGCTCCCTGCACTTGTGGCCCTGAAGCTATAATTTAGGGATATGGCTGTGAGTTAAAATGGAACCAATGTAAAACCTGTCTTTGGAAAGAAATATCTTACTCACGTTATCCTTACAGTCATCAGTCTATCAGGGACAGATTTTTTTAAATGATTGTTACCTGTGTTAACCTACGTAATTATGGTGATTAATTTATTTTTTATTATGTTACAGCTGTTTGACATGAGCTTTCATATCAGTTTTCTTTCAAGAGTGGACAGACATGTAATCATATAGGTGGGTATTAAGTGAGGCCACACATATGTCTGTTGAATCAGTGTAGCACAGAATGAGTAGTGTCCACTTTTAAACCTACAGACTAAAACATAAGATGAAACATGGACACTTGAGTAGCTGTACAGGACCCATTGGAAACATTAGAGCTATAATTTTTGGGTGAAAATAACTCACATCACTCAGTGAGCCAGTTGTTCTGACCACTGATATACTTTGAGACTCACTAGCGGTGATTTTAGAAAGGAAACACTGTGTAAATTTAGTCTTTGGTTAGTGCTACAGTGTTGTGCTCCGATCCTGCATGTGCAGCAGGGCTTATAATAGATTACCTACATTAATGGTTGACAGATTGTGATCTATGGAGTCAAGCAAGTTCATAGTTCAGGAGCAACCCTTCATGTTGCACCAGTAACGTGATATGCTGCCTAAACGAATGAAGGAGTTCTTCACTCTGATTATTTACATCAAGATTGATAGAGAGATCAATTTAATGATGCTCATCTGTTTGCCGAACCTCATAATCATTCCCATTTTTGTATTTAGTGTTTGTGGCCAAGATTTATCATTTTCTTTCTTGTCTGTCTAAT